>NW_026889755.1:2957500-3557500 GCF_033153115.1 Saccostrea echinata | reverse complement strand
TCTTATATCAATAACTTTGTTTATATAATTATTTAGCAATGTCTTTCATGTCCAGTCTATCAAAGAAACACACATCTCCATCAATGAATTCAGCCAGTGTCATAATGCAGTTATTGTTTACTCTCTATCTAACAAAAAGCTATATCCATTATACTTTCTTCAGTTTGGAGGCCCGATGCTCTACCGGCCACATCCAACTCGGTTAAGACTTGTAAACTATTGTTAAATTCATATTGATTGTTATTTACCATCGTCTATTATAAATTCGGAAACCTGATTTTACCAGTCCTTGGCCTTTATATTGGAAGATCATTAGGAATACGACACCTTTCTCGTTTACGTTGTATTATGGCCCCACAGCGCCGACACTGTATTAACCGCCAACATTCCTTCTTCCCCGTTTACGCTAAAACAACGGATATTGTCCAAGACTTACTTTTATAACATAACCAAAAAAATAACTGGTTATATTATGCCACCCAAAAACAACGCTTCTGCATCCAGTTTTACTGCCCAGTGTGACTGTACCCATGATACAGTGTAACAGGTGTTGAGCTAAGCCTATCACCGTGAAACTTTGAAATGGGACTCGACGGATCTTTTTTTTTTTTGTGAACCGCACGCTAGTCGGACAAATCGATGTGTTTGACAAGTATAAGGCAGAAAAAGATTACTGGTTGTATATGTCAATGGGTTTTCGTTTGTGAATCGTTATTTTTTTTTACCATAGAGATGATTTAAATATGTAAATTAATGTGACATATTTCAAATATTTCAGTATATTGGTATCACCCTGTCCTCCACATAATATGGTATACCCTTGTAATAATTCTTTTATTGCTGAATTTATTATCATTTTGCACACTGTTCAGCATTGCATATTTATTTAAATCTTTGTAAACAATATGCCCTAGGCTAAATTAACTAATTTTCCTTCTGCACATGACATTAAGGAATAGTTGTGTATTCAAGATGACTTAACGAGAGTTGATTCAAAAGTAATGTCACACCTGATCTTAAAACCAGTTGTGAGAAATCTTAAATAATCGGAAGATTTCCAAATAAAATTTTACTTATTGATACCTCTATCTATTTTGACTTTTTTGCTAAGATTTCATTCAGATTTATTTAACTTTATGAAATATTAAAATAAACACATCATTGGGTCTTGTCTATCGCCGCACTGCAAGAATGTATAGACCTCATTATAACGTTTTTCTTCGACACATTTACACAAGGTTCAAATAATTTAAAACTACAACTCAAAACAAGACGGTTTATACCAAAATGGCAGTAAAGATTATTAAAAAGGAGCACGTGAGAAGTTAAAAAGATATGCAGATGAACTGAGAATGAGTACCCAAAAGTATAACGTCATAACGACGTCAGCGGCGATAGACAAAACCTAACGTTGTGTTTATCTTAATAATTTAAAAAATATTTTATATAAACAAAGGAAATTTCAAGGAAAAAATCAAAATAGATAGAGGTATTATTATATCAAACTTTGTTGATAACATTTGATCATTTAAGATTTTATAGCAGCTGTAACATTACTTTTGGGTCAACTCTCGCACCTGTTTTACACAAAACAACAGTACACATGATTAAATTAACTCTGATCGAAGGTTAATGAACCGTCAAAATACCTTGTTCCAATTCCCCACTTAAAATAAACAAACAATGTTTTGAAAGTCTTTGATTTATATAAATTAATTTCTTGACAATTGGAAAAGATCATTTTAAAAATTGAGAGATGTGTTTAATCTATCTTCTTGACAGGTAACAGTGTGTTGCTTTTAAGTTCGTTTATCAAATGCACTCAAGAGCAACAAGACCATCATTTGAAGATAAAAAAAAAAGTAAAATCAAGAGAACACGTACATCATTTTTCAAAAGGACAAGCGGTTTGGTGGATTTGTTTTCTAATACATCATATTTATATTTATTTTTAAAATAATTCTGCACTTTTAAGTAAAGGAACAGAGTGGGTTTTTTTTTTATCCTGAGTGTATGTTTAAATAGCATTCATATGCACGCTTGAATAATAAAGGCCTAATTGTAAGAAAAATGAGGTAAAATTATTGCACAATCAATTTGTTTTTTACTTCTATATATTGTATCTTTACATTTTATTTTACAATAACATCAAATACTACGTTTCGCTGGGAAATATACTAACATAATGGAATGTAACTTTCATACTTATCTCAAAAAGATAAATGTTTGCTCGATTTCCTTATGTTATGTAAAGGATGAAGCACCACGCTAGAAAATAGTTTATACCTAAAGATGATTTTTTATCTCAGCAGAATCGTTAAACTATGTTGCATAAATACTGATTTTCCAGAATGCATGATTTTTTTTCAAGGTGTGGTTGTTTAAAAACATATATATTTTATGGCGTGTTTAATAAAGCCCTTACAATATACACATATTTAGAAATATTCAATCATTCTGAAAGGAAATCTTCTTATTTATTTTTTCTAGTGCAATATTTAAATATCATTTTTGATATTTTTAGAAATTTTTGATGGGGATAAAGCCGATTTTTAAGCCGATACACCATTGTGTACATTCCTTGTCTTTAAATTCCTACAGTTTGTTTAATAGTATTGTGTTTTCTTACTTTGTGTACCTGTCGCCTAGTAAGAGGGCGCTCGCTTCGTGAGGAAGGCCCGGGTTCGATTCCCGGTCCCAGCGCAGCGTCAAACATAAGACGTTAAGCACTGGTAGTGACTGTTCCTTTGCCAAGCACATTCGCACTAGAAGTGATGATCACAGGTTCTCTCGATGAGAAAAAAAGCGAGGTCTCATGTCATGCAAAGCTTTGACACTAAAATAGAGTCTTTAGTTCTACAGCCGTAAGCGCCATGCAAAGGCAAAAATTTGTTGCACTTCATCTAAAGCAGGTGACGTCTCTTTTGAGTGAAAAATTCTCGAGTGGGATGTTAAACAAAATTCAATCATCAATCAGTCTTAGATTTTGCTTTGTAGAAAGAGATTTCATGTACGAGATACCTTTATTATTACATTGAGAAAATTAACCCCATTATTTAGAAGAAATACTTTTCATCTCAGGCATTCAGATCTATGTCTATTAGTGACTTTCTGTCTGTCCCCTTATACACGTAAACTAAAACCTTGCCTTGTCCCCAAAATTAAATAATTTTACTATGAATGATAAGATTGAAGAACTAGTAGGAAAAGAATGCATATTAATTACCTAAAGAGAAACATAAATTCTCCGATGCACGCATGCATGCATTCGAATTCAAAGTAATTCATTTATATTGTGTTATTTAAAATACGTATTAAATTTTTCAAATCAAATCACGCAGTCACGAAACTTCTAAAAAAATTACAGGAGTTTTTCTTGAATTTATCTGGCTCCCCTGGGCCCTTGCCTCAACCGAAAACTCATTATTTACTGAACCGAAGTTTTTATTCTACGTAAATCAGGACTATTCACTCATGTACCAAACATTCAAAATTAAGAATAATATTTAAATAACCCATACAACAAAAAGTATAGAGTTTTGTCATTGGCTGTGCTCTTCATTAACAAATATGCTTCAAGGTCATCTGGGGACAAGAAACAAAGAAAAGAGCACAAAATTATTGAAAAATTTTCTTATATAATTATTTTTATGCTTTTGCAGATATTTATGTGTAGAAGTTGAACAGTGAGTGTCAGTAAGCTATATATATATGATCCAGTTTCACTCCTTTTTGCAAGAAAATCATGCGCCGTGAGAACTCATCTATTTTTATAGACATTTGATGTGAGGAAACTCCATCAGCGATGCATTATTTAGATTTAAAAATAATTTTACAATGTGTTTTGTTTTAGAAACGTTTTTGAAAGGAATAAGTTTTTGTATATAATTCCATGCATGTATAAAATTTGAATTATGTAGAAATCTAAATTCAATTAGTCCCAAGATCACGTCGCTTTTTAAAGGAATTTTTTTTAAAAAATTAAAAAAAAATTGAAGGAGAAAAATTTTATTCAGAATAAGATGAAATAATAAGATGTATGTATAATCATGTAAAAATTAATATTTCAGGGTATAAGATAATAAAAACAAATGTAGGTTTGATTTCAAGTCAAAATAAAACGAGTATAAAATCAGGGGGAAATAAAAATAAAATTGAGTTGCAATTCAGTAGTGAACAAATCTTAATCCAATAAAGATCCTAGTTCTACATTTCTTTTCCACCTAGATCTCACAAGAAATAAAAGTACCAAACATAAAACTAGAGTGTTCCAAGGAACGCATGTGTCACCTGCTTTGTAGCTTTATTAAAGATGTACATAAATCTAACAATGGTCAGCTTTTTATTTACTTCTAGCATGAAAGTACAAATGCATTTGCCTGCAAAGAAAAAAATGGCTTCCATGGGTAGTATATGACTGCGATAGAAGCTGACATTCAAAGAAAATATGGCTCGATCCCCAACCCTCAAATGAATATTTAAATTGAAATTATTAGAAATATCATTTTATCATTTTATCAATACGTGTTTCAACAATCCTCCAAAAGAGATTTCAGTCTGTGTTTACTACAATTGTCAATCTACACGATCCATAGTGGAAAACCGATCCCGATGTACTTTCATGGTATTTAAATATAAGTTTGTATGGTAACTGAATATCATACAGTTTCAAAATTCAGTATCGTGAACTCGTAAACATGTATAAATGCTAATTATCAAACTCCTGCCTCTCAAAATTCAAAAATCATAAGTTAGAATAAACTGTCCAGGGTATTTTTGCAAAGGAGGTCAAAGGTCAAGTGAATTGTAATGCTGGTATTTTTCATATCGTCTTATTGCAAACAGTGCACAAATTCCTAAATAGCAAAGGTGTCCCTCTTAAATGTCAAAAATATGCTGTTAATCGGCACTGTGAATTACATGTATTTAGAAAAGTAGGTCAAAGGATAAGGTCAAGAGTCTAGAGATCGGTAACCATAGTAATTTACAAAAGTCATAGTACCAAGCAATTACATGCAAAATATCAAATCCACACCTTTTACAGTTCTCGAGATATAGGGTGTGACAGACAGACACCGGGTAAAGTAATCCCTTAGTACTGCAGTCTGCAGGGGACACAAAACACATTAAATCACAAATAAAACGAAAAACCGTATATTGTCTTTGGAAAACGTTGTAATGATTTGTGAGGGTAATCTCCCTTAGACTAAAAATTTGCGTATACACTATCATTTCTTAAATATTCTGCTATAGCCTCATGACAAAGCTGATATTCCTCCTAAAAAATAAATACATTACAATAATATTAATTTTTTAAATCAGAATTTTCATTTCTTTATTCAGAATAAGGATGTCGTTATTATGTACATTATTTGATAATGAATAATAATCACTCTTGTCATTTATTTCCAAACTAAGTATGTATCTATACTACAATACAATTTCTGAAATTTATAACATCATATGAAACATAGTGTTTTCAAAACATAGTGTTGAATTGATCAATGTTACATATATTCTGGAAAATAAAAAAGTTGAAAGTAGGTCTGTTACATGTAATACATACCAAGGTAGACACAAACTCCGGTCTACGGATCTGAAGTTGACGTGTGATGGTGAAGATATCAACTTCCTGATCCATTGAGAGTTGTTCCAGAGCGTTATAAACCACACAGAATGCTCCACAACGTGTGGCACCATCACTATTAAAGTAAAATTCCAAAATCTTACTATCTCTAAGACCTGGTGAGTGTGATTAATATAATTTTTTTTGCATGTATGTAGTCTTGTAATTTTTACAGCTTTTGACAGAAAGCCTTCTAGCTATTCCATAAAATCTAGCAGATAGCCATAAAAGCATATGGTAAACAGATCCCTGTATATATGGATAAGTAATCAAAATAATCAGTAAATTTCTCACAAAAAATTCCTTTGTTAATTTTGTTTGAAATTACCTGGAGAGTATGAGAAGTCTGTTTCCGTGATCAAAGTTTTCACTTTTTGCCGCCTTGACAATGTCCACTAAGTCTCTTTTATCTGCGATAGATTGTCCTTCTTTCCATTTTTGGCATTCTAGCACGGTTACCTTCATTGAACTTAAGCCCTGTTTTCCATGTAAAGGATTTGACGTATTTAATGCATACAATGGATAGTATTTTCTCTGAATGACCAAATAAAAAACGTTTTTGATTTAAATATTGCTGACTTTACAAACCTTTAGTTTAATAAGTATATTTGCTTTGGAAACATTCGCCGAATCTTCACAAGAAGTTAGCTTTATTGTAAAACTTCCAACAGTTTTCTCCATGTTTTTGGATGGAAACCAAAGAGAAGACTGAAAAAAAGTGAAATTAAACTTAACAAGATGTAAATATTTCAAGAAAAATACCCCATTCCCCCGATCCCCCCCCCCCCCAAAAAAAAACTATCAAAACTTAATATCCTATTTCATCAAAACATTTATAATAGTTGTAGTCGTATTTTTTATTCATTTTGTAAATAAATCTTCCCATGATGTATTCAATATTACTTTTTTGCATCTTCGAAGTATATTATTCTTTTTTTTCTAAATTGAAAGAATTCCAATAAGTCAATTACATTGTGTGGACTACAATTCTTATATTCATTATTATTCTGGTGGAACTACCAGAGTTACTTACGGATTCCAAATCAGATAATGGACAAAGGTAGACAACCACACTGACATTCATATCCTTCACCAGTCTTAGGAAGTCTTCAGTGTAGTCGTTGAGAGGATATTGGGCACTGATAAGGCTATCGTGTTCTTTGTAAGACTGAAAAAATATCATTTCCTTTTTATGAATACTTTTCTTAAACCATGATTTGGTGCAATTAATTTTTAAGCCAAGAAAGACTCGTAGAATACACATATTTCTCAGGTAAGAAAATCATTAGATGTACCAATACAAGGGTTTAATTCACCAGTATCCCCTTTTCACAAAAACAATCTTGACTGATTATAAAATCTGTTTATTGTGAATGTTATTTTCTTTAATAAAGATCATGCTTTTTTCCTGAAGGATTTATCACAATTTATTTTTTCATACTATAATTTAAATAATTTTTGAAGACTTAAAAAATGTTTGTCTTGGTCATTAAATTTATCGTTGAAAATGAAAAATATAAACGCAATATTTCCACTTTTCTAATGATTATCAATATCAATTCTTTTTTCAGTAGTGTACAGAGGGTCTTTAAAAAAAAACTCAAATTTTTTAGATATATAATTCTATTTCACATATGCCTTCACATATACTTGACCTGGAGAAAAACAGCGTTGTAATATGTTGATCTCCCTTTTGTATATGTTAACCGGCACATGAATTCTTCCACTGAAATGGAAGATTAATAAAAGACACGAGGTTAGTATTTTCATTGAATCAGTTCATTTTTACAGAGACAATCTTTATTTTTTATTAAAATAAACAATGAAATTAACGGAAAGCAGCTCAAAAGCTGACGTTAGTTAAGTTTGAAAAGTTGATTAAAAGTTTTGACAATACCAGGAAGGACATCCTTTGTGTAGTTGGCTTCTATATTAGTACTTCCGGATTCATGCTCAGCATCTGTATAAGTTTTCTTTAGAGATAGCAACTCCTAAAATAGTTATCATGCGTCAAATTAAAAAAAAGAAAACAAAGACAGTTTTTACAATCAAGTAAGAGGAATTGCTGCGAATTGTAGAAACCAAAACGATGCATGTTTATATAGGTCATCAGCACTCTTTAATCACGATTTACTGCAATAACGTGTACCTTAAAGTCTGAAGACAGAGGGTTTGATGAAACTTCTCCACAATTGGCATAACAAGATTTATCTTGATATCCTTTTAAAATTTCCTCAGTTGTCATGCATCTTGATTTCCCAACGAACGATTCGTAAAGTACCAAATAGACAGTCTTGTATTGTTCCTGAAAATTAAAATATGGTGAGATATTACAAAGATTTATTTAAAAAAAGAGAAAAGAACCGATTTCAGGCCATCATAAAAAATATCTTTGTTTCCCCTAACCCGACCAAACAATCCCAAGTTGGGTAGGTAGGTAGGCAAATAATTTTTTTTTGACAGCAGCTTTGAAAATATATTCTTAAAATTGAATGGAATGATACCTTAAAAAAGAGAGCAAATTGTACACAGCTAGAATACCATACAGATGCCGTTTAGACTCAACATTTAAGATAATTTTATTCAAAGCTATTATTCAATCGAAAAATATCTCATACCAGAGTAAATTTGTTGAAATTGAATACATCTGTGTATAAGATTCTCGGGTACGCAAAGACTGGACATCAGAGTATATATATGTAGTTTTTCAGGGCTTCAAAATATGCAGTGATTGCAGAGCATTTCGTTTTGGAGTCTCGAAGTAAGGAGCTATTTCTAAGTTGCAGGTTCAATTCCCAGTGGGGGACGTTGAGACCTGTTCTTCAAGTGAGACCAAAAAAAAAAATTAGGTCCAATGTCGCAGTAGATACTGGCACAAAAAAATCCCTTACAGCCGCGTACAACTCTAAATGTAGCCCTTCACCAGACAAATGTTTAAATAAAAGTTGTTGTTCCAATAATTATCAAAGGAATTCAAATCAAAGGAACAACCAATCTTTAAGGGCCTTGAAGAAAAATACACAGAGCTTGTATCATAATTTCAAATCTATTTGGAAAAAGTATGTTAATACTATTTAATTGAGACAAACCATATATAAAAATGATAAAATGTCATACACAATGTCAAAATCTTGAAGTTTAACCCATGAATAAAAGGCATGGAGAAAGGACCTTTGAATTCTATATTAGGATGAAATATGCAGACATAATTACAACTCCTTTAATTTGTCCTATATTGTAAATATAGGATTAAGGAATATTGATGAACTGTTCATAAGATCAAAGCTCAAATTAAATGAAACGCAGTTAAATTGATTGGTGTGTTCACAAAGTGGGCCCTTGTCTGCACATGAGCGGTGTCATGAGGAGGGCCTACGGATCTAACCATGCTCTCTTTACGTACCTTAATTTTAAGACAGGTTAGTAAATACAACCAACACACTCTTAATAGGACATTGTATATTATACTTTATTAACAAAGTGTTTCAAGAGTGTAGGATTCTTATATGCTAAAGGCATAAGGTTGATAATCTTATGAAAAAAAAACATTCCAGTCGGCGCGTTTCAATTGGGTCGGTCGCATTAGGGGAAACAAAGGTATTTTTTATTTTGGCCTTATCGTGTAACTTTCACACACAAACGACAAATAAATAAAAGAAAACTTTTATATTCATAAACAACACGATTTTAATTTGATAAATTATATGTGATTTACTTTTCTCAAGGTCAATAAACTAATCGTATCTTTTTAAGAAATATTATTTAATGCGTCATAAAATATTGCATTTGACTACATAAATTTTTTTATAAAGACCAACTGGATTTGGAATGTTATATAAATGAAAAAAAGTCATGAATCATCCTGGTAAGATGTGAATGCAAAAGTGGCACATATCGAGACAAACATATTCTTTCAAAGAAGAGCTACAATAACAAATTATATCATCCTCTTTCAACGTCCGGAAATATGATATGCATTGATATTGAATATAAATGATCTATAAAATATATTGTATAATATGTGTTTTCAACCTTATCGAATTTTTGCATTCAAAACAGTCTTTATGTGCATGATAACGATTATGCTTCAATAAGAATTAATTTCAATATAAGACTTACTTCGCCTTGTATCATGTTCATTCTGTCTTTTCTCATGGTTCTGACGTACATCGGTACATTAACTTTACCATTTCTCTCCCCTTCCCGATAGAGGGCGTCTAAAGCTATGTATGTTCCTGTTCTACCGATTCCAGCACTATATTTTAAAAAATAGAAATAAGTTTTTGAAAATCATATGAAAAGATAATTTCATATGAGAGAGAGAGAGAGAGAGAGAGAGAGAGAGAGAGATGCATAAAACCTGCAGTGTACGACAATGTATTTTCCTGGGTATTTAGAAGACATTCTCATCATGTGACGATGGAATACGACAAGACTGAGTGGATCGGGGACTCCATGGTCCGGCCATCTTGTGTAGTGAAACATGACCACCTCTCTATCCTTTTGCTCCTGCAATCATATGAGAGATTCTCAATGATTAATTTCAAATATGAACAGTTATAAATAGCATTTTGTTTCAATTTTAAGTTTATTTTTTGAAAAGTATCACATCACTTTTAATTTTTTTAAAAGATCTCCCGTGACAAAATAACAGGCATTTGAATGTATTTATCTTGTTTTCCCATTTTTACAATTTTTCTGTTAAGTTTAATTATTACATTAACTTATTATTATTACTTTAAGATGAAAGGGTGTAAAATATTTGATATTTTTCACATGCAAAGAAAGGACACATAATTTTTAATGCTTTTGCCTAATCCTGTTTGTTAAATTCAATGACAATTAAATATGTTCAAACTAATAATTTCATCCCTTGTAATGCAATGGATAAAACCTTGTACCTGCTTATACGTGTTATACAAACTATTGCAGTATATGACGATACAGTATTAAAAATAAAGATGATTTGACTAGTTCATTGCTTTGCTAACAAGGTTAAATTATTTCACAAAGCCAACCCATATATTGTTATCAAGTGTATGTAGACCTTGAATTTACACCTTTTCTCCGTTGTTTCTGATCTTGCTCTTTGTTGATTATAATTTCTCTTTTTTCATAATTTTAATCATTTTGTAGTAGGGCATATTCTTATACATGAAGAATATGTTTATACAAACCGTTTAATTAAGGAATAATGATGTTTTTACTATCAAAAAATCATTGCTAACAAGATTAAATTCATTTTCAAGGTCATCAATTTAACCTTACCAAGTGTTTGTAGAACTTGAAGCGTCTTTTATTATAATTAGCATACACTTTTTCTTCCATGTTTCTGATATTAAAACCTCCACTCTGTAATTTGTCGTTAATGTTTGGCCAATACTGGTTGCACTTGATCTAAATAAGGAAATGAAAGATTTTTTTTATATAAATCATTTATTTCATGTACAACAGCAAGATGGAATGAATCCGTATATCCAGCTGGAATAAAGATATTATAAAAAAAAATACGATTAATTTATATCCTACAGATGATTTTTGAAATTGTTACATGTTAACACATTGGAATCGAACAAAATTTATTTTCCTTAGGGAGTAATAATGCATGCCTTAATTTATATTGCATTCAAAAATTAAAAACACTTCAAAGTTTTGATAATAATTGTCTGATATCGATACTATTATGCAAATGAAGAAAAGATATTGTTGTGTGTATTCTTTAGCTGACCTTTGCCCCTTCTTTGAGATTGGTCAGACAAACAATAACGGATACATCCTCCTGCCAAATCATTTTCCAGAAATCAGCAATCGTCTTTGGTTTCGGACCTAACAAGAAAAAATTTTAAATTAAAAATGAGATACAAACAAACAAAGAACAAACAATTCAGAACAGAAACAAAATTGGAGTACAACACAAATATATAATTTTTTTTTTTTATTTTATGAAAGATTTTTAGTATTTCTGTAGAATAATCAAAATTTTATTTATGAATTTCACTATTAATCAAGTATTGTTGTTTAAAACTAAAGGTATTTAAGTTTACCTTGCGTGGCAATGTAGGAGCGTTTTCCCTGAACATCCTATAATTGATAAAATATAAGCAAAAAGAGACGTGTTTAATGTCTGACACAGTTTTATTTGAAAAGTGCAAATACATTCAAGAGGATATAGAAAAACACTAAGATAAAACTAAAAGAAAACGTTATCATATTAACGTTTTTCCATTAAATACGCCTATTTTTAGAGTACTTCGATGACATCGACTTGTAAAAATGAAGTGTATGATATTTGATAGATACATATTATATAGTCTTACCTCTATATAATTAGCATTAATGTAATCCCCTTCACTCGGCGAAGTGGTGTTCAATACGATTCGGGAATGGTCATCTGTAGGTTAAAATTGTAAAGCTTATATACTTTACAGAATGTACATATATGTCTGTCTATCAAAAAAATATCTCAAAATTGTAATGTTCTTACATGGAAATGTTGTTTTGTATCTATTTTTAGATTTATTTTCTGGTCGATTGGCTTCCTCACATGGATGAAGTTCACCTTTCGGAATATCCTGTAAAGAAGTGTCTTGTTTCAGTAGAGATAAAGCTTCAAAATGAGCAAGTGAAGTAAAATCACCATTTATAACGAAATGATAATCCTCAAACTAATTCGTGATCAAATTTAATGACAGTTTTTAGATGGCTCTATATTCATAATTATTAATAGGTATGCCGGGGTCCTATGGTACCGGTGTACTTAACTTTGAAAGTCAAGTAATCGGACAAGAAAGTTTTATATAATCATTTACCATGTTTTTGCAATAAAAAAACTAATAAATTACCTTTTTCTGATGTTGTAATTGAACTGTTTACATATTTTACTGTAAAAGAGACAAAAACCTATCCGGGTTTTGCGTTTGTGTATTCAAGGGACATAACTCTGGTACCGGAGCAAATGTATTGCGAGCTAGAATAGTCATAAATCAAACAAAATTTGCATTTGATTTTTTTTAATCAACAAATTTTTCTCAAAATAAATACATTTTAAATTAAATATGAATTAACATAATACTATTAGAAATTATCTCCCTTTAAATTAGCTAAAAATAAATTCATCTAATCAGTGAAAAATGAATATCCTTCAAGTTTCCAATTTACTTAATATCACAGTGAGGACAATGAAACACATCACCAATTTTAACCTTTCTTACATCACTACAAAATTTTAAGTGAGTCCAGTGACTGCAAGTATCACATTTGGCCCAATCAACTAGAGTCAAATTGACACATTCCTTCAACTTCTTGAGTTCCCATAGGCCGCACACACAACACATCTCATCATCAGCTTCAAAAGACTCAGTTTCACTTTTATTGTCCTCAACACTTCAAGGCCCCCCTTGTTTGTTGATCCCTGATGTTGATAGTCCACTTACTGCTACGAATGCTTTTTATTGGGTATTCTTAGTTAATTTCATGTCTGTTTCAGAGGTTTTGGATGAAATGCATTTCTGTCGAGATACCTTGGATGTCCTGGTCTTGGCTAATGCTTTAGGCTCTTCAGATTTAGCTTGCTTTTGTTTGTTGGCCGATTCCAGATTTTTTTTTTGATTTTCTTTTTCATCAAACTCCCTGCAATATATGGGGGAATGAACTTTTTTCTGTGGTTTCTTTACTTTTAAAATTTTCTTTGATTCAAAGAATTCCATTCCATCAACCTGGGATTCATCCTCTTTAGGATGTGTAACATTTGTTTTTATTTTCTCTGAACCAGAAGAGGTCTTTTTGTCATGATCATCTATGATGGCAGAATAAATAGTAGAAGGGGCTACTTCAGAATTAGAGATTGCCTTGTTGTTAAATGGGAATATGCCAGTTTTCCGAAATGCTGAAATAAGGTTTTCAGGGGACATCGCTCGTAAATAGGGTTTGGCTGTTAGTTCTGCCACTAAATGCTTGGTAATATTAATTCCAGGATTTTTTTTGCAGATAAAGTTGGCACTCTTTGTTGTAAATGGCTTTCAGGGGTCCAAAAATTGCAACGTCTAAGGGTTGCGTCAAATGACTTGTATGTGGAGGAAGCACAAATAAAATAATGTTATACTTCTTGGCCCAGGTTGTCAATGTGAGGCTTATATGGGACTTGTGTCCATCATAAAAGGATTAAAGTTGGCTTTGGGTCTTTTTCCTTTGTAACTCCAGTTGTCTAACGAAGAAGTCCATCATATATTTTTCAAATACTTCAGAATTGGACCAACCTGTCTCAGTCATTACACCCTCTGAACCTGGCACAGCATTATTGAGGAATTCATCACTCCACCTTTTCCCTTTAAAGACATAGTAAGGTGGTAAGTGGTTCCCTATGGCATTCCCCGCTGCAATAATAGTTGTGAGAGATGTCCGAAAAGATGTGACTGATTGAGGTTTGGTATCTTTGCTGCAGATTATTTTTGGTGGAGTGTTCTGTACTTATCCCTGTTTCGTCTATGTTGTAGATTCGGGCTGGCTTTTCTCTAAGATCATGGTTAGTTAGAATGGTTGACAGTTCTTTGTAATAAGCATTTACCTTCTCTCTAGAGGCATTCTCTGCTCGGTTTGTTGTTCATTTTTGTGGGGAGAGAACTTTGAGATCCGGCCAACGCTTCAGAAAACTATAAAACCAACAGTTGCTCAAGGAAGTGGAGGGGGACTTTTGACATCTTAGGTCCTTTCCAAGTGAACGTTCACTATTATTTCGCCCTTGAAAATCTGTATAATTTACCAGGAACAGCGTTCCATATATTTTTTGACATGTCACGTGACCATAATACATCAGACAACAACAAAGCTGAAGTCTGTCTGGGAAAATGGTGTACAATTTAGTTGTTAATAACACTTTATCGGTGTCTGGTATGAAGAGTGGTGCAAAATAACACAGAAACTATGGGTCTTGTGAAAAATAGCTGATTACTTACCAAACGACGTAACATTTCATAAATAAATTAGATAGTTCTTGTCAGCAGGGTATCACTTCTCATCTCTAAAAATAGCCGGCCTCCAGGTGTCGTTTTTTGCACGCGACAGAAAAATTAGAAATACACCGGTACCAGAGAACCACTGGTATCATAGGAAGTGAGTATACATTTAGTTCTGAGATTTTTATTCAAGGACATACCTGATATTCATATTGAAAGCCAGCATCTTCAGTGGCAGACATTTTAGATATGATGGCTCGTAAATTGTTCACTGGTATACATTTATTCGTCGGGGGGCCTCTCTTTGCGGTCTCGTTTGCAACATCATTGTTGATTGAGTTACGGATAATGTTTGCATTATTAAGGTTGTTGTCTGCAAAATACATATACCATCCCTTCGTACGCGTGGCATTTTTCCTGTCTTACTTTATCATAAAGTTTAAAATAAAGCAACACAAAGTCGTTCCAAAAGGTACACAGTGCACCGTTTATAAATCAAAGTGAATGTATGAAAATAAATGTGTTGCACAATTTTTAATTTTAAGAAAATCTTTCAATATAGTCAAATCATTCTAAATAAGAATTAATATTTAACAATTATCATTTGAAAATGTTGATAAAGAAGCGTTTATTGATAGAGAATAATTACTTTTCATTGATGAGATAAAAATTTAGATAAGGAAGTGTTTCAATGTTTTATTTCATATCTAATGTTAAATTGCTATTTTTACACTAAAAAACAAGTTCAATTTGTTTTGTTTAAATAAATGTACTCTCTGCCAACCAGAGCATTACGATATCTCCAGAATCAGCAAAAATAGTTTAAATAATGCACATGGGAATGTTGTTTTGCTATTTAAATAAACAAATAATGCGAATAATGCTTTTAAAATATTTTGAAAGTTTTGAAATGTTTTTAAACTTTAAGAAGGACCATAAATAATGAAACTACAGTACTATTTCTTATTTATATTAATTTTTTAATTGTTAAATTAATTAAGTTCTCCATATGACCTTACATTCCGACAAGGATTCTCTGGTCACTTGTTCCACAATAGAAATAGGCTTCATGTTCACAAAATCTTTACGTTTAGCTAACGTCTCTGAAGATTGTCTTTTATATCTACAATAATATATTCCAATTCATAATGTAAAGATTAATTCGTATTTTTTTCATAGCGTGAAAAAGAGAAATGTCATATAATTTTTAGATTGTAAACATGAGGCATTTACGCACCGCGACAGACAAAAAACACAAAAGAAAAAAAAAGAAACAAGCCACTTAAGTGACTCTCTTTTCTATCTTTTCAGGCTCACATGACACAGCTATGAGTACATACCGGATAAGCAAAATGACCAAAACAACAATGACGATAACAACAGCTAACGAAACAACAACCCCAACAGCAGTAAGTGTATCAGATGAAGGAGCATTGGATACCTGATATGCTGAAATTACTCCTATGTAAAAAAAGGAATTTGGCTTTATTTCTTCCCTATCACCATCAAGCACAACACAATAATTTATGAATACGCTGTGAGAAAATGCCATCCTTCATTCCCTCACTTATCACGCAATTGATAGAGCAAATATTAAAGTAAGAAAATTGATTAAAACGATTATGAAAAGAAAATAAATAATGAGTAATAGTTATTGAATAATAAGTAAAAATTCACAAACCTTGGTCGCATTTTTCTCCATAGGCTCCTCCCTTGCACCCAGCTAAGCAACTTCCGTTGAATCTGTCACATGTGCGGTTCACACAATATTCACTGCAGGGAATTTGACAGTTTTCCCCATAGTACTGAAGGCATTCTATGAAAAAATAATCCATAAAAGAATTAAATTGTGTACAAAAATGATGAAATTTTACTTAAGTATTTAATTATTACACATGTAAATGGCAATATGAATTTGACTAATGTCTAATCAGGACGTTGTGTATTCCAAAAGCTTGTCTAATACGAAGTTAATTTTCAGTTCTTTTTTGTAAATTCGGTTGATTTAAATGTTGTCTAATCATGAATGCTCTCTAATCCGGCCAAGAAGAAGGTACAGTTTGGGCTTTAATGTGCCCTTAAAATTTAATGTTTTCAAAAAGTTATGAAATCGGCTTAAATATGAGTTGAGTATATGAATGTGATAAACCATGAAAGAATACTACGGAAGCCGGTAGGTGCCATGTAGAAAAAATATTTTATCTGGCAGCCGCCAGATAACTTTCTGGCGGCCGCCAAATAATTATGTGGCGGCCGCCAGATAAATAACTGGCGGCCGCCAGATAATTATTTGGCGGCCGCCAGAAAGTTTTCTGGCGGCCGCCAGATAAAATATATTTTCTACCTGGCACCAACCGGCTTCCGTAGAATACGGCATGAAGGAGGCCCATTCTGGAAATATGACGTCATTAATTTGGTATATTTCTAAGTTTTTAACAGAAAAACCTCAAAATGACTCATTTCTGGGGTTATTTTCCTTAAGAAATTAGTGTTCACAGCCGTCGCCCACTGCAATGTTTGGATATGCAGTGTAAAATCCTTTGAAAAATCATATTTCTGAAAATCTTTGTTGGCAATGCATGTGCTCTATATTATCTGAAAGAAAATTTCACTGAAAATTGATGTCTTCTGCAACTTAAAAAAAAAATACGGAAAAATGCACAAGTTTATGACGTCACAATTAGCCCTTAGGAAGTCATAAGACAAAAACGATTTTATTATTCTTACTGCATGGAATTTCAACAACTCAGAAAGCATGGGTTTTAATTCCGTACATCACTTTCGTATTTTTGAAAAATGCTGGGCAACATTTGTATTGAAACTGTACCTTGTTCTTTCTATGGAACAAGTGATGTTCGGATTAGAAAAGTTTTACTGTAAAACATATGAGCTTAAAATCTGATATGAGTGTTGATAGACATATGGCATGAAACACTCTTATTGTCATCAACAAAACTGAGTTGTTAGAAATTTCTTTGATTCTTAACAAAAGTACTTTATGTTGATATTAAGAGGAAGCTGAAGTTCCTCATTGACAACATTTATGTAGTCTTCGGAGACCAGGTTTTGCAAAAATTGGAATTTCAATGGGCAGTTATTGTGCTCCTCTATTAGCCGACATGTTTTTATATTCCCACGAAGCAGAATTTCTTCATAAACTTCTACATGAGAAGAAGAAAATAATTGCTGTGGCCTTCAACTCGACATTCAGATATATCAACGACGTCTTATGAATTAGCAATCGTTACTGACATTTATATGTCGACTCCACATATCCCAGTGAACTTGAAATTAAAAAAAAAAAACAAAGTCCGCCAAATCTGTTTCATATTTAGATGTTTTACTGATTATTTACGTTAAGGGCAAATTAACTACTAAATTGTAAAACGAGATGACTTAACCTTTTCTATCGTTAACTTTCCTTACTTATGTAGTACAATGAAAACTATCTAATCCGACACCTGTGTTATCCGTCACACTGTGAATTACGACGTTAGATTTCGTCCCCGTTGTACTATTTTCCATGTTTTTTTTACACTACAATCCCTTTCTATTCCGACACAAAATTCGTCTCCTAGTGCAAGTCGGATCAGACAAGATTCATTGTAATACAGTAAACTTGTTTAGTACGAACTCGGATATAATGAATTTACGGATATAGCAAAGTTTTTTTGTTTTGGTCCCCTTGTAAAATTCTTTACAATTCTTTGTAAAAACTGTACGGATACATCAAACTCGGATATAGCGAATTTACTGATATAACGAACTAATTTTGTTACATCTCAACTTTAAAATATTGATCTAATTGATCTGGTTATTTTTGAGCATCCTAAAACTTTTGAACTCCAAAGTAACTATAATATTTTAAACTACCACGAATCCATTTGATAGTCATACTTGACGGGAAAAATCTACTGCGAATTCAATATATTTTAGACGAATATAAGGAAATACGGATATAGTGAATTAAATTTGCAGGTTCTCAGGATTTTTGAGGAGTTTTGCTGTATTCCGTTAAACGTCTATAAACACCTCAATATGGTGTTTACGTCTCCCAATTTATTCGATACTTAATAGCATGCTTTCACGACGATCATTGAGGCAGGCTACTGACAGATTAGTTGATGTTACAGGGATTTTAACAACCTCATTTGAAGTATGCATTTCGTGAATTCTATGGTCTTGTTAACAAACACATTTATAACATATCATTGGGTTGCACTTTGGCTGTGGTGTTCCATACCAAATGTTATGCCTTTGTTTTTGTGATAAATTTAACTCCGGAGTGTTTCATCTTCTAATTTAATACACAGAGCTCACGGCAGGTGTGAAAGGTCAATAGGGGATGCTAACCCCCCCCCCCCCCCCCCCCCCCCCATGGTACCTGATCCCAACTCTAGAATTTGTGGTCCGTGTTTTTTTTCTCTTTTCACAGATTTGTATTATTTGTTGATATTTTGAGATCGATCACTGTTCGTTATCTTCACTTTTTCACATTCTAGGTTTTAAGGTTATATTGCACTTTTAATAATTTTTTGCTTTTGAAATTTACTGTTATTGCAAAAGAAAGTATTTATTTGTAGACTTTATCATTTACTTGATTTTCATGTATAGAACTATAGGGATATGTCGCATATCTGCATCAATTTAGCACGTACCTTCACTGCAATTTGAGCCCATCCAACCGTGGTTGCAGATACAGGATCCGTCTGTGAACCTACATGTACTTATGCATCTATGAGAGCAAATACCAGAGCACTTTCTCCCAAAATACCCCGGCTGACAGGCTAAAACGATTTTTCTTATTGTGTTAAGAGAATAAAACTGTAGTTAGTTTTCCCAGTGCAGGGAAGAGACATACATGTACAATCATATCATATCGGTTAATTTAAAAAGATTCATTTTATGTATGGGAAGGTTATTGGCTTATTAGATATTGAAATCATGTCTGGATTATAGCTCATGACTCCTTAAGCGAAATGATTCAAAGTTTTGAAGCAATGTGCACGATTCAGGGCTTAATCTTCTCTGACGAATTGATTCGAAGTAAAATCTCTCGGATAAAGGGCATAATTTGTCATGTTTTATTGGACAATGCCAGAAGACAATAAGAGGGTGTTGGACTTAATGCTAAACGTATAATTTGTTTTGCACATAGCTTAGAGGATTAAAGAAATTCCTAACTTATAATCAAGTTATATAACATGTGTTACCTGCAATGGGCTAAATTAGTAAAGAGGGGAATACTTTTTTTTGAAATCAAGCACAAACTAAATCCATTTTCAGGTTTAAACACAAACTTCATAATAAAAACTGTAATTTTTCCTTACATTCGTTACATCTTTCTCCGATATGTCCATCTTTGCAACCATTTTTACATACACCGTCAATGTGACTACACTTCTCATTCAAACAGTTTTTGCTGCAGAGTTCTTTGCATTGGTTCCCAAAGTATCCACGGTCACATGCTATTTAAATCAAGGAAATGAAAAATATAGTAAATAGAATATTTGCAGGTGTGTTAAGACAATGTATATGCATTTTGCATTTCTTCGCAAACGAGCTAATAAAATCGCATATGAAGTATTTATTACATGGCTATAGGAAACGGGTGGGGGGGGGGTGTGCACGGGGGTGCCCCCGATATTTTAGCCAGTATATAGAATACTATTATTATTATTACTATACTAATAACATATCCATTGTATGCTTGTGCCCCATCAATTATAACGTCTGATGATTTTTTTTCGCTTGTCAATAATATTTGAATATTTGTTAGTGCCAAAACTGAAAAATTAATTTTGTGCCCCCCCCCCCTCCCATCTGAAATTGCTTCCTACGTGCCTGTATTATATCATATATCTATTATACAGAGACTGTTTTAACTCATTTTTCGTATATTTACGTGGTACCCACGACTTGATATAATCAGTACACATTTTGACATAATATTATGACGTCATTGTTCTTACCTACGCATTCTTACCCCATAATGTAAACTTATGACTTTATTAATAGGATCTGAAAAACTGAGATGTTGATATTTGTGCAGTAATTACATCAATAACTTGGATATTCTGCTACTAATTATACCTTATTTCTGTTTAAAAAAAGGATATGCTTTTGCGCTGTTGATGTTCTTTATAATCTTGTGTAGTAAAAAACAATGACGTCATTATGTAACGCATAATGTGTACTGGCTTTATCATATCGCAAGTACGAAGTATGTTATGGACAATGGATTTTAACTTTCTCTGTATAAGAGGTATGGCTCTTAGGTATTTTAATAAGTCTATTTGCATAGAATCGCCTATACCTAGCCTTTACTCACTTATGTCATTATAATGTTATTTGAAATAATTATGATCTAAATTTTAATCTCTCAAAAAAATTCAAATTTCTAGTTTTTGTTTTTGTATCCTTCACCTGTATCACATAAATCCCCTGTATATCCCGGTTTACACCCTGTGTCACAGTGTCCCGTTTGTTTGTTACAGAGGACATCCCCAAGACAGTGACCACTGCAGTTATTTACACAACCGGGACCATAGTTTCCATCTTTACATGCTGTTAAGAATAAACATATACCACAAACTTTAGCACACTATTAATATGTTTACTTGTTATCCATATTTGAATATATTTGTTTGTAAAATTTTGCTATTAAAGAAAAAGAAAACAATTAACATTATTTAATATTAAAATGCACAAATAGGTATAAGATGACGCACTCAGGAAATAAAATGAATTACAATAAAGAATGTTAGAAATTATGAGATAGGTTGCTTTTTATATTTCAATTCTAATTAAAAATATTGCAAAGATCAAAGATACATAAATATTTTGCAATACCTTCTGTACAGTTCATGCCTATCCATCCATCAGCACATCCATTGTCACAATTACCGGTGACGTGATTACAAAATTCATTGTTTATGCAATGGACGGAACATTTTTGTTTACAATCAAACCCATACATTCCACTTGGACACTCTAGTAAAAGAAATGTACCCCAATATCGATTATATACAACAAATCGATAATACTATATATACATGTAGTTCTGCGTGAAATATTTACAAGTACTTCAAAAAGTAAACAACTAATACTAAACTAGACTGGAGAATGAAATCATAACGTTCATACTATTTTTGCATAATTGTCCTGTCCACCCGCTAGAGCATCTCATACATGTTCCATTTACGATGTTACATCTTTGATCTTCACAGTTGACTGAACATTTTTTTTCACAATTTTTTCCATAAAAGGTTTTATTACAACCTGATAAAAAAAAAAAAACAGTTTCAAGATACATGTATCTGTATATTAGAATTGAGATCGTACATGTAGATGATCCTGTTTGTCCTTTCTTTGATGTAAAAATTATTATCTTGCATTTCATCACAAGTATTTGACATTTTGAAGGACAAATAATAGGCATGTTATACTCAGAACATTGTTTAATTTTATTCTACGTGAAATATTGTTGAATAAGATATTGACAATATTACAATAAACATATTTATCCCGTTTGATAGGACATGATTAAAAAAAACTGAGTTGGCCATGTGGACTTCTACATGTATTTTATATGTTTATTTAAGAAACATTTGAATAGAACTATCCAAGCAAACCTGGCATTTTTTGACAGGTCTCGTGACAAGAAGTATCAAAAATATAAAAAGAAAGTATTCATGGAAAATTATTCTTGAATAAAATAATTATAACATGTTCACTCTTGTAAGCAAGTTTTGGTCATTTGCACTAGAATAATGTGGCACAGTAATATTTATTTAAAATAATTTTTCGATTTGTTCATAAGAATTAGCTGAGCTATTATTTACTATATGCCATGTTTACTAGTAGCCAGGTCGTGTTTTGGTTTCATTCATGAATTCTACTCAAAAAATTCATTGGCCAATAGGTTTATACCCCCAGTAAATCTTGTTTAACCAGTTTTCCTTCTATAAGTACTGAGGCTCGGGCTCATTCCTATCAGTGCGGAAAACTTAACTCTACTCTTACAAATTACCAGCTGCCCGTTGTCACCACTTGAAAAGTAAATTTTCTTTATTAATTTATTGGTAATTTATTTATTAAGTCCAAGTTATAAGCTTTAGTTTTTTTTCCCCTATTTTTGAAAGAGACTTTCTAAACTATAAAAATACTACTTTTGGGCTAATAAACTTAAATTTTCTTGTTTTTGAAGTGAATAGGAAGTGAATACGACATACAAGTATTTTGTTTCAATGTATTAATTTCAAAGTCTATGTGTATTACCATATTGTATTTTTTGTTTGTATTTGTATGTATTTCACATCTGCCATTGCTTTTTCATTTTCTTAATAAAGAATGAATCTTAATAACATTGCGACCCCCACCCCCACCCTTTTTAAACACCATTTTTTTTCCTTTTCAAACTAGAACATTGGATTTTTTAGCTTAGAGATTCAAGTATGGTATGCATAGATACGTTTAAAAAGCTTTTTGATAGAGAGACTCTCTACATATACATAATATCGATTAAATAAAATTGCATACTTCAGTGCGAAATTTCAACTTCGCCATTGCAGCTACCGGTATGTAGATAGGTCAATGACATCTAATTAATCTCTGAAACCTCTTTCTAAAACAAAAATGTCATTTTCTTTTACCCAATTTGGTAAAGTGTCATCTTTTAGTAAAGTTTTATTCAAAATACTAGCGTCATTGTTTTTCCCATCCGCCAGATATGGACCCAGGATATCAATAATGTACAGTCCCTGAAACGTTCTACTTTCCCACTTGAACAGTGAGCGAACGCTGAACGAACGGTGAACAAACGCTTAGAAAGAGGTTTCAAACGCCTAAGAAAGACAATACATGCACATTAAGTACAACTATTAATTTGAGCTTCTTACAATATTTTCTCCTCATATGTATGATGTTAAAACTGTTTTAATCGCACGATTTTTATCGCTGTAAAATATTTTAATTGTTACCAAACACTGTAGTATAAAAGATAAAATTATTCTAGTTGTAAAGTAAATATGTTTATTCTTATCTGATAAATAAAATCGTAACAAATAATGTGGATTTTAGAAGGGAAAATTACTGACTTATAGAATAAATTACAACGGTTGTAACATCCATGCATGTATTTCCGTGCCAAGGCGATTCCGTGTAAAATAACTAGAAAAAAAATTAAAATATTTTACAAAGGTCCGTGGACGTATTGCATAAAAAAACACTCGCATTTTAAAATTTAATGCAAAAATATATTTATGTGTGATTTCTATTTTTTATGATGATTTATTGAGCAGACTTCTACATGTATCTGAGGACATTTCCCAGTGATTATACTCGGTCAAGATGATACAAAGAGGCATTCATATTCATATTATTTGTTAGAGATTAAATTATAAAAGTAATATACTGTCATGGTTTTATCAGACAGACAAATGAGAGAGAGAGAGAGAGAGAGAGAAGAGCGATATCGTTTTAGCCCCCCCCCCCCTTCTCCAAATGTTTGTACCTGTATCAAACAAAAATTCTTAATTGTTTTTCTAAATATATCAAGCAGTGAAAGTACCAATTTTTAAATCAACAAATCCATTTGTTTAACAGTCATTATCAGATTATCGGTTTTTAGATCTATTTTCCTGCTTCATGTTCACACGAAGTCCACGTGCTTGTCCTGTCAATCAAAATCATTCGACACTAGTTTTCTAAATAAATAAAATACATTGACCCATGGGAATAAACACTTGGAATGATTCAGCCGCGTGAATGTGAGACATATTCCTTGCATTTTAAAATACCATCGCTGGCACGTGTATTTAAAATACAATTGTTTAATGATTTTTATTAGATGCATGTATGTTTTGAGACTGATATTTTTGCGCTACAAAACGCATTAGCTTCTTTTTTAATGTTAATTTGTTAATTAAAATACACTGGAAATACTGACTAAGTACAATATAACGGATTAAGGGGAAAGGGGGGGGGGTTAGGCTATTAAACATATCGAATTTCAAACATCAAAAGTTACGGTGATCATGAAGGAAGGAATTTTTTTCTCTCTAACTATAGACTTTTATAATTTTATATATGTAAAGTAGAAAAAAAATTCTGTAGTGTATTATATTTTGAAATATTTTTTTTTTAAACCACACTAACAATTTTATCCGCTTCAAAGATATTTAATTAATTGGATATCCACAGTACTTTTTATAATTCTCAGGACTAGTTCTAATATTTATTTCTATAGTAATTGAAAAAAAGTGATAAAAATAAATATTTTCTATATATTTATAATTTTGCTGTAGTTAGTAAATTAACTGACTTGGATTATTATCTATCCATTACATGTAACGATTTGTCGTCTTTGACATTACAACAAAATGGGCTTGAAGTATCTGTATATTTCCCGTATTTAAATTTAATTTTTCAGCATCGTTCTACATAGGTACATACTCATACATGTAACAACAATTATTTTCCAGGGTACATTAATAAATAACCTAAAATCTAAGTTAAAATAATAATAATAAAAAAATATTGTAGATAATTTTTCCCAGGAAATAATGATTCTTTAGACAGGATATGTTTATTATTAAATTGCAAAAGCTGTAAATCCTTACTTACACTGTACAAAACCATAAGTCTTTTCACTTTGGAGTTCCGAATGACAGTGAAGACTGAACGATAAGTGAACCATGAACGCAAGTTGAACGCAAAGTGAATGAACGAAGAGCGAACGCTGGACGCTTTCTGAACGGTGAACGCGAGCGCACGGTGAACGCTGAACGCAAAACAGTGAACGGAGAGCGAACGGGAAAATGGGAAAGTAGAACGTTTCAGGGACTGTAACCATCTGATGCAACAAAATCATTGGTTTTACAAGGGGCCGACCCTTGTCTATACTAAAGGATCTTCTCTGAGAGCTATATTTGGCGCTATGTATGTTCCATCTACTAATAATATGGCAGTGTCGTCGTCACCAGAGGCAAGAAGTTCGCGAGCGAATATTATTGTATGTTTTGCTATGATTTCTGCTCTTGTAAAGTGACTTAAGCCTATATATTTAGGTACAAATTGGTCCATCAAAACTGTTCTTGCACGTTTAACAATATGACAAATGCACTTGCTTCTCTTAATGTTAAATATGGTCTTAAGTACAGTGCTGGAGAGACCTGTTCTAAGTTTTGTTAAAACAATCCCTATAACCGTTTTCTTTGAATATTTATTCTGTCTTAGTCCATGAACCTGTGAACATAGTGTTTCAAAATCCTGTTTATTGATGCCAGTCAAGTTAATATTATAATCTTCGTCATTTAGGGATTCGTTGTCGAAATCTACTCGTGTACTTTCTGATTTTAACAAAAGTTCCCTGCATTGAGATAAGTAATTGCTTAAATCACTCGAAGACAATTTTGTAGCACCCTTTTTCATCCGGTGAAAGTTTTCATTAATATCTTTATCTTTAATCATACGTTCATCGGAGATGTGAGAGGAACATGCACGTGCTTTTTCGTGCAATATAACATTATGCTTTAGAAATACCTGTGTGCAGGCTTCCTTAGAAACAGTTTTCATGGACTTTTTACGTGACCTGCAAATAGCACAATGTGACTTTGTGCCGATGTAAAAAGTTTCAACATCAACATAGCCCTTAGAAGTCTGAAGCTTCCCTCTATTAAAATTGAGGGTGCATTTTGTGCAAATGTGGTCATCCACAGTGACCTTTCCTCCGGTAATACGTGCCAATTCAGTCCTACGTACTTCGTTTTTCTTTCCGTTAAGAGTTCTTCGATTAAAATTATTTGTGCGTTTTTTACAAACAACACAGTCAATACTTTTAGACATGGTGAATAGGTGTTTTCCGATTATAATGACAGTTTTTACAGTGAAAAATTTAACTTCTATAATTGTCTTCCAACAGTTAATGAACGCTTGTTTAGGAACAAACACACTTTTATAATATATAAACGCAGTAAAATTTGAAAAAGGAAAGGCGGTACCAACAATACCTACAGAGTGTTTTTTTTAAATTCTGTATAATGAAATATAAGCAGTAATTAAGTGCCAGATGTATGCTATAGGCCCCAAAGTAGTAGATCGACAGATACTTACCGAAAGAAAAAACCAAACGGAAATCGGCAAAAATAAAGTTTAATAGCAAGTAAATAAAACAATACAACCTAGCATATAGATATATCAAGTATGTACGATTATAATTTCAAATAGAAGTTTTCTCCCAGAATTTTACCCGATGGCAAAAGATTTAACCATCAATAGCTTGCAGACACTAGACACAATGTCGCAAAGGCGTTCTCGAAGCGTGAAAGTGAATAGATTTGAGTCATGTGTTCAGTGCTTTGTTATTCATGAGGTCAAAGACGGGTTGAAATTTGTAAACAAGGTGCCTTTACTATGGAGACAAGCACCCGTGATTTTGCACCTTTTTGGAAAATAACAAATGAGCGCCTGAATGTTTCAATCTCTTTCTTGAATGTAAATGATTAGTATAACTCTTTTACCATATTTATGACAATTTGAAACATTCATGCGCTCATATAAAAAAAATGGGTTTGCAAAATGGAGGTGTGGCCTAAAGTCTATGAGAAATCGATGTAAACAACGCACCCCTGCTCTATTTATCAGATAAATGCCTAATTACAGGGCATGGTAGTAAAAATTGAAATTGAAATTAATAAACTACAATGTTTGATGGAAAGATTGAGGCAAAAATATGTAGAAAATTTTTAATATATATTTTTTTTGTAAATTAATGGGGGGCCAAATTTGGACGTTTAACCGATTCATCCTTTAAAATAACCTGCGTTTTCCTTCTCCGCTTGGTTATATTTGGCGTCGCTTGGAACTAAAGCAATGGCTAGTGGTGACAACGGAGAATACATGTAAAATTCAAACAACGCGAGTAGATTTCATTATATCAATGAAAACATCGAGGGAGAAGAATGTCTATTCGAGTGTAAACTACCCGTACTGAATAGTGAATACCATTCTTAAGGTTTTGTCAAAGGTCAACATGTCCAAAAATTTATTTTTACAATAGCTCCAAAACAATGTGGTTTATAAAGTTAAAACTTTTACAGTTTATAAATATATCATTGATTAACAGATAGAAAGTATCACTTGATAACAAATGTTAAAAAAAATATTTATCGAGAAAAATTCTTTCTAAAAATGCATATATTTCTAAAAAATGCGTCTTCTTAATTCTGTACTTTTACTGAAAACCATCATTGCAGAAATAATATATGTTTATCAATGAAGGGCAAGTTGGACTTCGATAGCCTCTTGAAAGTTGTTTTCCCTGTTTATTTTGTCCAAATGTAAAGATTTGAAACCGAAAGTACATTGCAAATGGCGGATTTTATACGGGTCTTGTCTTTATACATGTCATGCTTTTAATAACAGCCATTCAGAGACCATTCACGTCCAACTTGCCCTTCATTGATAAACATATATTATTTCTGCAATGATGGTTTTCACTAAAAGTACAGAATTAAGCAGGTGCATTTTTTTTTTAAAATATGCTAATTTTTTGCATTTTTTTTCTCAAGAAAATTATTTTTTTTTTAATATTTGTTTTCAAGTTATACTTTCTATCTGTTAATCAATGATATTATATAGCTTTGTGAAATCCGGTAATCTGATTGGTCAATACGAAGTCATTATTTTTTGATAATGACCGCTGAAAGCGAATAATGACTCGCACGAGCTGTCTCGTTTTCACTTTCGCTTCGATCAAATATGGCGTCGAAAGATACGAAAGCTCGCAAGTTTCAGTTTTCAAGTTGTAGTGAGGAAGATTTAAAAGATATACATGTAGTGAAGAACTCTGAGGCTGAGAGTACGAAACGATTAACAAGGATATCTGTTAACATTTTTCGGGAATACTTACTTTCTTAACAAATCAGTGCAGAATTTGAAGGCCTAACGTGTGAACAACTTGATCGTCTGCTGCGGAGATTTTATGTTGAATTTTGAAATAACAAAGGGGGAATGTACAAAAAAAAACCAAACAAACAAAACAACACTTTCTTACCATATCGTCAGGATAAACAGAGATTTTTGCAATCTATTCGACCAGACGTTGACATTATCAAGGGACCACTATTCCGAGAGTAAAAACAAGTTTTTTAAAGGTAGGACTCCCGATTTTCAGAAATATTAATATCAGCTTATATTAATTTCACGAATTATCTAGTCAATGAGCATACTCGTTTCGGTATTTGTTTATAAGATATATTTAGAGGATTGAAAATTTTATTTATTTTTTAACAAAAAATAGGGATGACAATAAAAATGAAGAAGCTGGGGCAGGCTATCATATAGTTAGAATAATAGACCACCACCCTCCAATAACTGATGCTGACTTGATAAAAATGTATGACTACCTTTCAAGCTCTGACTCGGCCCAGGTTTTGCAGCATATGTGATATCAATTTTTAAATTTATTTATTTGTTATTCATGTTGTGATAGATTTACAATTATTGTTATTGTTAATTATTCATGTGATTTCTGTTATACATTATGAGGACTGTTGCTCAATGAAAGGAAACTCTGGTTGTTAGTTTTGTAAGTAAAATTCAATAAATTCTGAAACATTTTTATTCAACTTATTTATGGTTTACAACAACAGCATATCACTATCTCTGTACACATTAGGAAGATATACATTGAACTAATAAATTTGGGAAATTATATAATATAATAAATATGGACTCAATGCATGGTCAATATGCATTTATAATGACCCAGGATGACAGATATTGACCTCAGATACATGGAGAATATCGACATCGGGCTAGCGCCCTCGGTCGATATACTCCATGTATCTTCGGTCAATATCTGTCATCCTGGGTCATTATAAATGCATATTGACCTACATTGAGTCCATATTTGTATAATATATTTATAAACTGTAAAAGTTTTAACTTTATACCTCACATAGTTTTGGAGCTATTGTAAAAATAATTTTTTGGACGTCTTGACCTTTGGCAAAACCTTAACCGCTACAATGACGAGTCACACAACCGTAAAGTCGTTCCAGAAAGAAGTTAAAGTACTACAGAATCAACTCAGCCAGATGGGCTGGAAAACAAACTACGAACCAAAAAAACTGTTTATGTGCAGCGAGATCGCACTGTTCCGGAATTCAACGGCAGTAATATGGATATAGAGGTTTGGATAGAAAACGTTCAATATGCAGCGCGTAGTATGACACAGAAAGAGGGTCGGAATTAATTTACTAAAATCTATCCGGAAATGAGCGAGACGAAATTAAGTATTTGTCAGGAGACCTACGAAAAAATCCCCTACAGATGGTTTAAATTTTGCGAGATGTGTTCGGTGACAGAGACAGTACTATAAAATTACAAAAGAAAGGATGATTGCACTAAAGGACATGCGACATTTGCGGCAAAATAAACTTTCAAAACAAGAATTTTTCTTTTCATTGCAAGAATGGTCAACATCCAAACTACAACTTAATGTAATTACGTTTAACAAAAGTGTGTATTTACGAAGTTCGAATCCGTTTTCAAAGGCAGGGGTCATCACAATTTCTTAAATCTCCGTTCGATAATGAGGACGCCCATTTTTTACTGACTTTATACATAGTCAACGCATGTTTGTTTATTGTTCTACGTTAAACGATTGTTGTATATTTGCATAAATAATAATGTGTCAAAAGGAGATTAATAGACAAACATGCGCTCATGGTTAAAAAGAGAAAAAACTGCTTCTTCTTACATTCGCTCTCTGTGTTGTAACCAAGGATTGTGACATGTTGAATATTATAATTCACCATTTTTCCTCAAGTAATACCAAATTCCATCACGTGACATGTAAGGTAGCATGTTTTGTGCTAACTAGGACATTGTGTTCGAACACGTTAAGTCATCTGGCATTGATATTAAATCTGCTTTAAGTGCATTGACGTGCTCATATAGTTAATTTTGTTTTGAAACCTTTGTCAGAAGTGTATTTGTGCCATACAGAATGGAGAGGGATATTGGAAAGAGTGATCACATTCGCTTTTCCTAACATCATTGTTATTTATCAAGTCTAATTTAAGATCCATTCTTACTATGTTAGCTCCACCTCTCATGCATATCTAATGTTCAATCAAGGGCAGGTAAGTGTAAATTCACAATATTTGGAAAGCAGTAAGGACAAAAAACACTGAATCATTTTATTGTATCACAGTCTAAAATCATTTTAAGATTAAATGTGGTTCCAAAATGACAGTACTCTTTCATAAACATACAAAAGTGAGATAAAGTTTAGATAAAAAAAAAGCAACAGAAGCAACCGAAAAAGACCCAAAAAACAGGCATTAAGTGCAGTCATCCTTTCTTGACAGAAAACAGAATGAAACTGAAACACTGCGTCAATATTCCCACGGTCTGATGGATATTATAAGAAGAATAGCTCGCAAACTCATACAGTATTCGGAAACCAACATGAGACATTATATGAACACTTTTCAGAAAATGTTAGAGACCAGTAACTACGGACACATCTAAAATGTATACTGCGCACGCAACTGGAAATCACATTTATGGAACTTAAGAGAAGAAGCTATACTATGATTAGAAGGTGAAGAACATGGCGAAGCCTCGTTACAAGAATCACCTGAGAAAAAATCAACCGAAAAAACTCCAAAATCTGAGAGTGAAAAGAAAACTTAAGTATTCACAGAAAAAATACCGAAGCAAACGGAAAGTGAAAACAAAGTCGAGGAACTTACCAAAATATTGAAGAAAAAATCATGTCTGATTGAGAATTTAACAAAAGATGTGAATTCAACACAAAAATATTGTGAAACTGACTGGTATAATTATGAACGACTACTTACATACTTCCTATGCAAAAAGCAGGGACACAAAGCTGCAGATTATCCAACAAAATTAAAACCAGATTCTACGCATTTTGAATAGGAAAACAAAAGCACTTCCTAATGTCGAGTCCTGTTTTAGAGGGGAGTGAAACGGACTCGTGCAGAATGAACACACGCTTAGTTGGTAAATGTCCTTCAATTTTTGTGACAATGATGGTGTTAGTTTTAATTGTTTAGTTGATACTGGATCATTAGTTTCTACAGTGATAGAATCTTTTTATGAGAAACATCTGAAGTCAGCAACCAAATTCAATTCAGACATTGTGTTCTCTTTGAAAGCATCTCACAGACTTTCTATACCGTTTATTGGATATATTGAGGACATGGGTCAACAGTTACAGCAAGTGGGTGTGTTTGTTTGTTTATTGTTTTAACGTCCCTCTCGAGAATTTTTCATTCATAGGGACGACGCCACCACTTGCCGGTGGAGAGCTGCAAATTTTTTGTCTTGTAATCGGCACTCAGGGCTATTGATCAGTGAGGGATCTTTTTCGTGCCAGCACCTACTGCGACGCGGGACCTCGGTTTATACGGTCTCGTCCGAAAGACCGGTTTCCACGTACCACAGTGGGATTCGAACCCGCGACGTAAGGATCAACTCCTTACTTCGCGACTCTAGAGCGATCGCTCTAACCACTGCGCCACGCGGGCGACTGCAATTGGGTGTATTGGTTGTGAAAAATTCCGTTGATTTAGAAACACGTCAGCGTTAAGAAAACATCTCGGCCATTCTGGGAACGAACACTCTTTCACTGCGTAAGAAATTATTGGGAACGCAACATGGAACAGAATACACATAAAAAGTTGAAGAAATATCAGCAAATTACAAATTAAAAGAACAAATCAAAGCGTGTGGCAGAAATATGAAACGTGATGTTATAGGATATGTTAAAGTGTGTGCGAAGTCAGTCTCCAGTACGCATTCCGGGAAAATGAGTTACTGTTATCAACGGTACAGGACCAAAGATACCAAGATTTTTATGAAGCCAAGGTAGAACCTTTAACATCTAATCAACACTTCTCATGAAACATTATAGTCGTTCGAACCCTTAACAAAGTGAACTGTGGATTTTTGTGTTTTCGTATCGCAAATATTGGTTCTGACGATGTGTGGTTAGCACCCAGAACAAGAGTTGCAGTCCTTGTTAATGGTGATGTACTTGAAAATTCATCTAACATTGAATTCACTTGAAAAGGAAATACTGAAGAGATTTTCGTTCAACAAAAATTTATGTGCAATGAAACCACAAAGTCAGATGAAGGGAAAGTTATTTCAAAATTCAACCGGAAATAGAAAAGTTGAAGACAGAAGTAAGGGGTAAAATCCACCTGTGACGTCACTCCTATGTTTGAGCGGTCCATTATTTTTCAGGAATGGAGAGTTTTGAAATAATCGAAAACAGAATTTGTTATATTCACATTCTCCTCCCCGTACCTCTACCGAAGAAAGAACTGAAAAAAAAAATTTAACAAGCTTATTTTCACGTAAAGAAAATAAATATGGCACTGTTGAGAATCGAACCCGGTACTTTCACCTTCGGAGTCAAGTACTCATCTCACTACGCTATCGAAGCTGTTGAATGAAAGCAGATATAAATAACTTCACTACACTTTTTTCGCCTCGCTTTCTTTTTCTATATAAATAAATACTAGTAATATGTTAAGGAGGCTCATTACACCACTTTTTGATGACGTACTACACAAAAAAATAAACCTCCATTGTTTCGTCCGTTTTCTTCTGGGGACGAATTGTACAGGTTCCCTCATAATCTGACCCAGATCTTTAGAACGCTTTAAAAATAGACTAAACATGCGATGTTGTAAACAGTGAAAACAATGTAACGGATTCATCACGCATACACGAAGAAGAATTGTTTTTAAGTAGAAACCAAAGAAAACAACAGCCATATCATCGCTAAACAAGTAATATACAGTGTCATAGCGAAAACGGTGTGAGCTACAACATGAATGTATGGAGGAAATTCGAGTTAAATTCTACAACCTTGTTGAAATAAAAAAAAAAAAAAAATACTTGCACTATTTATTGTAGTCGTGTTGATTTATATACTTGTTTTTATTGTTTTAATTATATACTCGAGAAATTTAAAGCTTTATTCTGAACTTTAGATGTAATGTTCAAACGTTCCTTTGTGTTTGAGTCTTGGGCAATTAGGAAAGATAACTCTTGCAAGTGGACTTTTTATTCCAAATATTTTTTGAATTGGAATTTTCATTTCGTTATAACATTCTTCATTCAATTTGCCACCTGTAATTCATTGAAATGCATTCATTGTCTCTTTAGAACTCATTTTCCAAATTATTGAAGCACAAATTAGGAAGAAAATGGCATTCATTGTTTTTTTGGAGAAAACTATTTTTCTAAAAAAAAATAATATTAAATATTATGAAGTATTGTCATTTTGTGTACATGTCTAAAGAAGATGTGCATCACTTGACACTGAAATTTCTGCAATTCTATTAATAATTAACTTAATAGAAAAAAGTTTAAAAATTCACTAAAATATTTATGATATCATAACCTCCATTTGGATATTTGACATCTACATTACAAGTGGTGCTGTAATGAAATCTAAAATAAAATGTGGGTGTAATGAGCCTCCTTAAATGTATATTTACAGTGTATATAGAAATATTCTTTATTTTATATTAACAAACAATAATTACAAGCATTTAAAAAGGTGGATTTTAGACGGGTTAATATACTCGTAGCGCTCTATTCCTTAAAAGCAATGGGCCTCGGCCCCGTTCGGGGCCTCGGCTCTATTAATGGAATGGAGCGCTACTCGTACATTAACCCTTACGTAATTTAGATTCTGCACAGATGAAAGACATTCACGCCCTATTCTACAGAAATCGAGATGTATCCTCACAGAACGTTGATGACAAAGGATATACGTCAGCCATAAACCATACTATTCGGACGACAGACGATCAACCTATAGTACAACCCTACAGACGAATACCGCCATCACAATACGAGGGAGTGAAATCACATATTCGTAAACTGTTCAACAACAATATTATAAGGGAGAGTACTAGTCAATACGCATCACCGATTGTGTTAGTCAGAAAGAAAGATAATTCACTTCGCTTATGTGTGGACTACCGTAGACTTAACAGCAAAACACACAAAGATGCTTATGCACTACCCAGTGAAGAATCATTTGATGCTCTATGTGCGAAATTTTTCTCGACAATAGATCTTACATGTGGATATAACCAAGTAGCTGTCCATGAAGATGATATCAAAAAACAGCAGTTGCAACGCCAATGGGTCCGTATGAATATATTCGTATGCAATTTGGATTATGCCCCGGCGACGTTTCAAAGATTAATGCAACACAACACTGCTTTAGAGATGAAATATTTAACATTTTACGAGTGTTTTGGATGATATTATTGTATATTCAGAAGAAATTCCAGAACAATTTAAGCGACTAGAGACTGTGTTTAGAATCATCCGGAAACATGGGTTAAAATTAAAAAAAAATCAAAGTGTATTTTTTTCAAAGTGAAGTCCGTTTTCTTGGACATGTTATATCTTCAGAGGGAATTAAAACTGACCCTAAAAAAATCAATGCTGTACAAATTTTGAAAAACCGTGAAAAAACTCAAGTCATTCCATGGATTAGCGGTATATGAAGTTAAAAATAGGTGTTTCGGTGTTTAGATAATATTGATTTTAATGAAACGAAATTAACAGAAGTGAATTACACAAAATCTTCTTCCCAGAACTCTAAAGCATGCAACCAAATTCGAAAATCTTCGTAAGATAATTAGTCAGCCCATTGGCTGACTAACAACTGGGCGAATCCTATTGGAGAAAAAAGGTCTTTTAACTTTTTTTTGGTTTTCTGATCATGAGAGTAAAAACAATTTTTATTGGATAATTGAATTGTATGCAAAAAGGCTTTACACGTCAATGTAATTTCTTTAGGTTTATTATTATTACCTCTGCATAAATTATAAAAAAATTTATATATATATATATATATATATATATATATATATATATATATATATATATATATATATATATTCAACACAAATTTTAATGTTTTATCCCAAGTTTGTATTTCAATTTTTATAGAGTATTTCGAGATAAATCATGCAATTCTTAAAGCAATATAAGCTGAAACTTTGGGGTTGGAAATTTTTTTTGCAATATTGTAATTAACTTTTTAAAATGACAGAGAAAAGAAGGTTTATAAACTTATGTTTATAATTGCGATGGAAGAACTATTTATATGCTTTGATTGAAGCAAAATTACAAAATTGTCGTCCTGTGCAGTATTGGTTTTTTTTAATATATAAAACTGTACAATCCATTGTAAAGAAGTCTTTCTTCTGATTTTTTTTTTTATACTTTACATTAGTCTTAATGATCATAAAAATTTAAATTACATAGATTTATCATATCAGCACATTTTTACAACAAAATAAAATTCACAAAAATGCAGCTCGTATTGCTTTAAAAGAACATAAATTTTATTTTTATAATACAAGAAGGAAACTAGAAAAAGTGAACGTATATTTCAAAAATCCAATTTTCTGTCAATTTCATACAAGCGCTCTACAGACTCGATGATTTATTGTTAGCGAATGAATAATGACTTAATATGTAATGGCAGTATATGAAAGAAAGAAAAGCTTAAAACGTGTCATTTACCTTTCACTATCACTTCGCATAACATAGATAATGATCTCATTTTGTAATCTGGTGGATAATCAACTCCGTCCAATCGTTCATTGTAAAAGAAAACATAACGCCCGTATCCGATGCAAGTTGTCGTAAAATTCAATGGAGGTACATCCTGTCCATTTTTGTAACAAAGTGAATCATTGTCTCTTTTTCCTGACTCTGACAAGTAGAGAGAAAATCCTGCAAAACGCCCTCTTTGTCGAGCCTCTGAAAAATTAAAGTTCCAAGTATTTTAACATACTAATCAAGCACATTACTATTTTTTTAAAGGATGAATCGTTTAAATGTCCAAATCTGGCCCCCCGATAATTTACAAAAAATTAAATTAAAGATTTTCTACATACACTGTATTTTGCCTCAATCTTACCATCAAACATTGTAGTTTATTAATTTCAATTTCAATTTTTACTTGCTTGCGCTGTAATTAGGTATTTATGTGATTAATATAGCAGGGGTATGTTTACTTCATGGAAAGAAATTGAAGTACGGAGCTGATGAAAAGTCACTGGATGAATACATTTGCACAAAAAGCACCCCTAATTTGAATAGAAGGAAGCTTCAGGTTTCTTCTGAAGCAAATGCTATAACTTTTTACATCGGCACAAAATTTCACATTTTTTTTTCCAGCTCATGTAAAAGAAAGTCCATGTTCGCAGGTATTTTTAACGCATAATGTTTAAAAGCAAGAACATGCATTTGTATGACCCTTTCACATGTCCGATCTAGATATTAGTAAAAAAAAATCAGTCGAATGAAAAAGGGCGTTAAAAATACCTCGGACTGATTTATTATTTATCTTACTACAGGGAGAGAGTTTGTTAAATGGATTTCGGCAATTAATGAATTCCTAAATGAGGAAGATCATATAAACTTGTCTGGCAAGAATGAACAGGATTTTTTGAAGCAATGCAATTTGGACTGCACAAAGTACACTGACACGGATGTCTCTTTATCCACCAGTGATGATACTGACGTTAAGGTCAAGATGTAGTAAATGAAATGTGCCTACAGATTTCTCAAATTTGAGAAATAAATTCCTTTAGTGATGCTTTATAAGTTTAGCTTGGTCAAGTAAGGTGTTTTGGGGCATAATTTGTAGGTAGACAAGACGAAAAATCATATTTTAAACTGTCATTTTCAATGAAAAACTAAAAACAATATTAGACAAAAGAAATGTATTCAGATTGCCTACAGTCTCTCCGAAAATGGTAATTTTGTATGTTCTTTGCCTCTTCTTTAAAATAATATAAAATTGAATGTAGATATTCGGGTTACTTTTCTCATGATTTCAAATTGAATTCCATTAAAATACTTTATTTTGTACATAATTCTATTAGAGCTGTAACGTACGGGAAAAAGAAAGTTGAAATTGATTATGACGTCATGATGGATCTAGCACCAAAAAGTTAGTATAAAGTCATTTACTAAATCTTGACCTTAAGGACAAGATCTAGTAAATGAGTTTAGACTGTCTTTTTTGTGCTAGACACATTATGACGTCATAATTGATTTAAACTTTCTTTTTCCCGTACTTTACGGCTGTAACAGAATTATGTAGAAAATGATGCATTTTGATAGAAATCAATTTGAAATCATGTCAAAAGTAACTCCGATACCTATATTCAATTTAATATAATTTTAAAGAAGAGGTCAAGAAGATATGAAAACCCGTTTTCTGAGAGACTGTAGGCAATATTGATACATTTCCTTTGTCTGGGATGGAGAAAACTCCCATTTTTGTACCTGATTTTCTTCATTTTTCATTGAAAGGGTAATCTTAAATAGGTTTTTCGTTGAGTTAATCTAAAAATTATGTTCCGATACACCTAAATTTATTTAGCTATAATTGTAATAGATCATTCAAGGAATTTGTTTCTCAAATTTGAAAATCTATAGGCATTCATCATTTACTAGACCTTGACCTTAAACTGACGTTTAATTGACGTTTAAATTTTCACTTTCTTAACTATCTATTTTTTATACACCGAGTGTAGTTTTATATCATTATTCAACCGCCTACGTGTATTTGTTGTAGCACTCGGATTTTGCAAAATTATATACATGTATGAAAAATTTCTAATTATGTACGTAATAAGCTTAAATGGATTAATTATCTCTTTTTCAAAAAAAAAAAAGGTTTCTGTAAAGTATGAAAAATAGTGTATCTTTCGTTATACGTTCTGTTTCCAAATTCCATTTTGTATTTAATATATAAATAATTTAACGAATTTCTAGTAAATCATTTCAAATACGACTCGTAAGTTAAGCAAAAAATAAATCAAATTTAAGCCAGCCAAATAAAAAAATGTATGCTTATATTTTGTCGGTCTCTAGCATGAAAAAGGCTTTTCAGGTGTCAGTTAATAATAAAACTTACATTGTAGTACACCTTGAACACACGCTAATGTATTCATACTAATCGCACGCTTGATAGACGCTCCGCCTTCTCATTCAAATAATTCAATGACCTACATAGCTGTAATGGCGAAACCGGGATTTTACAGTGAAGTATACGATTTTATTTAATCGATATAATGTATATATTGAAAGACTCTTTCCCAAAAAAATCTTTTATGAGTATCTATACAGACTATGCTTGAAGACTTTAGCTATAATATAACAATGTTCTGATTTGAAAAGGTAAAATTCTGCATTTAAAAAGGGGCGAGAAAGTAGTGTTATGAGGATTCTTTCTTTTTTAAACAAAGGAATCTGAATTGCAATGAAATAAAATGAGAGAGCAATAAAGTTTGATTGAACAGTCTCTTTAATTTCTTATGAAAGGAATGAGATCTTTATATAAAAGTCATATGAATGGAAACACAGTTCACAAAATTGTCTACAAGCATTGCGAGTTAACAAGCAAATTCACAGAATATTGATTCACTACCCTCGGAATCTCATTAGTTTGGATGCATTGATTGTAAATGTCTTGTTTGCCCTGGACTGCCTGTCATTTATACAAACATATTTTAAATTTTTGAATGAAAAGGTGAAAATAACGATAGTAAAAAAATCTTCAAACAATACAAACCTGTGAATAGGACTTAAAACACGAATCATCCGAAAATTCTAGACTCAATATAAAAGTCTTTAAATATCTTCCGCAGAACAACAGGGCTAAGGTTACTCATTTGAGTATTGATCAATTTGTACATATAAAATATCTATATAATTAATTATCTTTAAAAATCTTCCGCAAAACAGCAGGGCTAAGGTTACTCATTTGAGTATTGATCAATTTGTACATACAAAATATCTATATAATTAATTAACAGAAGTAAAAATAATTTCAAAAGTTGAGAGGAAAGAGTCAGTGCATGAATAACAAGAGCACATTAAGACATGCATGCTATAAATATCAGTACTGTAACGTTTATTGAACAAAAGACAACATATAGTGTACATCAAACCCGATCATAATACAGGATAGATAATATCGTCACATCCCCTTTCTCAAGATTACTTTTTTTTCTTTCAAAATTATGAATGTACAAAACGGGCATTTTCCAAATGAGAGAAATTTATACATTTCGTTGACTTTATCAATATCTCATATAGTCTATGGTGTCCAAAATTGAATGTTTCAAAATAATTGCTGGGTTCATAAAATATAGAAACGTACAAACAAAACTAAACTGTCATGCAACTACAAGCAATATGTAAAATGACTAGAAGATTTCTTTGGAAACCTGAGGTAGACAAGGTATTATGACCTGAGCACTATCTACCTCCACTACAAAAAACACTCAACATTGCATACAAAGTCTTGATATTTCTGTGGAGTTTTGATTTCGCGTCCACTCTTTGTATGTCGCTTGCCTGATACTTCAGATGTTGCAGGACCATCTTGGCTGGTGTGACAGTTTTTTCAACTACCGGTGTGTTCTGTGTTTGTAATGTATTCTGGACTTGGGTTTCCACTTTGTCGATGTAGACGCACTAGTCTCCAAATTGTCTTTATTTACATCAGGGAACAAACTGGTGTTTCTGGGTATGTCTTCTTTAGAAAATGGTTCCCTGCTAAGCCGTAGATGTTTTCGATTCCTCCTATTTACACGTCCATCTTCTGTACGGACTTTATAAGAACGGATATCCACTTGGTATCTACATGTAACTTGTGCTTTTGTCCACGACTTCTCTCTCCCGAATGGACAGTGTCTCCAGTATTTAATTTCTGCGTTTCCTTTGAGCCGTGGTTATAGTAGCTAGCTTCTTTTCTTTTCCTCTTGTACAGCTTCCTGGTGTTCCCGCCTGAATTGTGGGTTTGCAAGTGTCTTGCGGATAGTGTAAGTCTAGTCCTGGTTTTCCTGCCAAATAATCTTTCCGCAGCTGAAAGTCCAATAGTCTCACTTGGCGTATTTCTCCAGGCTAGAAGTGCTAAGAAAGGATCTTCCTGGTCAAGAACACATTTGCGCTTTAGGGCCTTAGCAAACTTGTTGGCGTTTTCTGCTTTTCCATTTGATTGCGGGTAACGAGGAGATGATGTTCAGTGCTCAAACTCGTACTTTTCATCAAAATCGTTAAATTCTCCAGTGTTAAATGGCGGACCATTATCAGATATAATGACATCTGGAATGCCACGACATGCTATCTGGGCTTTCATTTTGTTTATGACTTCCTTACCAGTCTTGCCGTGGAGTTTGTTTATTTCGAAAAAATCTGAGAAATAGTCTGCACAAATCAGGTAGTCATTTCCATCGAACTCAAATAGGTCACAACCAACTCTTTCCCAAGGTCTCTTTGGGATGTCATGTGAAATCATTGGTTCCTCTGGCTGGTCTGGCTGACATGAACTACAAATCTCACAGCGCTGTATAAAATTCTCAATGTCATTGTTCATATTGGGCCAATACACTGTCTCTCGAGCCCTTCACAGGCATCTTTGTATTCCAATATGTGTTTCGTGAACCCTCTCAATAATGTCTTTGCGAACACTATCATGAATCACAACTCTCTCCCCTTTAAATATTAGGCCGTTCTGGATGACAAGTTCATCTCTGAATGGAAAGTAACATTGAACTTTATGTGTAAGTTCATCCTTGCAATCTGGCCATCCTGACTTGATGACATGTTTCAACAAGTTCATTGTTTCATCCTCCTCAGATGCTTCTTTTATTTTCATGATCTTGGCATCAGATATTGATATGTAGCTCCTCTGATCAATATCAAATATGCTTGCTTTCTCCATATCTTCTTCTGAGGCTGGTAGATATGCCCTGCTTAAAGTATCTGCTACATACATCTCCGCACCTTTCTTGTAAACGATCTCATAATCAAACTTCTGGAGTCGGAATAACATCCTCTGAAGTATTCATGGTGCCATCACAAGACTTTTCCTTTGGATAATTTCCAGAGGCTTATGATCTGACTCTATTTTGACATGACGCCCATAGGTGTAGTTCTCAAAACGCTCCAGTCCAAAAACTACAGCAAGCAATTCTTTCTCAATTTGTGCATAATTACACTCTGTTTGGGTCAATGCTCTCGAAGCATAAACAAGTGGATGTCCTTCCTGCACAAAACATGCCACTAATCCATTCTGCGATGCATCACATTGCAGTATTGTCTCCTTCTTTGGATCAAAGAAACTCAGGACTGGTGATTCCGACAAAATCTTCTTAATAGTGCTGAAGGCTTTTCCATGGACCTGCTCACCCCAATGGAAATAAGTGGCACTTTTCAACAAATCCCGAAGTGTAGAAGTTAATTCTGAAAGATTGGGTACAAATCTCTGCACAAAATTGGCCATGCCTAACAATCGCTGTACTGCATGTCTGTTTATTGGAATAGGCATCTTTCTAATCGCTTGTACTTTACTCGGATCAGCACTCAGTCCTTGCTTTAAAATAACATGTCCCAGTTTTAGTTTGTCAAAGTTCAATTTGATGTTCTTCTGCTTACATCTGTCCATCAACTCAATCAGCTTTTGATTGTGGTCTCTAATTGCCTCTTCATCTGTGTTTCCGCAACCATAGACAAGTATATCATCCTGAATTGCTTTCGTTCCATTCAAACCCTCAAGTGCCTCATCCATACTCCTCTGAAATTCTTCAGGGGCTGGTGCTATGACTAAAGGCATCCTCAACCAACGATAACGTCCCCAGGGGGTTCCGAATGTGGTTAAGAAACTACTGGTTTTGTCGAGCAGGACATGCCAAAATCCGTCCTTTACATCTACCACTGAGAAGATCCTGGCCTTCGTTAAATCTGGTAGGATATCTTCTATTGTTGGAGTGGGGTAATGATTCTTCTGAAGTGCTGAATTTAGTGGTTTAGGATCGATCGATCCTTGCTACTACCATTGACGATATCCAGTCAGTTGGATTTGTTACTGGAGTGATAACTCCAAGTTTCTGGAGCCGATCAAGTTCCTTTTTTAGATCTGTCTTGAGTGAAAGTGGCACTTCCCTGGTGGGAATCTTTGTTGGCGGCACTGTAGCATCAATTCTAAGGTGTAACAACTCTCCTTCAAGTTTCCCAAGCCCATCAAACAATGTTGGATACTGCCGTTTCAAATGTTCTTTGGTAAGAGGCTCTGTAGTGTCACTACTCTTTCCTGCAACCTGTGCAACAAAGTTCTGTTCATTAACAGTGATGAGTTTCATCGATTGTATCGCCGATACTCCAAGAATTGGATTAAGTTCTGTTCCTGAAACTATCAGAAACTCAATGCTGTACTTCTTCCTGTTCCTTGGATTACGAACAATTAATCTTCTTTTCCCAAATGGCTTCGTCTCACTCTTGTTGTACATCACTAATGTCATGTTAGTTTCTGTCAGGTTCTCATGGCCTTTACACAGGTTCTTATACACCGACTCAGGTAGAATATATACACTAGATCCACAATCCAACTGGAACTGTACGGTTTGGTCATTGATAACCATTTGGGCTATAATTTTCTTTTTCTTGTTGACATTGTGCACTTCCTCGACAGTGAGAACATTCACTTGATGATGAATAATCATTCACATCATGCACTGATCTCTTCGTAAATGGCTTTCTGCCAGGTCGCAACTTCGTCTGCTGCTTAGTGCTTCCTTGTTTACACACTCGAACAAAGTGATTCTTTCGTCCGCATGATGAACACTCATTGCCATAAGCCGGACAATCTGCCTTATCCTTGTGGTGTCGTAAACCACAGTACTCACAACTTACTTCTTGTTTGTCTCTAGGACCTTTCTTCTGTTTGTCCGACACTGGTTTAGTTGTTTTCTTTACAAACTGTACTTCTTCTATCACTCGAAGTTGTGAACTAGATTTCTCACTGGCTGTACAAATGTCAACACAACGTTGTAAGTCTAAGCCTTTCTCTTGTAACAGTTTCTTTCTGGTATGATTGTCCCGTATCCCGAGCACAATTCATCTCGAATCATTTCTTCTTCAAGACCGCCGTCTACAGGTTTTTACAAGTGTACGAAATGAAGCAACATACCTGTCAATTGTTTCGTTCATCTCTTGCTCTCTTTTGTTGAAAGTATAGCGCTCGTATATCACATTTGTCTGACCTATGCAAAAGTCTTCTAGTACTTGCAGTACTTTGATTATGTCTTTCCAATCTGCATCGTTTTCAAACTTAAGACCATCATATACTGACAATGCATCTGCACCGATACACGTTAACAATGTTGCTACACGTAATTCACTGTGTGTTTCTTTCAGTCCCGTGGCAATTTCATAATTCTTCCACACTCGTTTAAAATGGCGCCAATTTATGGCCAAGTTACCTCGAATGTCCAGTTTCGCCGGAAAAGGAATATTCTTTGGTACATACACCTTCTGTGAGACGGCTGCAACTCCCTCTGCCTGAGGTTCCCAGTTTCCTTCATTCATGCCGAACAGAAGGGACAGCATTCACCAAAACGTGGTGCACATGTGTACTTCTGACACCATGTAACGTTTATTGAACAAAAGACAACATATAGTGTACGTCAAACCCGATCATAATACAAGATAGAAAATATCGCCACAAGTACTATATCTTTTTTTGTAGTGGTGATGGTACATGTAAGCGCATTAATTGTTGCTATGCTGTTTTGACTGCAATAGTTTTGTCTAGGATTGAATGATAGATATTGGTGTTATACTGATAAGAAGGCAGTGGAGAAATCCTGTGAGGAATCTAGGCCTGATGAAATTACTGATCTTGGTCTAAGACAGCATCCCTATACAAGCAACCATAACCAATGACATGCGATGAAGTATACAAATTGTTACTCTTGAATAATTGAAATGAAAAGACAAACATTTGAAAGCAGAAAAAATGACTGCATATGCGCATATATCCTATCTGATAGTTCTGATTCAGAGTGTGAATTTTAAGAAAGTGTTTATTAAATGTGACTGAATTTGTTCAAACATTTCATATGTTAAAAGCATTACCAAATTACTTAAGATCAAATATTTTTATTGTTTTTCTTGAGTTGTTTATCGAGTTTGATCATGCTAAACCTATCATTAGTTTGAACATTTTTCTGTATTTAAAATATATTCCAAATTGTACCCATAGTTACCACTTCGTTAGGAGATATATTTTAAATAGTTTCTTTATAGCGTAAGTGGCAACAAGGTGTCATATTTTTTGTGAAAATGGTTAGCCTAAGTTTTGTAGCCGAAAATAAAAAAAAATCAAACTTTTCCGGCTGTTACCATGGCAACCATACACATATCAACCAAAATTGATTTGATAAATGTTTCTGGTGTCAAGTTGTAATAATGGGCAAAGTTTCATCAAAATCGGTGACCATGCGTGGCAAAAAAATTCGCTTATTCCATACTGTTATGGCAGACAAAACGTTGCCGTATTGACCTGGTTCCCTTTTAAGGAACATGAAGAAGGAGTTCATTTAAAAAGAATCCGAGATCTGCAATAACTTGATTACTTAAATGAGATGTAGAAATCCATTCCTCAGAGTAATGCTACGATCGGATATGTTTCCAGACCATAAATCAGATTTGAATGTAAAGGCTCTATTTGGTAAAATCGAAAGCCAGTGTTTCTTGTACATGTAGTTTGATCAAGTTGTGCTCTGAGCTAAAAAAAAAAAAATCCTTGGACGTTGAACAAAGAATTCCGTTTCATCGATTTTGACTCCTGCATTTTGTTAGTATACGTGGAAGGAAAAATGCATACTGTAAACGTATTACATTTGGCTGTGTATTGTTTTAGCGCTTTTGGCGGAGAGAAACCTCCGCTTATTCATGTACAACGTCTTGCAAGAACAAGGAGCAATGCGCTAAATCAAATCTGCTCTAACCTGTTCAAAAATCAATTTCCGCCAAATATCGTACACGCTTAATATAATACAATAATACAATTGTTTTGTGTGTGTGTGTGTGTGTGTGTGTGTGTGTGTGTGTGTGTGTTTTGCCTTGATGTCCACTTCAGTAATGGTTTAAATTGCTGGTTAAGAAACACATCCATGAAGTGAATATGGGAGTGGACTGGGACGCGCCAAACAAAACTGAACAGAACATGGTGATCAGCCCTAAACGCAGACGAAGTAGTGTTAACTTGGTAACACGTAGTAGTGTTTAATTTGGAGCACTTCTAGTCATGACAGAAGTAGATACTTGAAACAGGAATTCAAAGTAATTCAAAAATGAAGATAGTTCATTTTTCATCTTTTTTTATACATATCCTTCGAAGGTTTGAGATGACCTCTATCAATCATTTAGCATTGTTTTGAGAAGAAGTCAAGAAAACGAAGGACCCGTTATTGCGTAGGCAATAAGTCTGTAGTTATCATAATATTCCCTTTTTGTCGACTCGCTTTCTCAGAGATGGATGGATTTTCTTGAAAGTTTCAGAGATGATAGCCAATGAAAATACTTTCCCCCCTTCTTTCCCTTATTTTTTTTAAAAATTCACTCCTGGTCATCAGATATATCCGATTTCTTTTTTTATTAAATATTTTGTCCGAGTGAGACCTCAGACATGGTAAAAGATTAAGACATTAAACTTATATGAGCAATAGATCTTGACTAGTAGGTGAGACCATTTTGGTTAAACTCGTCAGCCATCACTTTTTTTTTTTTTAAACAATTCTAACTTCTCTTTTTTTAATCATATCTTGCGTTATTGCTTCTCTTATGCAGTTACTTAATATGTTGGTCCCACCGAAAACAAAAATATCAACTTCCGGCTATGAGAGAAAAACTACATAACTGAGTATTGAACTTTCCCATTAATATCGCTTTTTGATAAAGTATTTGAAATTGTTTTTAAGACTGTAAATGTCTAGAGTAACATCAAATATCTTTGTAAAATTCACTTCCGGTCGCATGTTTTCATATCCTCAAAATGAGAAATTGTCCGAGTGAGATCTCAGAACCAGTAAGGGACTAAGACACCAAACTTATTTGATTTAAATCTGATACAGAACCAATTTTGATGCAACAGATGCGCATTTCAGTGATGCTCATGCCGGAATGCTGGAAATCCGAAATATCTAAATTAAAAAAAAAACATTAAAGAGCTGAAAAAAGAGTAATATACCTTAAGGAATAGGCGAAGCCATTCGGGTTAAACGCGTCAGCCTTCACTTCTGGTCGTACGTAGCCGTCACTTCCGGTCATGACAGGAAACGATGCAAAAAGTAAATTTCCATCTTTTTTCTTTTCACAAAATAGCGTGGGTTATACAGATGTTAGATAGAATAGGTCCATGCAAATTATTTTCACCGGATGTGCCGGTCCCCAAAACCGAAAGTTGTCTAAAAAATGAGTAGCTTTTTGGAATATTCAGTTTTGAATGATTTAGGTGTAGAGTAACTTTTAATTCGTTAAAAGCATTTCCGGTTATGACAGGAAGAAAATAAAGTAAACAGGTAATTTGGAAATGAAGACATTTTATTTTTTTAAACTGTAATTACAGATCTTTGGAAGCTTTGATGTTACTTTGGTTAATCATTCAGAGTTATCTAATTGATAACATGGAGTTTTTTAAACGTAGTCAAGAAAACAGAAGACCTGTTATTGCCTAGGCAATAAATACATGTGTCTAGTTTTTTCTTCGTTTTAAGCCCCCGTAATCGAAGATTCGGGGGCATATAGTTTTTGCCCTGTCCGTCCGTCTGTCTGTCTGTCTGTTTGTCCTTATAAATTTTAACCTTGCCCATAACTTTTAATTGGATGAAGCTATGGCTTCGTATTCCTTGTGTATACCTTGTGACAAGACCTTTCTTTGTATACCATCATATTTGACCTTGACCTTGGAGTTTGACCGACTTTTGCAAAAATTTTTAAGACTTTAACCTTGGCCATAACTTTTGAACACTGTGTATTCGTTGTGAGAAGGCCTTCCTTTAAATTCCAACACGTTTGACCCTTTGACCTTGAACTTGGAGTTTGACCTAATGTTGAAAAAACTTTCACTTTGGCCATAATTTTTTAACAGTTTGACCTAGGTCTTTCACACTTCGCAAGTGTACTCCTTGTGACAAGACCTTTCTTTGCATACCAATAACTTTGACCTTGACCTTGCAGTTTGACCTACTTCAATTTTAAACAAAATAACCTTGGCCATAACTTTTGAACCGTTAGTGCTTGGGTTTTCATACTTAACAGTCCCTGAAACGTTCTACTTTCCTACTTGAACGAACAGTGAACGAACGCAGAGCGAACGGTGAGTGAACGATGTGTGAACGCTGAACGCAACTTTGTGAACTATGTGTGAACGGTGACCGAATGCAGAACGCGAACGGAGCGCAAACGCGAACGCAGAGTGAACGATGAACGAACGGTAAACGCAAGGTGAACGTTTTATTCGGAATGCTTTTGATCTTTTCCTTGCATTCAAACCATTCTATTGTATTTTAAGGTATGTCACTCGTGAAATTTGTTATATCAAGGATTTTTTGAGAAGTATATTTTGGATGAGTACTCATTTAGTATGACTCAAAATCGCAGATAAAACAGGGTGTCAGTGTGCATTTTACTGATCTACGGTACAATTAAGTTGACCTTTTTGCACTTAAATTTTAACTCTTTGGTCAATCACTTTAACCTTTATCATATTTTATCAGATGTAACCATGGCAATAAATATAATCTTATTTTACGTAAAATAGTTTGAATAATATCTATCATTGAACAAATCTTGCAAATTAATGCGCGTAAATTATTGTGTGACATTTGCACTAAAAAAGTAACATATTTGGGGTATTAAAAATCTATATAGGCAATAAAATATTTTCTTGTATCAAACTTTTAACGCCTTAAGTGCTGATCAGTCTAAAGTATCGAGTAGTTTAAAATAATGAAAGAAAAAGTTGGGGTCAGTGATGTAAATTTTGAAATATTTGTCAAAATATGCGATTTTCAGGCAAAAAATGGTGTGAATTTTATCTTGACTTCTTTAATATATCTTCATTTATCGGCAAAGTTTGTTGAGGGAAGGTGTAAAATTTGTTATTAAAATATAAATTGAGACCTATATTTAACATTCCTAGCATATCATAACGGAAAATATTCTCTGAGTAAAAGTATGTGAGGCTAAAGTTCCAAGATATTAAATTTAACAAATGTGTAGATTTGAAGAATTTTCTTCTAAATATCCTTCCACACAAGAAATAGTCCCTCATAAATCTTGCTTCTTTATGAATTTTTGAGCAGTTTTTTTTCATTGAATGTTGAACAATTTACATCGTTTCATTTAAATATGTTATAAAAACTGACTTTTAATAAATAGTTTTGAAGTAAGAGTTTCTGCCTGAACTTTTCTAAAAAGCTGACGAGTGACATACCTTAATGTCAGGTGCCAAAAAATAAATAAATAATAAATAAACAAACCAAAGATTAAATAAATAAATGCTACAAAATTTTCTTAAGAAAAACGATACATGCACATTACATGTAAGTATCTTTCTTGTATGATGTTTTAATTCAACTTTTTAATCACACGATTTTCATCGCCGTAAAACATTGTAATTGCTACCGAATGCTGTAGGGAATAAAAATAGGTGAGGAAAAATATGTTTACTTCAATATGCAATATTCATGACACAGTAATATTTTTAGATGGTTCAGAAAAAAGCCTAAAAAGTGCTTCAGACTTTCTTTTTCAATTTTCAAAATTTTCAGGACTTAAACCAAATATTACTAAAACAAAAGCTATATGGATAGGTTTTGAAATAAATTCAAGAAACACATTATGTAATGAAATAGGACTTCAGTGGACAGTGGAACCATTTACAGTCCTCGGCATAACATACACTGCTGATCTAAAAAAAAATATGGAACAGCTAAATTTTGAGAAATGTTTTCAAAACATTAAAAAGGAAACAATATCATGGTCAAAAAGAAATATATCTCCATTAGGGAAAGTTACAGTTGTAATAAAGAGTTTATTTTTATCAAAACTTACACATTTGTTTACTGTTCTCCCAAAGCCAAACAAAAAGTGGATTAAAAATTTGGAAAAACATTCTTATAAATTTATATGGAACAATAAAACAGAAAAAATCTCAAGAAAAACAATGCAACTTTCCAAAGAGAATGGTGGTCTTAAAATGACCAATATTGACTGCTTTATTAAATCTTTAAATTAACTTCGATCAGAAGATTACTATTTACAAAGTCTAGTTGGATTCCACTGTTCACTGAAATAACAAAATGTAATATTGTAAACCTGTCCCATTTTGGCCAGAATATTCAAAAGCTAAAGCAAAGAATACACAAAATAGCTTTTGGAAAGAAGTACTGTATGTATTTTCAGAATTCTTAAGTCTTATAACATGTAACTCGAACCAAGGAGATATTTTGTTGGAACCTCTGTGGTATAATAATAAAATTATGACTCAAAATAAGTATGTTTTTTCAAGGCCATGGTATGAAAAGGGATTTATTGTAGTTGGTGATTTATTTGACAGTAATGGTAACTTTATATGCTTTGATGATCTTGTTAAAGAATTTTCTTTAAAAGTCCCTTTTACTATATACGAAGGCATAAAAGGGCAATTTTGCATTCTTGGCCAAATGTTAGAAATGTTGGTATAAATTCTGTCACAAGACCTTATCAGCCAAAATTTGTGGAAATCATCAATAAAGATAAAAAAGGTTTCTAAAACAATTTATGATACATATCTGTCATTACATGTATATACTTCACCAAAGTGTGAATCAAAATGGGCTAAAGAACTGCAGTTACAACAGGAATTTAATTGGAAATTAATTCATAAAAAATATTATTCAATAACAAAAGACACAAGGCTTCTATGGTTTAATTTTAGTATCATACATAGGATTCTTGGTACAAGTATGTATTTGTTTTTGTCAAAAATGAGAGAAAATAATCTATGTTCTTTATGTCAGCAAAATGTTGAATCAATTGTACATATTTTCTTTTATTGTCCTAAAGTTAACCCATTGTGGTCTCTTTTAGAAGATTGGATATTTGAAAAAACTGGAAAAATAATAAAATCTGATGCATGCACAGTTATACTTGGTTCTTCTAAAGAAGACACAATTATTAATCTTATATTGCTACTTATTAAACAGTACATTTTTCAACAATCAAGAAAAAACCAAAATATAACTATACAAATTAGCATTAAATACTTATATGTGTATTATAAATTTGAAGAAAAATTGTAGAAATGTAACAATGAACTTCATGTGTATAAAAGAAGATGGATTAACTGGAACCAGATATTTGAAAACATAAACATATAGATAAATTTATGTCATCTGCATTATTATTTTAGTATATCTTGTGTATTCATATTTTTTTTTATATTTCATGTTTATTCCTAAAAATCTGTATGTAAGCTTTTCAGCCGTGGCGTGTCTGTGTTTGTGTATGTGTATGCATGTTTGTTTATGTCTAAAGTCAATTAAAAAAAAGTTACGGTGATGGAAGAATTTATTTTTTTCTATAACTATAGACTTTATATATTATAGTAGAGAAAATCATGTAGTGTATTACATTTTCAATAAATATTTTTTTAACCACACTATCAATTAAATTCGTTTCAAAGATATTTCAATAACAGTATATCCGCAGTACTATGTATAATTCTCAGAACTAGTTCTATCATGTATTTCTGTAGTAATTAAAAAAAAAGGGTCAAAAATAAATATTTTCGTAATTTTGCTGCAGTTTGTAAATAACTGACTTGGATAATTATCTACCCATTAACGATTTGTCGTCTTTAACATAACAACAAAATGTTGCAGTGCTTGAAGTATCTAAATATTGCCATATTTAAATTTAATTTTTCAGCATCGTTCTACATAGGTACATACTTATTACAATTTTTATTTTCCAGAGTAAATTACCTTACAGCTAAGTAAGAATAATAAAAAAAAATAATAAGTTAGAATATTGTGGATAATTTTTTCCCCATGAAATAATGATTCTTTAAACACGATATGTTAATTATTAAATTAAAAAAGCTGTAAATCTTTACTAACAAAAAGTTAAGACCTTTCACTTAGGAGTTCCGAATGACACTGAAGACTGAACGATAAGTGAACGCTGAACGCAAGGTGAACGGAGAGCGAACGCTGAACGCTTTGTGAACGGTAAAAGCGAGCGCATGGTGGACGCTGAACGCAAAAGTGTGAACGAAGAGCGAACGGTGAACGAACGGTGAATGCACGGTGAACGAACAGAAAAATGGGAAAGTAGAACGTTTCAGGAAATGTACATATGCATTCCTTCTGATAGGACTTTCCTTTAGATACCAACAACTTTCACCGTCTGACCTTGACCTTTGAGTTTGACCTACTTTTGAAAAACTTTAACCTTGGCCATAACTTTTGAACAGTTGATGTTAGAGCTTTCATACTTCACATGTATATTCCTTGAGACAAGACCTTCCATAAGATACCAACAACTCTGACCCTTTGACTTTGAAGTTTGACCTACTTTTGAAAAACTTTAACCTTGGCCATAATTTTTGAACAGTCGGTGTTAGGGATTTCATACTTCACAAGTATATTACTTGTGACAAGACCTTTATTTGGATTCCAACAGTTTTGACCTTGACCTTGGAGTTTGACCTACTTTTAAAAATTTTTAACATTGGCCATAACATTTGAACGTTTGGTTCTAAGGCTTTCACATTTCACGATCATGTGTATCACTTGTGACAAGAACTTCCCTTGGGCACCATTTGACCGTGCCGTTTTTCTTACTTTGAAAAAAACTTTAACCTCGATCGCCAGAACTTTTCAACTGTTTGTACAAGGGCTTTCATATTTCACAAGTATATTTCTCGAGGCAAGACCTTTCTTTGGGTACCAACAATTTTGATTTCTTGACATGGAGTTTGACTTACATTTAAGAAACTTTAACCTTCGCCATAAGCTGCCATACGGGGGCATCAGTGTTTCACAGACACATCTTGTTTTGTATGTCTCACTTACTACTGTGTATTAAAGTATCTTTATAATTTTATTTTGAAAAAAAATCCAAGAACTATTTATTAGACTTTAAGTGAAAATGAATAGTTTCTTACTTTCTCAGCCAGGCATGTAATATAGGAAAGGGAGGGGGCTGCCCCTCCTTTATTTCTGAAAATAATCATTTTCTGTTTATTTCGTATGGATTCCTTCATTGACACCCCAATTTTGGTTTGAGTACACTAAACCTTCCCTGTATGTATTCCAAAAATTCCCTGAAGTATAAAAAATGGGATTCTTTTTTGTCAATTATCTTTTGCTGTCAATTATCCTTTCCCTGTGAAATGCAATGCTATGTGTTTCTTATCCAAAAGCGCAAATAATAACTAGATATATAATTATCTCTCGTTCTCTCTCTCTGTGACTGTCCGCCTGTGACATCGGAAGCTTTGCAATAATTGTAAAATTGTAGACCTGTTAAATGTATAAAGTGCATAAAACCCTAGTAAATTATGACGACTTCTCTTGTTTTTAACCGATGAAAAATTGAGCGTAAACAACGTCCAAATTAATGTTTCCGGATGCATCGAAACCTAATTTTTACATTTATCACACCGTTACATATTACGCAGCAGATAACTTTATCGGAATCGACTAAGAAAAAAAAAAAGCTAAATACGAGGTTTGTTAGAAAAGTTCGCGGACAAGTTCTATTGTGAGTGCGCTATTTGCATGAAAACAGTAAAACTCTGCAGACAAATACTATACACATTTTCCAAAATATGCAAATATTTGGTGTTTTCCGATGATCCTTCAAAAATTTACAGCTATTTTACTTAGATAAAATATGTTTTACGAAGCTTGTCACTTTTTCGCACATTTACATTACATAGACATTTTTTTGGAAATTAAAAATTATTGTAGCGCACAAAGATTTATTATTTTTTACCTACCGCTACAATAATCATGAAACGTCATTTTGAATTTAATTGGAGGTGTCATGACGGTTTTATCGCTAATTATAGATGATCAATGCATAAAAAAAAGTCAAGACTGACAACGTCATTGAACGTCTTGGAGCACCGCGCTATTAAAAAAAATAAATGTATAGACTGGAAAATACCCGAAAGATACTAAATTGTTCTAAATGCTGCTGGGAATTGCTTACACGTATTTAGGACCAAAGTGTTCAAATAGTAGAAGCTTAATAAGAATGGAAGGATTGACATTTTTGATGATCAACTCTTGTGATGCCCCAATATCCAGCTTATCGCATGGACGTTGTGCCTACGGATTTTGCATTGTTTCCAAATACTATGTAGGCATTGATTTTAAGATCTCAATTATATCCAATATGAAACAATAAGACATCTTTTGAAAAAGGCAACATGTCTTTATACAATTATTTAGCTTTATAGTATGGAAAATATATGAAAAGTCTACAGAAAAGATGTTTAGAACTGTAAAGAGGGGCTTAACAAGTTTGGAAACATGTTGTCACTTAACGTTAAGCAATTGCTCCATGAATCCTATAACCGCACAGTAAAAATCCTCGTATATTTTCAAAATTTAAAAGAATGGACTTGATTTTTTAAATACTAATGAACAAAAGATAAAAATTTAATCAGACATACGTGATTCTTCAAAATACACATTACATTTTCCGTAAATTAATGTGTCCGCGAACTTTTCTAACAACCCTCGTACTTTTATTACATTTATCCACGTATACATGTCATACACGCATCATCCAACTTTTACTTTGTCAAAGACAAAGACTTCCTTTCCTCTTTTTTTTTTACACGTCAAAGATCTTTCAATTAAGTTGTCAGATTTTTTATCTGCCCCCCCCCCCCCCCGGAAAACAAATACCTAGTTTTTACTTTGTTATGTCGAATTTGATAAGCAAAGAAAAGGTTAGATGCAGTTAAAAATAGGAATTCATTTCATTTTCTGGAATTTCGAAGAAGCATAGTATATTCGAGTGGTTTCACTGTAAAAATTTCATGTACAAATTGAATTGGCGTAATTAGGCTGCGGTTGTTAGAAATTGAAAAATTGATTGTCGTATGCCATTTCAATTAGATGTTATTAGCATTTAAACTATGATATAGATTTCAAAGCGTTTTTTTTAAATGAGAAAGGACTTCATTATGAAAAAAACAGCAACAATTATGATAAACTTGCGAGGAACTTATTAGTGTACACCTAAGGGTCTTTGGCAAGTAAAATTACATGTATATATATCAAATGACGTGTCATAGGAATCCTCTACCTTTGTGGACAATTTTTGTAACACTCAGTTATATAGTGTAGAATTTAAAAAAAATGTTATGCAGTTCTAACGAAAAGTATACTTTGTGAACAATTTTCTTTTTTTGGAAAAATATCATTGAGGGGAAATAAACATATAATTGAGGAATGAAATTTCTTTTGAGATATTGTCATTTATATTATATAGACAATTAATCTTACCGTCTTCCATGTTTTCAAACAGCACATCGATGCTGTAAATACTGTAAATATCACCCATATCCACTTTCCACCATACTGTCTTCTCTGTTGCGCCCTCACCTATGAACGTGCTTCTTGCACAGGTTTTTTCATTTCTATCCACTGCATTACTTGAGATGTAATAATTCATACATGCTGGGATAACGCATTCCCATGTTTTGCTCTGACTTGTTGTTTTACTTCTTGATAAATCCTCTTAAAAAGAATAAAAAAACATATTTATGACAATAACATATTTATGGATATTGATATGTTACTCATTTTGAATTTTTTGCGCTGATCTCTAAATGTAGAACACTAGCTGTGTTGGCTGCACATAGCGTCAGTCGGCATTTTTTCCATTGTAAGGTCTAGGGAAGTCTTATTTGTGTGTTTTTATGCGACTGCGATCCAGGTATTCTTTGGATTTTCATGCACCGGACGTGAGACGCAATTTCAGTGATCAAAACCAGTATTTCTAGGTATTGCTAAAAGCAACTTTTCGCTGAAAAATTTCTGTGTATCTTTGTGCCCTCATCTGCATCAAAACAGAGCTGTGTAGTGCGTGTAAATACACTTGAAACCTCAGAGTGTTGCATAACAGGACGTGTAACAGTAATTCGTTTTACATTTAAAAGTGATTTATTTCTCTGGAACAGACTCTTTTTACATCGGTTTTCTAAATTTAATGTGTTGTGTAACATGAACGATTTGATCACGTGACCCCGCTTTACCAGCTACGGAATATGACTATACTCTCTGCATTGGCAGCTCACATGTAAGACGTTTCAACCAATTTATCGGTTCTCACAGACTATCTCATGACATTTTCAACATTGAACACCTACCCCTTGTTACTTTTTTCGGTATCGGTGGAGCCAAAGTAGGAAATCACAGTCATCTACAGGAATTCAATTACGCAGTTCAGCATCATAGGCCAAGTCATTGTTCAATTGGGGGGTAATGACCTAGACAATGTAGTTGACCTTGTGGAAAGAACTGTTCACGTCTTAATATCCGTTCTTACACAGTTAAAAGACAAAATAGTGTTAAATCAACGATTACCATTATAAGACTTTCGCCCAGACAGAGAACCCGCCATATCTGTGCATCTGTATACAACGGAAGGCTTATTAGAGCGAATGCTCTTTTGAAAGAACTGTGTCAGAGTGTGAATTTCAGTTACTGGCGACTCAAGGGATTTACTAATTGTAATGACATTTTCTTAGACGGCGTACACTTAAATTCCTGGGGAATGCGTATTAAATATTATCGCCAATTAAGGGGAATCCTGTTACAAAATCACAAGTGTATTTGAGCCATGATGTCAGGTGCATCTGGCTAACTGGATTTCTTTTCAGGAAACGAATGGGACAAATATAGTGTTATTACTTATTCTGAGATACATATTCTTTGTAAACAAACATATAGTTATATAGATTTATATTTATATGTTTAATGCTATAGACTTACAAATGTTGGGTTATATATGTCATGCTTAACAGTACTATGATTATTAATATCATTATCTCGTTGACATTCATACTTTCATTATCTAGCTCCCTGCGTGTTTATTGGACACATCTACATAGTTAGTTTTCTGGACAGTTCAATTATTACAGGTAAGGTAGGCTTAATACTCTGTGACACACAAGGCACTACTGAATGATATCGCGCTTCTTAGGGACAAGCCTAAGTATCAGCAGGGTTTAAGCATCATAAGCTAGTAGGCATGCCTAGAAAATTTTTAAGTAGCTCCGGCAACTCAATTTATTATGTAAGTTTTAAAGAAACTAATAAGTAGCTCTGGCTACAGAATATAGCTTATAATGAAATACTTGCTCTGGCTACAGAATTAAGTTATTGCTCTGACTACAGAATGTTAGTGGTTCTGGCTACAGTATGAAATAGTATAGCTCTGGCTACAGTATGAAATATTAGCTCTGGCTACAGTATGAAATAGTAGCTCTGGCTACAGTATAAAATAGTAGCTCTGGCTACAGTACAAAATAGTACCTATTGCTACAGTATGAAATAACATAGCTCTGACTACAGAATGTAATAGTAGTTCTGGCTACAGTATGCATTAGTTGCTCTGGCTACAGACATAAACGCAGTAGATCCAGCAACAAAATGTTAATAACGTTATCAATTTAAGCTAAGTGGACGTCTACCAGTTAGCTCTGGTTATTTTTAATTTCAACTGTATATAGCTATCACTACAGGGGTAGTGAAGCCAAACTATACAGAGTTGTTTGCAAATATCATTGCATTAATTCAATTTTACAGGATGGCATCCAACCCAAAACGACGCCACACACGTAAGAACAGCAATGCTACACTACAGCAACAGGCAGCCTGATGAGATGTGCGAACTGGTGGAGAAGTGATTGCCGCCACAATACCCCTAGTTCAGGAAACAGTTTTAAAATGCCTTGAAAACTTGTGGCAAATTGCCACTACCACATCATCTAATACTACGGACTCTACAGTCATCAAAACCTCAGTGTCCTTGACACCAAAGTCAACAACTAACAGTTCAACTTTGAACCAAGAAGCACGGTCTTTGACAACAGGATCATAAACCTTCTCAGAGATCACTTCTGCAGGTAGAACATAGCTGACCCCTCCCCCCCCCCCCGCACACACACACATGCTCAAAATCCCAACACACCCAAGGAATTGATAAACCAGTGGGTCTAGGGGTTGACACCAAAATAAAAGCAAAAACCTTTGCTAACGAATATTTCAAGTTAAGGTACTGATTCCCTAAACCGATTTTGACCAAGAATCCAAATTTAAGATGTTGGAACAAGATGGCAACTTAATTTTTGTTAAAACAACTGACACTACTAAGATCAAAACCCTTGCGCAGTGGACAGACGCATTTCATGTGTCAATTTCATGTCGCAATTTACTGTCAAAAATATCCAGAGAAGGTTAGTCACCTTATTACATACGCCCAGATTATACGCGGTTGCCAAGGCATGTGGGGAGGATGCCGCGATTGAGTATGATGAAAAAACGTGTCCATGGAATCAAAAAAAATGCGGAGCTTTTTCAAGAAGCAATTATGGCTGGGGTAGGCCAAATTTAGGAAACAGCCCTTTCGTGCAAGCCCATGGAAACATAAATACTGCTTCTTATACAATAACAAAGGTTTCTGCACCAAACCAAACTGCACATATCTGCCAAAACTGCGCAGGACGACACTTTAAAATGCAGTGCACGAAAGGTCGCCATACCTTGTCAAGTACCAGCCACTTCAAATCAACCCATGTCGAACTCCCTAGAAAACAGGCTGCTTACCAAAAAAAAAGATTGATTGCTACACCAATGAATGCGAATATATTAGCAAATTATTTACAAGGATATGACCCAAGAAACCATGCCCTTCCTAGTGGAGGGCTTCTCCAGTGGTTTTAAAGTTGACAAGATTTTGTGTATTCAAAATTTTAAAGCGTGGGATTAAAGAAAAGGTAAAAAATATGATTTATGTTTAACAAAATGAATGTATAATTTGCTCTTCCATTTTTTAAAGTGTGTTAAAGCAGACTTGATGTCAGGGTGACAAGAATATCCCCACTGGGTTGAAATATGTTGAGTCATTCTCTGTAAGCATCAAAATGGGCTAGAAATTGACTCTCACCGATTTCGTTGAAACTTGGTGAAATAGTTACATTATAAGCCCATTTTATAAAAATATTATTGGAAATGAGCAATGTCTTGTTTCCATGGCAACAGGTTACCTATTTTCGCACATTGGTGGGAAAATACCTATAAATACCTATAAATGTCATTTCATCCCATTAATTTATTAATAGGTGACTATTATTGATTTTTTTTTTTACTAAAATTACAAGTGTAATTTGTTATTTGAATTTTCTATGTTAGAAAGTTGCAAAATGCTAGTCGAATGGGATAATAAGGTTGTGATGTAGAAAGATACTAGGCAAGTACCATCGTCCAGTGAAAATCTTTACTTTTCTAAATATTTACTTAAACTCACAAGTTTTGTAATAAGTTAATTAATAACAGAGCGTGACTATCTATAGGAAAGAAACATTACAGTATCCCAAACATAACAAGTTCTAATTGTAATGGAGACCGTTACAAATGCACCTTAAAAGCTCTCCAACTCCTTTTTGGTGCTTCATTCTCTAATATTCACATTCCCAATAAATTTCCCCTATGATTCTTTACAAAATAGAGCACAGATCATTTTCTCATAAACTACCTTGAATGGGCATGAATATCTCCATTGTTACGTCATAATGCCTCACTTGACGTCAAAACTATAGTGCAAACTGTTTGCTTTAAAATGACATGGTGTTATTTGTGGTAAATCATCAGAAAAATAATGTAAAAATAAGAAATGAATTTAATTTTTGAAGATTCATGAGGTACATGAACTACAACGCTTCACCCCGGCATATTTATCATGAAGCGCTTCATGATAAATATGCCGGTGTGAAGCGTTGTAGTTCATGTCCTCATGATTCTTCAAAAATTGAATTCATTTAAGATCATATGCTGCAGTAATTCAGAAATGTGATCAGTTTAAGTATTCCTTTGTATATGTCCGAGTAAGTATATTAATTAGAAGTGCAATCAAACACTGAGGCTATAGGTTTTGTATGAAGATACATCAACAATTATAGGGATCATTCCTGAACTAGTTACACGTGAACTTTTCAATGATGGTAGTTGTTCGTTATGGATTGCCGGCGTTTTCTTGCTACTATGTTTGTAAAATGCCAAAAATTGGCATTTTTTCAAATTTGTTAAATTTAAAAAATTTGACACTTTTTTCACTGAAAGACGACTCTTTCATGATCTACATGTAATACTGAATCGAAGCATCAGAGTAGGCAACAATTCATCCTGTAAGAATTTTGTAGAAAATAGAAATATAAGATGAAGTTGTTATAATTTCAGTAGGCTGCTCCATATTTTTTGGCCTTAAATTAATGGTTTTGGTTACCATGGCAACCGGGACACAAATTGTATAATTGACCCCAAATATGCTTTATATATGGTGTTTCAAAAAATCAGCCAAATCTGTGATGTACCATTTCCGATGCTTTATAATTTTAGCTTTGTCAAAGAAGTTGTTTCGGGGCATAATTTGTAAATAAGACGAAAAATCATATTTTAAACTGTCATTTTCAATGAAAATTAAGAAAATCTGTCATGAATACGGGAGTTTTATTCCATATCAGACAAAGGAAATGTACCCAGATTGCCTTCAATATCTCAGAAAACGATAATTTGTATATCCTTGGCCTCTCCTTTAAAATAATATTAAATTGAATATAGGTATCTGGATTACATTTCACACGATTTCAAATTGAATGCCATGAAAGTATTTTATTTTCTACATAATCATATTAGAGTCGTAAAGTACGGGAAAAAGAAAGTTGAAAATGATTATGACATCATAATGGATCTAGCACCAAAAAAATAGTCCAAAGTCATTTAGGGTGAGTTAACATGCATCAGACACATACCTTGCTTCGAACAATATTAAGCTATAAACTTTCATTGAACCCGAGTCTCCCCGTGTTTTTACTTGTTTCTGTTTTAAAGGTGAAGATTTACACTTTTTAATGATGCCGATTTTGATTTTCATGTTGTGATAAAAATACCACAAGAATGGCCTTGAAATTACGTCATATTTTGCATCATCAAAGGGGCGTAACCAGAGTTTTACGATTTTGCAATTTTTAGAGTTGTTCTTTTAAATAGACGTCAACGGAACGGGTCGGACCTTTATAAAATTTATCAATAATTGATAGTTTTACAGAATTTTTTCAAAAATTTTACTTTAATGTTTGTATAATATTTTTTTAGAGTTGTTTTTTTACTAGTATATTTATTTCACCGTACATCGGACACAAATTAACCATGCATCGGACACTTTCCGATGCATTGGTAATCACTTCCATTTTCATATAAAACCCTATTGACAGCTGTTTTTTACGGAAATAGAAAATAGAAACTCTAAATTTTCAGTGAAAATACAAATAATCGATATATGACGACTAGAAGTGAACTCAATTTATTTCTTTCAACTAGATGATGATAACCCACGAAACATAGGCGGTAGTTGCCATATTACTAGTATTGTAAAGCCTTTCTAAGGCGATGTGATGCAACTAAAATCTCATCACATTTGTGGATCGAAATAGTCATTCAAATTTAATTAGAAGGTTAATTTTTTAATAAAAGATAAAAATATTTCGATATCACTAATTTTGAAGCACCGAGATCAAGGTATGATATTTTTTCTGGTTTAAATACCGCATGTTCGATGCATGGTGAATGTTGCCCGATCCGTGGTGAATTCTGACTTATTTCGAAAAAATCGGTTTTTAATGATATTTTCTCAATAAATAGGGCACGCTTGTGACCAAAATTTATATTTTAACCACATACTACATGTTAAGTTCCATTTTGCTTATAATCGGTCGGTAGCGATATCACTAGAACTTGTTTAAGTGCGAGGGTGTCCGATGCATGGTGAATTCACCCTACTAGATCTTGACCTTAAATCGATGTGCTTGTAAATTTTCTTTTGACAAACCATTATTGTCAATTATATCGTGAAGTGAAATGTTACTTTATTATATCTATATAATAGTGTTGAACTTTGCATGCACCATGCCTAAATAGTAGTCAGGGTTTGACACATGGTGCACGAGCCGGAGGCGAGTGCACTATGTGTAAAACCCTGACTACTATTTAGGCATAGTGAATGCAAAGTACAAAACTATTGTTATCATTATGCTGACTGTTCTATAAAAACGACAACATTTTCTCCATGTTATTGCACCCCTATTATAACGTCACGTTGTGCTACATGTACGCCATAATCTTTTTTCTTTAATTTTGATTGTTCCATTTACAGATAGTTTCAGAGAATTTTAATTGAGTGAAGGGGGAAAAATTGCCATTTTAAACTATTTTTAAACAATTTTGTTTATTTTTTCTTTCAGTTTAAATATTTGAAACTAAGTTTATATATATTATACTAAAGTGCTTTAGATAACGGCGTCTGTGGCGTAATCGGTAACGTGTCGGACTGACAATTTCGGTTTCGTGAGTTCTCTTATCGGCGTGGGCGCTGTCGGATTTTCTTCAGAAAAAGAAGCTGTGCACTATTTCAGCATAGTCCGCTTACGCTATATAAATCCTTAGAATACTATGCGAAAAAAGTTGGGTATTGATTATATATAGACAAATTGACAGGAATCATAATAATATAAAATAAATAAAGGATATTCAATGTTTTGTAGATGAATATGGAATTTATTTCACGAGCGGGACAGGATTTTTTTTTATTTTCACGAGTGCAGAGCACGACTGAAAATATCAAAAAATCCTGTCTCACGAGTGAAATAAATTCTATATTCATCTTCAAAACATTGAATTTTCTGTTTATTACATTTTTTTTAGATTTTCTCTTTCACGCCTCAGTCTTTTCGTAACACAATGTCATAGACTGTGACGTCATAATTGAGCGGTTGAGACATCATAGTTAAGCGATTGCGAGATTGAAAAACGTTGTAAACATGGATTTTTAACGACATTATTGGAAAAAACGTTGGCAGTATAACTATTAGTCTCTGTCAAGATGGCTCATTTACTCTATCTTATAAAAGGTCAGGGATTTAAAAAAAAAAAAAAAAAAAAAAAAAAAAAAAAAAAAAAAAAAACAACTCTGTGAAGGGAAGGAAAATCGTACGTTTTGCCGCATTTCTGATATTCTCACACTCTGAGAATACCGTTTTGATATCGTTTCACACTGTGCCAGAATATCACTTGTATTCAGTAAATAAATTATAGTATTTCACTGTTGAAAATGTAATAATACACGTTCTAATATAAATTTCAGTAAAAGCAAACATCACATACAATATATTAAAATAGCTTCCTTATCGGGCGTTTATTGGAAGCGTCAAATTAACTTTCGGTCTTTTGATGTTTACCACTTATGCTAGCGCGATAAAGAAATGTTTTTTCCCCGAACGGCTGTTCACCAAAAACAGCAGATAACTATGTAGAGCTACATGAATTTAAGGGACCCTCTAAGGGTGTACAGGTAAAGTTTCCTGTGTTTAAATGGATAAGCAATATGTAATATGATTGATTGTGTGTTGTTTTACGTCCTGTTCGAGAATTTTTCACCCATATAGAGAAGTCTCCATATAACAGTGAAGGGCTTCAAATTTAAACCTTTACTCGGCACTCATAGTCAATGAGCAGTGAGGGTTCTTTATCGTGCTAACGCCAACCGTGACACGGGGCCTCGGTTTTTAAGGTCTCATCCGAAAGATCCGCACCTTTCACTTCAAAGTGTCGAGCGCTTGCCGAAGGAACAATTGTTATTTATTTTTTATCGGCTTGGGTCAGTCGCGGCCGTGATTCGAACACACGACTTTCCGATCACGGAGCGAGCGCACTACTGACTGAGCTACATGTAACGTGACGGCCAATATGTAATAAATCAGATAAATACTGGTACATTAAATTGCATTTTCATTTTTATATTTTTTATTTTATTTATTTTTTTTTTGCTTTAAAGGTTATGTGCTTGTAAAGTCTATTGATTTTGTGTTGCATTTACTAATAATTATTTTTACTGATACATGTATGCAATTATACAGGCACGCACTGCTTAGATAAATAAATTTATGTTAATTTTATATACTGTATATTGCTTTATATGTAATATGTAAATTGGTGTATGTTTTATTTTATGTTGTATGTATGAATATTTATTTGTATGGATACATGTATTCAAATATTCAAGACACAGCATTATTACAACGCGAAATGTAATATCAACACAAAATATAATAAAACGGGATTATAGCATTTTGCATAATAAAGCAAAATGTAAAAATAGACGTTTTAGGATTATTACATTTGCTTTGTTACATTTTTCGTCGAGATTAACAAAATGCAACAACACAAAATGTAATAACACACTTATTGTCAGTCAGTTTGAGAATAATTTTCAATGGATGAAGAAAATAAATGGAAAGAAAATAAGACAAAAGGAAAAATAAACATATGCTGCTTCTTAACATAAGATCTGATTTCATCATATATTGATTTCATTAGCCATTTAAAATCAGTTGATATTCAAATCATAGGTGTTGCAAATTGGAAACATGCATGCGGATATGTGTGTGTGTGGGGTGGGTGGGTGGGTGTTTATTTCGTTGATGAGTGTATCAGTTTGCTTTTGCTTTTTGATAGCACTTGCATGAAATTTAGAAAAGAAATCTATTTATTTTTACTGGCATGTGTAAACATAGCGGGAAGGGGGTTTCATGACATTTAAAATTTCATGCTGATTTACAAATCATGTGTGTAACGTGTTTGCCTAACACGTATATAATTTTCCTCCGGGTCTAGGGCCCCCGCACATAGCTTGCTGAGGTATTTGATTGTTTGATATGAACTTATTTACATTTACAATGTATACATATATAGGGTGCTTCCCTAGCACGCAAATAAACAAAATAATTTAACCAACTGCCTCCTAATCCATGGGGCTTCAAACTCTGGAGCGAATTCCAAGCGCCCACAGAAGCAACCCAAGCGCCGGCACGTCACTTCTACCAGATGTGACCGGTTACTTCTATTTGAGCAAAGACTGCATGCAACGCTCACTTAGACAGTTGCACAGGTAAAAATACTGTTCCGCAAATCGCATAGCAATTTTGACTTATGAACAGACTTACCAATATCTTTACGCTGGCTTTCTTCTACTGCTGCTGCCTATCTGTGACTGTATCAGTAACTCACTCATTTGAGTCTCGGAGGCCTTATATATACCCTGGATATGTCACGTGATCAAACCATTCGACATACCTGGGAACTCGGGGTTTTACGAACACAGGGTCCTTGCGGAACGCCTTATCCCCTTCCCTTTATTACCTATTGCCGTTACAATATGCATTGCAAACCAGCTAAATTAAAATTCTCTCTCTCTTTAATAATAAAATGGATAGTTTCTGCATGCGCAAAAAAACAATGATCAACATATGAAGTAATCCCTACCCCCGCTTCTTCTCGCCAGACACACATACATGCACTTTTAATTTGTTAACCAATCCACACATGCACGTCGAACATGCAAATCAAGAGCTTTTAATGGGACCCATGGCCAGTCTTTGGTAATAAGAATGTCAGTGATGGATATAGACTGATTTATAAATAAACATGTCAATCAAAGTTAATTTTTATAAGTATTCAATAAAAATGTTAGAAACAGAGTTAAAAACATAATACAACTAGTGCTAATTGTAACGGGAACCGTTACAGATGTTCCCCAAACGGCTCCCCAATCCCTTATGATGCCCCATTCCCTGCAAAGCTTCAATAAATTAGACAATACTTTGGTAATATAGATGGACACTTTATTTTTAAGGGTATTTCATTGGAAAACTACTCCGATATAGCCATATGGGTATTAGCCAATCAAATTTCAGCGCATGTGCTTGCACATGTTTTCTACATTTTTCACATTAATTTTCTTATAGTGTCTCACAATATATACATTTGTGTAAAATATTAAAGAATTTCATTGAAAAATAAGCGAGATGTAACCCTTTAAGTATTAGCCAATCAGAATTCAGCATACGCGCATGCATGGCTTGCATTCAATTTTAATAGTAACATAATGTAGGTGCTCTATGTGCCTATCCATGTCGTAAACTTCATCCTGTTTTGTTGAAAACCAAGGAAGTTATAGATAATTATAATTTCAACCAATCAGATTGCAACACACATGCATGCGCGTGTTTTCAAGAAATTTCCTATATAACCTGTTGTAGCACCTTATAATATATACTTATATTCTAAATTTCGAAGTATTTTATCAAAAAAAAGGAAATTATTGAGATTTTTGTATTAGCCAATTAGAGAACAGCGCACGTGCATGCGCGTGAGTTCACGCTAATTTGACCATGTTATCTTGTCTAGACTATCTTTATATTTTGAGTTTCAAAGCAATTCATCAAGAAATATAAAAGTTACGGCTTCATCAAGTATATCAGCCATTTCACTCATTGCACGTGTGCGCACGTGCATGCATGTGCGCGCTAAATGACCTTCGTTCCGAACACCTACACAACATGCCTATTAACCCTAAAAAGGTTTCATGTCAATCAGATGAGTGGTTCTATGAGAACACTCCCGGACAAAAAAGTACCGGAGAAGAAAGTGGAAAAAAAAATAATGATAACTAGTTATAATTGTAACGGGGACCGTTACAGATGTTCCCCAAACGCTCCCCAACTCCCTTTTGGTGTCTTATTTCCTGTAAGACTTCATTAAATAAGGCAATGAAGTATATTTGTTGTTTTACGCATTACACGAGCGCGCACGTGCATGCATGTGCAAGATGACCATGTCACTTGTCTACACTATTGATATATTTTATGAAACTGTGTATCGAAGAATTTCATCAAAAAGTATAAAAGTAAAGGCTATATCAAGTATATTGGTCATTTCAACATTGCATGCGCGCGCACGTGCAGGCATATGCATGATGACCATATCATCTTGTCTACACTTTTAATATATTTCTATCGTTTGAGTTTCGAAGCATTTCATCAAAAAGTTGAAAAGTAACAGCTATATCAAGTATATTGGTCACTTAACGCATTGTATGCGCGCGCACGTGCATGCATCTTCTTGCATTCAATTTTGATAGTAGCATAATGTAGGAATCTATTATACCTATTTATGTTCTAAATTTCATCCTGTTTTGTTGAGAACCAAAAAAGTTATAGCCATTTAAAGTTTAAGCCAATCAGATTGCAGCGCACGTGCATGCGCGTGTTTTCATGATAATCCTTATATATTGTCTTGTAGAACCTTCTAATGTATGACTATGTTTTAAATTTCAAAGTATTTTGTCAAAAAACAAGAAAGATATTGAGACTTTTGTTTCAGCCAATCAGAGCGAAGCGCACGTGCATGCGCGTGAGTTCATGCTAATTTGACCATGTTATCTTGTCTACTCTACTAATATATCCTTATGTTATGATTTTCAAAGCATTTCATCAAAAAATATATAAGTTACGGCTATATGAAGTATGTAAGTCATTTCACTCATTGCACGCGCCCGCACGTGCATGCATGTGCGCGCAAAATGACCTTCGTTCCGCAAATCTACACAACATACCTATTAACCCTAAAAAGGTTTCAACTCAATTGGATGAGCAGTTTCCTAGAACACTCGCGGACAAAAAAGTACCGGAGAAGAAATAAGAAGAAAAAAGAATAATAATAATAATAATAATAATAATAATAAGAAACAGAGTAAAAACAATATGTTCCCAAACTCCGTTTGGGGAACATAACTAGATGAGATCTCGTTGCGAGCAACGAGTAGGTCTTTCGTCCGAGTTTTCGATGAGATGAGATGTGATTCTGATTACGTTTTTGTTAAAAGATAATGATATAAAGATTTCCCTACTTAGATTTCATTCTCTTGATTTATATAACAATAACTTGAACATCTTCCGTTCAATATTGCTTTTCAAATTGTTTCCCCATTTCGAGATATGAAGCGTAAGAGATTTAACATTCTGGCCACTTATGGCCCCTAATTACGCAATAGAGAATCAAAATTTTAAACATTTTGTTGCATATTGTTACGTTAAGCATTTTTGCTTCAGTAATTTATAACAAATTTTGATCATTGAAGAGTTACATTTTGACTTTTGGTCCCTTTAAGCCCTAATTTCAAGGGTCAGCCCTTTTTTCTTGGTAGAAAATGAAAGGTCTTGTCATTTTAAAGACTTTTTGTTCAACAACTATTCAGAAATTTATTTTTGTTTTCGAGATATGCTGAATTGAAATATTTAGGGGCCAGCCCTTCAAATCCTTAATGGGGCAGTTTTGCAAAAATTGAAATGTTGCATATTGTTTAGAACATTATTCTGAACATCTTTTGTTCAATATTGCTTTTCAAAATATTTCCCCTTTTTGAAATGTAACGCGCCAAAGATTGAGCCTTCTGGCCCCTTTCGGCCCCTTATTACGTAACATATGATCAAAATTTTAAAACATATAGTTGCAAATTGTTAAGATGAGCATTTGTGCTTCAGTAATTTATAACAAAATATTGATCGTTCAAGAGTTATACGTAAAAGACTTTTGGCCCCTCTAAGCCCCTAATTTGAGGGGTCAGCCCCTTTTCCTTGATATCAAATGAAAGGTCTTGTGATTTTGAAGACTTTTTGTTCAACAACTATTCAGAGATTTCTTTTTGTTGTGGAGATATGCCGAATGGAAATATTGAAGGGGCCACCCCTCCAAGTCCTTAATGGGGCCGTTTGACAAAAATTGAAAGGGTGCATATTGTTCAGAACATTATTCTGACCATCTTTTGTTCAGTATTGCTTATCAAAATATTTCCCCTTTTTGAAATGTAACGCGCCAAAGATTTAGCATTCTGGCCCCTTGTGACCCCTTATTACGTAACATATGATCAAAATTTTAAAAAAATATAGTTGTAACTCGTTAAGAGGAACATTTTTGCTTCAGTAATTTATAACAAAATATTGATCGTTCAAGAGTTATACATTAAAGACTTTTGGCCCTTTAAGCCCCTAATTTGAGGAATCAGCCCTTTTTTCTTTTTAGCAAATGAAAGGTCTTGTGATTTTAAAGACTTTTTGTTCAACAACTATTCAGAAATTTATTTTTGCTTTGGAGATATGCTGAATTGAAATATTTAGGGGCCAGCCCTTCAAGTCCTTAATGGGGCCGTTTGACAAAAATTGAAAGGGTGCATATTGTTCAAAACATTATTCTGAGCATCTTTTGTTCAGTATTGATTATCAAAATATTCCCCCTTTTCGAGATATAAAGCGTCAAAGATTTAGCATTCTGGCCCCTTGTGACCCCTTATTACGTAACATATGATCAAAATTTTAAAACATATAGTTGCAAATCGTTAAGAGGAACATTTTTGCTTCAGTAATTTATAACAAAATATTAATCGTTCAACAGTCATACATAAAAGATTTTTGGTCCCTCTGAGCCCCTAATTTGAGGGATCAGCCCTTTTTTCTTGATATCAAATGAAAGGTATTATCATTTTGCACATCTTTTGTGATATATGTTTTAACAAAATATTTACAAGTAAAAAGATATAAAAGAAAACGTTTCAAATTTTGCGAGATGTTTGTGAGCCTATTTTTCGAGCCCAGGCGAGCTTCGGCGCCATTTGAGCTGGAAGGATATAGATGCCTAATTGCACATCTACAATCTTTCCTCTATCTTCACTGAAAATCTTAACTCAATATCTTTAGTCGTTTAGGAGGAGTTTCCGGGACAAGCCGACCCTCTGAAAATCAGAAAATCGTCAATATCTCACGACCGGAGTGACGTCATCAAAAATAAAAAAAAAAACCTATCAAGATCAATATAATATCTCTTACATCTGAAAGTTTGGTGTAAATTTGAAAAGCCGTTTCTGAGAAATCGCGTACACAAAATCGGTTGGAAGAAAAATAATAATAACTAGATGAGATCTCGTTGCGAGCAACGAGTAGGTCTTCCGTCCAATTTTTCGATAAGATGAGATATGATTTTGACTATGATCTTTGTTTAAAGATAATAATATATAGACTTCCCTAATAAGATTTCATTTTTTGATTTATATAACATTATCAAAGAACTATATATGACAGGCTTTTGGCCCCTCTGAGCCCCTAATTTGAAGGGTCAGCCCCTTTTCCTTGATATCAAATGAAAGGTCTTGTGATTTTGAAGACTTTTTATTCAACAACTATTCAGAGATTTCTTTTCGTTATGGAGATATGCTGAATTGAAATATTTTTGGGCCACCCCTCCAAGTCCTTAATGGGGCCGTTTGACAAAAATTGAAAGGGTGCATATTGATTAGAACATTATTCTGACCATCTTTTGTACAGCATTGGTTATCAAAATAATCCCCCTTTTCGAGATATAATGTGTCAAATATGTAGCATTCTGGCCCCTTGTGACCCCTTATTACGTAACATATGATCAGAATCTTATCATATATTGTTTTAAATAGTTAAGATAAGCATCTTTGCTTCAGTAATGTATTACAAAATATTGATCGTTTAAGAGTTATACATAAAAGACTTTTGACCCCTCTGAGCCCCTTATTTAAGGGATCAGCCCTTTTTTCTTGATATCAAATGAGAGGTCTTGTAATTTTAAAGACTTTTCGTTCAACAACTATTCAGAAATGTATTTTCGTTTTCGAGATATGCTGAATTGAAATATTTAGGGGACAGCCCTTCAAGTCCTTAATGGGGCCGTATTGCAAAAATTAAAGGTTGCATATTGTTTAAAACATTATTCTGAACATCTTTTGTTCAATATTGCTTTTCAAAATATTCCCCCTTTTTGAGATATAAAGTGTCAAAGATTTAGCATTCTAGCCCCTTTTGGCCCCTTATTACGTAACATAGGATCAAAATTTTCAAACATATAGTTGCAAATTGTTAAGACGAGCATTTTTGCTTCAGTAATTTATAACAAAATATTGATCGTTCAAGAGTTATACATAAAGTCTTTTGGCCCCTCTGAACCCGGCCCCTAATTTAAGGGATCAGCCCTTTTTTCTTGATATCAAATGGAAGGTCTTGTGATTTTAAAGACTTTTTGTTAAACAACTATTCAGAAATCTATTTTCGTTTTCAAGATATGCTGAATTGAAATATTTAGGGGTCAGCCCTTCAAGTACTTAATGGGACCGTTTTGCAAAAATTGAAAGGTTGCATATTGTTTAAAACATTATTCTGAACATCTTTTGTTCAATATTGCTTTTCAAAATATTCCCCCTTTTTGAGACATAAAGCGTCAAAGATTTAGCATTCTGGCCCCTTTTGGCCCCTTATTACGTAACATATGATCTACATTTTAAGCCATATAGTTGCAAATTGAGAAATTAAACATTTTTGCTTCAGTAATTTATAACAAAATATTGATCGTTCAAGAGTTATACATAAAAGATTTTGGCCCCTCTGAGCCCCTAATTTCAGGGGTTAGCCCCTTTTTCTTGATATCAAATGAAAGGTCTTGTCATTTTACACATCTTTTATAATATATCTTTTAACAAAATATTTACAGGTAAAAAGATATAAAAGAAAACGTTTCAAATTTTGCGAGATGTTTGTGAGCCTATTTTTCGAGCCCAGGCGAGCTTCAACGCCATTTGAGCTGGAAAGATATAGATGCCCAATTGCACATCTACAATCTTTCCTCTATCTTCACTGAAAATCTTAACTCAATAGCTTTAGTCGTTTAGGAGGAGTTTCCAGGACAAGCCGACCCTCTGAAAATCAGAAAATCGTCAATATCTCACGACTGGAAGTGACGTCATCAAAAACCAAAAAAAACTAATCAAGATCAATTGAATATCTTTTACATCTGAAAGTTTGGTGTAAATCGGCCCAGCCGTTTCTGAGAAATCGCGTGCACAAAATCGGTTGGAAGAAAAATAATAATAACTAGACTCTTGTTGCCGTGGCAACAAAAAAGTCTTCCGTTCTTCTAAATCTGTAAGAATTTGCTTTTTTCTGTGTAAAAAACATACATATCATATTTACTGTGAAAGAAAAAAATAACTGGAAAAAAAGTCCTTTCGGTACTTAAGGTACTTTGATTTTCATTATCAATCTTGTATAATGCATTTGGCACCTATAAGAGATATACGTAATATATCATTAGCAATTAAAAAAAAATTGTTTGCAATCATTTCTAAGACAAACAAACAGACGAACACCGTACTATCATAAACTTCACTGTGTGTATGTTTTGGCATAATTGTGTATGGTGTTATAAAAAAATATAATGAATTTAGTTAGTATCACATTAACCTAAAGTATCTGAGTTTTGTAAAGTTATAATATCAAGATTTGACAGCAGACCTATAAGACAGATTATTCAATTACAGTAATTCTTCAGCAATCGATTGATTGATTATACGTATGTTGTTTAACGTCCCTCTCCAGAATTTTTCACTCACATGGAGACGCCACCACTCGCCGGTGGAGACTGCAAATTTTTGTCCCATACTTTGGCACTTATCGCAATTGAGCAGAGGGGAATCTTTTTTATGCCAGCACCTTCTGCAAAAAGGGACCTCGATTTATACGATCTCATCCAAAGGACCGGTCTCCACGTCCCACAATCGAAGTTCATAATACCGATATATTTTATTTTTTATTTTATTCTATTTTTTCGCAAGTTTGTTGCATCAGATTTACTTAAGATCATACTTCAAGATCATTTCGAACTCAGGCTACGTAATTGCAGTGCATACAGCGTCAAGTGATTTTGATTGACAGGTCAACACAGGTGCACTTCGTGTGATACTTTTTAAGCTGAAAAATATACAGGATGTGACCATGACTGACTATGAAATCAGAAAACATTTAATTAAGAATGTGTGTGACCGATATAGAACTAATTTTTGCTCTATGTAAATGGATAGGAGGATCGGGATTAAGAGGGAATCTCTCTCTCTCCCCCTCTCTCTCTCAGACGTAAATTGAACATTTCATAATGACAAATCTACCATTATAGAATACGAAATATTGTATACATGTAAATGGTAATTATATTCACATGTTACAGATTTAAATCTAAAACGAATATATAATTCAAATGCCTAGCTGCACGAACGTCTCCAAATATTAATCAAGACGGAGGTGGGGTGGGGGTGGGGTGGGGAGTCTTCAAAGGAATTAGATAGTTTTATGTTTTATGAATTATAAGGAAAAGTACGGACGTCAGTTGCATGTACATAATTATATATCATTGCATAAAATTGTGTTCATTCAGGTATACTTATCCCACATATCAAGAGACCTGTGCAATTTTTTTTATCATGTTTTTTTTTTTTTTTCAAAAGAAACATATAGCGTAGCATTATTTCACACAGAATCGCGTTTTCACATATTTTTTTTTAACTCTTTGAGTATTACACAAGAATCCAAGAATCGTCTTTTCACATCTTTTATAATTCCTTGGGTATATAGAGTATAGATCATGTGTCATAAATAATTTAACTTTTTATCAAATATACATGTAATAACCAAATCTAATCTATAGATTGATTTTCTTTCTTTTAAGTGGCAGATATCAATTTATTTATAAAGGCTTTAAAACAGTACTGTATTACTGTAACAATTTTCTATCGCTCAATTCCTTTTTGAGTGTATGTAATATTTTTTAATATCGAAAATAAAACTCGGAAATCGGGATAATTTCGCATTCAAATCATAGAGAATAATAATTCGTCTACATTATAGAAGGCTTATAACTATCGTATTCTGAACTTACTATACGAGATAGATAAAATTGCATGCCTGTCCATCACTATAAATGTATATTCAGTGCTTATAATATATTTACTTGAATTAGGTACCTAGCATATATATTAATTTTTTTTAGATATATTCATGTGTAAATCAATTAACTGTCAATACAGACTTACACTACACTGGCAACTTTAAACTATACATGCACTGGAAGCGGTAACCAACGTACTCTTACATTTAGAAGAGTGCATATGGAACGTCTAAATATTTTTGATATGGAGAGTGTATATGTCTCTGACGTCATCGATACTATTTCCGCCTTTATCTCGAAAGTTCTATTCTCACTTACAAGTCAAAGTTATCTTTCTTTGCCCATTGTATACACACTAGGTAAATGGGGAAAATGACGGTACCTAATATCTAGAAAATGCGAAATCCAATTTTAAAACAAATTATATATTTGGTATTTGTAGAATAACCTCTGTTATACATAATAATATCTTGAAAAAATATTAAAAAACAAAAAAAGTTGAAAATTGACCAAACACAAGTTCACTTCCGGTTAGGACAGGAAGTACCGGAAACACACGAAAACAACTTCGAAACAAAGAGAATGTCATGATCTAATACTCCTGTAAATTTCACATCTTTATCTCAAACCGTTTCCGAGAAAAATTCCGGACAAAAGTCCATTTAAAAATTGGAAATTCGGCCGTAACTTCGGACCGGAAGTGAATTTTTCAAAAAAGGGAATTTTATATAAACTTCATATATCAGCCTACTATCATGTGAAAAATTGTAAAAAATCTATCCAACCATCTCTGAGTAATCGAGCTCACAAAATTTGGGAGGAATAATAATAATAATAATAACTAGACTCTTGTTGCCATGGCAACAAAAAAGTCTTCCGTTCTTCTAAGTTTGTAAGAATTTGCTTTTTTTCTGTGTAAAAAACATACATATCATATTTACTGTGAAAGAAAAAAATAACTGGAAAAAAAGTCCTTTCAGTACTTAAGGTACTTTAATTTTCATTATCAATCTTGTATAATACATTTGGGACCTATAAGAGATATACGTATATCATTAGCAATTTTAAAAAAAATTGTTTGCAATCATTTCTAAGACAAACAAACAGACGAACGAACACCGTACCATCATGTATGTTTTCGCATAATTGTGTATGGTGTTATAAAAAAATATAATGAATTAAGTTAGTATCACATTAAACGTAAAGTCACTGAGTTTTGTAATGTTATAATATCAAGATTTGACAGCATACCTATAAGACAGATTATTCAATTACAGTAATTCTTCAGCAATCGATTGATTGATTATACGTATGTTGTTTAACGTCCCTCTCCAGAATTTTTCACTTACATGGAGACGACACCACTCTGCGGTGGAGACTGCAAATTTTTGTCCTATACTTTGGCACTTATCGCAATTGAGCAGAGGGGAATCTTTTTTATGCCAGCACCTTCTGCGACAAGGGACCTCGATTTATACGATCTCATCCAAAGGACCGGTCTCCACGTCCCACAATCGAAGTTCATAATACCGAGATATTTTATTTTTTTATTTTATTCTATTTTTTCACAAGTTTGTTGTATCAGATTTACTTAAAGATCATACTTCAAGATCATTTCAAACTCAGGCTACTTAATTGCAGTGCATACAGCGTCAAGTGATTTTGATTGACAGGTCAACACAGGTGCACTTCGTGTGATACTTTTTAAGCTGAAAAATATACAGCATGTGACCATGACTATGAAATCAGAAAACATTTAATAAAGAATGGGTGTGACCGATATAGAACTAATTTTTGGTCTATGTAAATGGATAGGAGGATCGGGATTAAGAGGGAATCTCTCTCTCTCCTCTCTCTCTCTCTCTCTCTCTCAGACGTAAATTGAACATTTCTTAATGAAAAATCTACCATTATAGAATATGAAATATTGTATACATGTAAATGGTAATTATATTCACATGTTCCAGATTTAAATCTAAACCGAATATATAATTCAAATGCCTAGCTGCACGAACGTCTCCAAATATTAATCAAGACGGGGGGGGGGGGGGGGGAGGGGAGGGGGAGGAGGCTTCAAAGGAATTAGATAGTTTTATGTTTTATGAATTATAAGGAAAAGTACGGACGTCAGTTGCATGTACATAATTATATATCACTGCATAAAATTGTGTTCATTCAGGTATACTTATCCCACATATCAAGAGACCTGTGCAATTTTTTTTATCATGGTTTTTTTTTTCAAAAGAAACATATAGCGTAGCATTATTTCACACAGAATCGCGTTTTCACATAATTTTTTTAACTCTTTGAGTATTTCACAAGAATCCAAGAATCGTCTTTTCACATCTTTTATAATTTCTTGGGTATATAGAGTATAGATCATGTGTCATAAATAATTTAACTTTTTATCAAATATACATGTAATAACCAAATCTAATCTATAGATTGATTTTCTTTCTTTTAAGTGGCAGATATCAATTTATTTATAAAGGCTTTAAAACAGTACTGTATTACAATTTTCTATCGCTCAATTCCTTTTTGAGTGTATGTAATATTTTTTAATATCGAAATTAAAACTCGGAAATCGGGATAATTTCGCATTCAAATCATAGAGAATAATAAATCGTCTACATTATAGAAGGCTTATAACTATCGTATTCTGAACTTACTATACGAGATAGATAAAATTGCATGCCTGTCCATCACTATAAATGTATATTCAGTGCTTATAATATATTTACTTGAATTAGCTACCTAGCACATATATTAATTTTTTTTTAGATATATTCATGTGTAAATCAATTAACTGTCAATACAGACTTACACTGCACTGGCAACTTCAAACTTTACATGCACTGGGAGCGGTAACCAACGTACTCTTAAATTTTGAAGAGTGAATATAGAACGTCTAAATATTTTGATATGGAGAGTGTATATGTCTCTGACGTCATCGATACTATTTCCGCCTTTATCTCGAAAGTTCTATTCTCACTTACAAGTCAGAGTTATCTTTCTTTGCCCATTTTCTACACACTAGGTAAATAGGGAAAATGAGGGTACCGAAAATCTACAAAATGTGGAATCTGATTTCAAAACAAATTATATATTTAGTATTTGTAGAATAACCTCTGTTATACATAATAATATCTTGAAAAAATATTAAAAAACAAAAAAAGTTGAAAATTGACCAAACACAAGTTCACTTCCGGTTCGGACAGGAAGTACCGGAAACACACGAAAACAACTTCGAAACAAAGAGAATGTCATGATCTAATACCCCTGTAAATTTCACATCTTTACCTCAAACCGTTTCCGAGAAAAATTCCGGACAAAAGTCCATTTAAAAATTGGAAATTCGGCCGTAACTTCGGACCGGAAGTGAATTTTTCAAAAAAGGGAATTTTATATAAACTTCATATATCAGCCTACTATCATGTGAAAAATTGTGAAAATCTATCCAACCATCTCTGAGTAATCGCGCTCACAAAATTTGGGAGGAATCATAATAATAATAATAATAATAATAACTAGATGAGATCTCGTTGCGAGCAACGAGTAGGTCTTCCGTCCGATTTTTCGATAAGATGAGATATGATTTTGTTTATGATCTTTGTTAAAAGATAATAATACATAGACTTCCCTAATTAGATTTCATTCTTTTGATTTATATTACATTATCAAAGAGCTATAGATGAAAGACTTTTGGCCCCTCTCAGCCCCTAATTTGAAAGGTCAGCCCCTTTTTCTTGATATCAAATGAAAGGTCTTGTGATTTTGAAGACTTTTTGTTCAACAACTATTCAGAGATTTCTTTTCGTTGTGGAGATATGCTGAATGGAAATATTAAGAGGCCACCCCTCCAAGTCCTTAATGGGGCCGTTTGACAAAAATTGAAAGGGTGCATCTTGTTTAGAACATTATTCTGACCATCCCTTGTTCAGTATTGCTTATCAAAATATTCTCCCTTTTCGAAATATAAAGCGTCAAAGATTTAGAATTCTGGCCCCTTGTGACCCCTTATTACGTAACATATGATCAGAATCTTATCATATATTGTTGTAAATCGTTAAGATAAGCATCTTTGCTTCAATAATGTATTACAAATTATTGATCGTTAAAGAGTTATAGATGAAAGACTTTTGGCCCCCCTGAGCCCCTAATTTGAGGGGTCAGCCCCTTTTTCTTCATGTCAAATGAAAGGTCTTGTGATTTTGAAGACTTTTTGTACAACAACTATTCAGAGATTTCTTTTCGTTGTGGAGATATGCTGAATGGAAATATTAAGGGGCCATTCCTCCAAGTCCTTAATGGGGCCGTTTGACAAAAATTGAAAGGGTGCATCTTGTTTAGAACATTATTCTGACCATCTTTTGTTCAGTATTGCTTATCAAAATATTCTCCCTTTTCGAAATATAAAGTGTCAAAGATTTAGCATTCTGGCCCCTTGTGACCCCTTATTACGTAATATATGATCAGAATCTTATCATATATTGTTGTAAATCGTTAAGATAAGCATCTTTGCTTCAATAATGTATTACAAATTATTGATCGTTAAAGAGTTATAGATGAAAGACTTTTGGCCCCCCTGAGCCCCTAATTTGAGGGGTCAGCCCCTTTTTCTTGATATCAAATGAAAGGTCTTGTGATTTTGAAGACTTTTTGTTCAACAACTATTCAGAGATTTCTTTTCGTTGTGGAGATATGCTGAATGGAAATATTAAGGGGCCACCCCTCCAAGTCCTTTATGGGGCCGTTTGACAAAAATTGAAAGGGTACATCTTGTTTAGAACATTATTCTGACCATCTTTTGTTCAGTATTGCTTATCAAAATATTCTCCCTTTTCGAGATATAAAGCGTCAAAGATTTAGAATTCTGGCCCCTTGTGACCCCTTATTACGTAACATATGATCAAAATCTTATCATATATTGTTGTAAATCGTTAAGATAAACATCTTTGCTTCAGTAATGTATTACAAAATATTGATCGTTAAAGAGTTAAAGATTAAAGACTTTTGGCCCCTCTCAGCCCCTAATTTGAGGGGTCAGCCCCTTTTTCTTGATATCAAATGAAAGGTCGTATCATTCTGCACAACTTTTTTTTCTATATGTTTTAACAAATTCTTAACATGTATGAAGATATGAAAGAAAAGGTGTAAAATTTTGTGAGATGTTTCCGAGACATTTTTTGAGCCCAACCGAGCTTCGGCGCCTTTTGCGCTAGAGAGATTCGGACACCTGCCTGCAAATCTACAAACCTTCCCCTACCTTCACTGAAAATCTTGACTCAATATCTTAAGTCGTTTCGGAGGAGTTTCCAGGACAAGCCGACCCTCTAAAAATCAGAAAATCCTAAATATCTCGAGATGGAAAGTGACGTCATCATCGGAAAAAATTTCCAATAAGGTTCAGATCAATACCTATCAGACCTGAAAGTTTCATGAAAATCGGCCAAGACGTTACCGAGAACTTGCGTGCACAAAATCGGTAAGAATAATAATAATAATAATAATAATAATAATAGGGAAAAAGAAACCGAACGAAAACAATAAGGTCTTCCGTTGGAGACGGAAGACCTTAACTAGACTCTTGTTGCCATGGCAACAAAAAAGTCTTCCGTTCTTCTAAATCTGTAAGAATTTGCTTTTTTCTGTGTAAAAACCATACATATCATATTTACTGTGAAAGAAAAAAATAACTGGAAAAAAGTCCTTTCAGTACTTAAGGTACTTTGATTTTCATTATCAATCTTGTATAATACATTTGGCACCTATGAGAGATATACGTATATCATTAGCAATTTTAAAAAAAAAATATTTGCAATCATTTCTAAGACAAACAAACAGACGAACGAACACCGTACTATCATAAACTTCACTGTGTGTATGTTTTGGCATAATTGTGATGGTGTTATAAAAAAATATAATGAATTAAGTTAGTATCACATTAAACGTAAAGTCACTGAGTTTTGTAAAGTTATAATATCAAGATTTGACAACATACCTATAAGACAGATTATTCAATTACAGTAATTCTTCAGCAATCGATTGATTGATTATACGTATGTTGTTTAACGTCCCTCTCCAGAATTTTTCACTCACATGGAGACGCCACCACTCGCCGGTGGAGACTGTAAATTTTTGTCCTATACTTTGGCATTTATCGCAATTGAGCAGTGGGGAATCTTTTTTATGCCAGCATCTTCTGCGACAAGGGACCTCGATTTATACGATCTCATCCAAAGGACCGGTCTCCACGTCCCACAATCGAAGTTCATAATACCGAGATATTTTATTTTTTATTTTATTCTATTTTTTTCACAAGTTTGTTGCAGCAGATTTACTTAAAGATCATACTTCAAGATCATTTCGAACTCAGGCTACTTAATTGCAGTGCATACAGCGTCAAGTGATTTTGATTGACAGGTCAACACACGTGCACTCCGTGTGATACTTTTTAAGCTGAAAAATATACAGGATGTGACCATGACTGACTATGAAATCAGAAAACATCTAATAAAGAATGGGTGTGACCGATAAAGAACTAATTTTTGGTCTGGATCGGGATTAAGAGGGAATCTCTCTCCTCTCTCTCTCTCTCTCTCTCTCTCTCTCAGACATGTAAATTGAACATTTCATAATTATAAAATATGAAATTCTGTATACATGTAAATGGTAATGTTATTCACATGTTCCAGATTTAAATCTAAAACGAATATATAATTCAAATTCAAGACGGGGGGGGGGGGGCTTCAAAGGAATTAGATAATTTTATGAATTACAAGGAAAAGTACGGACGTCAGTTGCATGTACATGATTATATATCATTGCATAAAATTGTGTTCATTCAGATATACTTATCCCGCATATCAACAGACTTGTACAATTTTTTTATCATGTTTTTTTTTTCAAAAGAAACATATAGCGTACCATTATTTCACACACTTTTAACTCTTTGAGTATTTCACAAAAATCCAAGAGTCGCCTTTTCACATCTTTTATAATTCCTTGGGTATATAGAGTATAGATCATGTGTCATAAATAATTTAACCTTTTATCAAATATATATGTAATAACCAAATCTAATCTATAGATTGATTTTCTTTCTTTTCAGTGACAGATATCAATTTATTTATAAAGGCTTTAAAACAGTACTGTATTACAATTTTCTATCGCTTTATTCCTTTTTTGAGTGTATGTTATATTTTTTAATATCGAAAGTAAAACTCGGAAATCGGGATAATTTCGCATTCAGACCATAGAGAATAATAAATCGTCTGCATTATAGAAGGCTTATAACTATCGTATTCTGAACTTAATATACGAAATAGATAAAACTGCATGCCTGTCCATCACTATAAATGTATATTCAGTGCTTATAATATATTTACTTGAATTAGCTACCTAGCATATATATATTAATTTTTTTTTAGATATATTCATGTGTAAATTAACTAACTGTCAATACAGACTTACACTACACTGGCAACTTCAAACTTTACATGCACTGGAAGTGGTAACCAACGTCCTCTTAAATTTTGAAGAGTGAATATAAAACGTCTAAATATTTTGATATGGAGAGTGTATATGTCTCTGACGTCATCGATACTATTTCCGCCTTTATCTCGAAAGTTCTATTCTCAGTTACAAGTCAGAGCTATCTTTCTTTGCCCACTGTATAAACACTAGGTAAATAGGGAAAATGAGGGTACCGAAAATCTGCAAAATGTGGAATCTGATTTCAAAACAAATTATATATTTAGTATTTGTAGAATAACATCTGTTATACATAATAATATCTTGAAAAAATATTAAAAAACAAAAAAGTTGAAAATTGACCAAACACAAGTTCACTTCCGGTTCGGACAGGAAGTACCGGAAACACACGAAAACAACTTCGAAACGAAGAGAATGTCATGATCTAATACCCCTGTAAATTTCACATCTTTACCTCAAACCGTTTCCGAGAAAAATTCCGGACAAAAGTCCATTTAAAAATTGGAAATTCGGCCGTAACTTCGGACCGAAAGTGAATTTTTCAAAAAACGGAATTTTATATAAACTTCATATATCAGCCTACTATCATGTGAAAAATTGTGAAAATCTATCCAACCATCTCTGAGTAATCGCGCTCACAAAATTTGGGAGGAATAATAATAATAATAATAATAATAATAAAAAGAAACAATACAATCACTATAAGTCTTCCGTTGTGAACGGAAGACTTAAAAAGAAACAATACAATCACTATAAGTCTTCCGTTGTGAACGGAAGACTTAAAAAGAAACAATACAATCACTATAAGTCTTCCGTTGTGAACGGAAGACTTAATAATAATAGGGAAAAAGAAACCGAACGAAAACAATAAGGTCTTCCGTTGGAGACGGAAGACCTTAACTAGACGAGCTTGTTGCAAAGCAACAAATAAGTCTTCCGTCTAAATTTCAAGGAGATGGGATCGAGATCGAGAGACATCTACGGTCATATGAGCAAGAATGAGCCATTTACCATTTCTTCCGGTTTGACCGGAAGTGACGTCATTTTGACGACTTTTAATGCTTCTTGTCATTTTGAACAACTTTGCTTCTATGATGCTTTACAAATTCTCAATACTTTTTGAGATATCTGGAAAACACTTTTGGCCCCTCTAGCTCCCTGATTTTAGGGACCAGCCCCTTATTGTTGATATCCTTTGAAAGATCGTAACATTCTACACAACTTTTGTTCTATATGTTTTAACAAATATTTACAGGTAAAAAGATATTGTAGAAAAGGTGTAAGAAATTTTGAAGTTGTCAATCATATTTTCGAGCAAAAGCGAGCGTCGGCGCTTCGTACTTCCGGTGGTTATGATATACAAAATTCAATTCTCCATAGTTTGTTCTATCATCACTGAAAATCTCATACGTCTATGTTCAGTGGTTTTTGAGAACATTGCCGGACAAAGTGACCCTCTAAAAATCGCAAAATCGTAGAAATCTCCGAACCGGAAGTGCCGTCATCAAAATAAAAAAAAATATATGTCTAGATTTTTTGATGTTCTATCAGACCTGAAAGTTTCATGAAAATCCATAGAGCCGTTTTCGAGAACTCGCGTGCACAAAATCGGTGAGAAAAGAATAATAATAACTAGAAACTCATTGCGAGCAATGAGAGGTCTTCCGTCCGATTCTGAAAATAAAAACGAAAATTCAAGCTGAAAAAGTGATAAAAGAAATTCAGACACTGTGGAGATTCAACCTGAAAATAAAAACGAAAATTCAAGCTGAAAAAGTGATAAAAGAAATTCAGACACTGTGGAGATTTAACCCTAATCGTCAGCGTGAAAGCCCAGTGTGCTAACCATTAACCATTCACTTTTTTACAACACTTCCTTTCACGACCGGAAGTAACGGCGATGCAAGATTTTCTCAAGATTGAAATAAACTGACGACTGAATATCAGTCCTGAAGTTTTAGTCCTCAGTCGTTTACTGTTGCCGAACAATATTGTGGGACTAAATTCTAATTTTGAGAACAGGTAAACACACAACCGGAAGTGAATTTTATAAAAATCTCTGTCTTTTCTCTAGACATTTGCAGTATCTGCAACATGCATAAAATTATTTCAGGTACTTTATCGATAAGCGATATTTATGAGAAAGTTAAATATAAGAATAACGTAGTTTATCTCCTAAAACCGGAAGTTGACGTTTTTGATTCCGGTGGAATCTAACATATTTCAAATCAGCAAAAGAGATGCAATAAAGTCATGTAAGTTTTAATTTAAAAAAGAAAAGCTAAAATTTTTGATTTCTTTGATCACTTCCTGTGACAAGCGGAAGTGACGACTGACGCGTTTAACCCAAATGGTTTCACCTACCCCTCAACGTCCATTACTCTTAAAATTTTGGCGTTTTAATCTTTTACCTGTTTTTGAGATCTCACTCAGACAACTTCTCATTTTGAGGACAGGAAAACACGCGACCGGAAGTGAATTTTTGAAAAACTATTTAAGGTTACTCTAGACATTTGAACGCTAAATAGCACATTTAAAATTCATTTCAATTTCTTTATCTATAAAGAATATTTACGGGAAATTAAAAAACTCAAATTATTTAATTTTTCTCTTCTAACCGGAAGTTGTCGTATTTGTTTCCGGTGGGACGAACATCTTTCGAATCTGCGAAAAAGATGCAATAAAGTGATGCAATTTTCAATTAAAAAAAGAAAAGTTGAAATTTTCGTTTTTTTGATCACTTCCTGTGACGACCAGAAGTGACGACTGACGCTCTTAACCCAAATGGTTTTGCCTACATCTTAAGGTCTGTTGCTCATAAAAGTTTTGTGTCTTAATCTCTTACCGTTTCCGAGATCTTGCTCACACAACTTCTCATTTTGAGGACAGGAAAACACGCGACCGGAAGTGAATTTTACAAAGATATTCAACGTTACTCTAGATATTTTTAGTCTGAATAACATATTTAAAATTCATTTCAAATACTTTATCTACAAAAGATATTAATGGGAAAGAAAAATACTCAAATTATGTAGTTTTTCTCTTATAACCGGAAGTTGACGTTTTTGTTTCCGGTGGGACCAACATATTTCGAAACTACAAAAGAGATCCAATAATGTGATGTAAGTATTGATTTAAAAAAAGAAACTTGAAATTTTACGATTTCTTTGATCACTTCCGTGAGCGACCGGAAGTGCCGACGACGAACAAAAAGTAGCGACCCGGCTAGTACCTATCACGAACTATAATCCCTGAAAGTTTCACATTGATATCTCTTGTAGTTCTTGAGATTATCCGCGGACAAAATGTCATTTTGAAATCAGAAAATGGTCTGTAGCTTGGCACCGGAACGGAATTTCCAAAACATCTCTCAGATAGATCAAGTTCATGTTACAACACACTTTTCCTGAAAATTTCATGTATATCCATCCTATAGTCTTCGAGAAATCGCGTGCACAAAATTAGAAAGTCAAAAAAATAATAATAACTAGAAACTCATTGCGAGCAATGAGAGGTCTTCCGTCCGATTCTGAAAATAAAAACGAAAATTCAAGCTGAAAAAGTGATAAAGAAATTCAGACACTATGGAGATTTAACCCTAATCGTCAGCATGAAAATCCAACGTGCTAACCATTAACCATTCACTTTTTTACATCACTTCCTTTCACGACCGGAAGTAACGGCGATGCAAGATTTTCTCACGATTCAAATAAACTGATGACTGAATATCAGTCCTGAAAGTTTTAGTCCTCAGTCGTTTACTGTTGCCAAACAATATTGTGGGACTAAATTCTAATTTTGAGAACAGGTAAACACACAACCGGAAGTGAATTTTATAAAAATCTCTGACTATTCTCTAGACATTTGCAGTATCTACAACATGCATAAAATCATTTCAGGTACTTCATTGATAAGCCATATTTATGAGAAAGTTAAATATAAGAATAACGTAGTTTATCTCCTAAAACCGGAAGTTGACGTTTTTGTTTCAGGTGGAATCTAACATATTTCAAAACAGCAAAAGAGATGCAATAAAGTCATGTAAGTTTTAATTATTAAAAGAAAAGTTAAAATTTTTTATTTCTTTGATCACTTCCTGTGACAAGCGGAAGTGACGACTGACGCGTTTAACACAAATGGTTTCACCTACCCCTCAACGTCCATTACTCTTAAAATTTTGGTGTTTTAATCTTTTACCTGTTTTTGAGATCTCGCTCAGACAACTTCACATTTTGAGGACAGGAAAACACGCGACCGGAAGTGAATTTTTGAAAAAAATATTTAAGGTTACTCTAGACATTTGCACTCTGAATAGCAAATTTAAAATTCATTTCAAATACTTTATCTATAAAGAATATTTACGGGAAATTAAAAAACTCAAATTATTTAGTTTTTCTCTTCTAACCGGAAGTTGTCGTATTTGTTTCCGGTGGGACGAACATCTTTCGAATCTGCGAAAAAGATGCAATAAAGTGATGCAAGTTTTAATTTAAAAAAGAAAAGTTGAAATTTTCGTTTTCTTTGATCACTTCCTGTGACGACCGGAAGTGACGACTGACACTCTTAACCCCAATGGTTTTGCCTACATTTTAAGGTCTGTTGCTCATAAAAGTTTGGTGTCTAAATCTCTTACCGTTCCGAGATCTTCCTCACACAACTTCTCATTTTGAGGACAGGAAAACACGCGACCGGAAGTGAATTTTACAAAGATATTTGACGTTACTCTAGACATTTTTAGTCTGAATAACATATTTAAAATTCATTCCAAATACTTTATCTACAAAAGATATTAATGGGAAAGAAAAGTACTCAAATTATGTAGTTTTTCTCTTATAACCGGAAGTTGTCGTTTTTGTTTCCGGTGGGACCAACATATTTCGAAACTACAAAAGAGATCCAATAATGTGATGTAAGTATTAATTTAAAAAAAAGAAACTTGAAATTTTACGATTTCTTTGATCACTTCCGTGAGCGACTGGAAGTGCCGACGACGAACGAAAAGTAGCGACCCGGCTAGTACCTATCACGAGCTATAATCCCTGAAAGTTTGACATTGATACCTCTTTTCGTTCTTGAGATTATCCGCGGACAAAATGTCATTTTGAAATCAGAAAATGGTCTGTAACTTGGCACCGGAACGGAATTTCCAAAACATCTCTCAGATAGATCAAGTTCATGTTACAACACACTTTTCCTGAAAATTTCATGTAAATCCATCCAATAGTCTTCGAGAAATCGCGTGCACAAAATTAGAAAGTCAAAAAATAAGAATAATAATAATAATAAGAAACAGTAGAATCACTATAGGTCTTCCGTTGAAAACGGAAGACCTAACTAGAATCTCATTGCGAGCAATGAGAGGTCTTCCGTCCGAATAACCATCCTTATATGTGATGTTCTTTGCATGTAAACTTACATTTTATATGCTCGTAGTAAAGACGCCTAAAAATATATGGGTCTTTCAAAAATGCAGGGATTTTAAAGATTTATTTTTCAAAATGAAAAAATCACAGAATTCACACAGAAAAAAACCCGCCAAACATCAATTATAAAGATGAAAAAGTAAATTTAAGCTAAAAAATGAGAAAGGAAATTCAGACATAATCGGGATTAAACCCAGATCGCCTGCGTTAAAATTCAATATGGAAACCACTACACCAGATCAATTTTACCAGCCATCATCGATGTTTACTTTGTATCATTGTCTGAAGTAACGAGCGTCAGGGAGGTTAAAAGTTTTGTTATGTAGTGCGGAATTATAGAATGATAGCTAGCTAGACAAATTTTGTGCAAGCAGAATCACATCGGAATTCGTTACTTGAGTTTAAACAATAACTGTTAGCAGAAGAAATAATCTATTACTGATAAACTGATGATAATGTTTACTTCCTTTATTCTTTATGTATTCAACTTTTTATTCCATGCAATTCCATATACATGTATTTCATACAGATGTGTCTACGTAATCTTTTTCTGAACTTCTGCATCAGACCATTTTTCTACTTTGAAAGGGGAGTCACGATACATTATTTCGCGCCAAAGTCACGGGTAAATCTTCACGCCTTTTCTTTGAAATGTATGTTCTATTGAATGGTTTCGATTCTCATATATATCATTGTATGTACCGTACAAATTACTTATTTAACTGCATTTGGAAGTCAGAGTATTTATGTTTTCAAAGATAGATTATCGATTTCCAAAATCTGCCAGATCCAACAATTCCTTCACATTTCAGTGATCATTATGGTAGTTTTCTTCAACAAGACGCTCGGCTGTCTCCGTAAACTCCAACCTTCCAATCGGCAATCCTCGACTGACTCCGCTACGCTCCATACAAACATACAAATACATCAGCAACATGGTAGAACACCGTTGACGTCCGAGGTTAGTGTGTGAGGTACGAGCCACCCGAGGATCTCCGAGTGTCGACCTGCTCGTCGGAGTGTACGGAGAGAGCCGCCATTTTGGACCCGCTTCAAATTTTAAAATGCGAATATCTAGAGTTCGAATTTATCTATTTGAAAACAAATTATATATTAAGCATTTTCAGAAGGGCTTCTATTAACACTACTTCCATCAAATAAAAAATATTGAAAATCAAAAAAGTTTAAAAATTCATTTTTTTAAATTTGCATCTGGTAACGACCGGAAGTACTGACGACGAACGAAAGGTCACGTCCCGGCTAGTATTTATTACGATCTATAATCCCTGAAAGTTTCACATTGATATCTTTTACCGTTCTTGAGATTATCCGTGGACAAAATGTCATTTTAAATTCAGAAAATGGTCCGTAAGTTGGCACCGGAAGTAAATTTCGAAATTTTCTCTCAGATAGATCAAGTTCATGTTACGACACATCTTTCCTGAAAATTTCATGTAAATCTGTCCAATAGTCTTCGAGAAATCGCGTGTACAAAATAAGAAAGTCAAAAATATAAGAATAATAATAATAATAATAAGAAACAGTAGAATCACTAAAGGTCTTCCGTTGAAAACGGAAGACCTAATAATAATAAGAAGAAGAAACAGTAGAATCACTATAGGTCTTCCTTTGAAACGGAAGACCTAATAATAAGAAACAGTAGAATCACTATAGGTCTTCCGTTGAAAACGGAAGACCTAATAATAATAAGAAGAAGAAACAATAGAATCACTATAAGATCTTCCGTGGAGACGGAAGACCTTAATAAAAATAGTGGAAAAGAAACCTAAGAATAACAAGAAGGTCTTCCGCTGAAGACGGAAGACCTTAATAATAATAATAATAATTATAGGGAAAAAGAAACCGAACGAAAACAATAAGGTCTTCCGTTGGAGACGAAAGACCTTAATAATAATAAGAAACAGAGTAAAAACAATATGTTCCCAAACTTCGTTTGGGGAACATATTTAGATTTCGTTATGTCCTAAAAGCCGTAACGTTTGTCTCATAGTCATAGGTGTGTATGTCTATTTAGTAAAGCCATTTCCCCATAGTTATATGTTTAATTCAATTTTGCAAGAAATGCAAACTAAAGATAAGAAAAATGCAGCAGGATAATGTAATTGTCAACACTAGATAGACCCCCGCCGTTTGGTCCTTGTCATGATCGGGAAAACGGAGAAATCCCGTAGACAGTTCAGTGTGTAAGTAATGGCCTCGCATTTAGTATTTTGACCGCGCAGTCTGGGTCAAAAATATTATATGTCGTTGATAGGGCAAGAGGGAAAGTTGGCGTAAAATGAGTGGCGCTGCGGGCGGGAAGAAGTAGTGCCGTATTCCTAGGGCTCTTCAAGAAAGCATATATTATAAATCCAAAGTAACGGGTAATTTAGCTTCCGAGTTTATTAATAAAAGCATTTAATTTAATGATGGACAGCAATTTTAACAATAAAGTACTAAATGCGGGGACAAAGACGGAAGTGACCAGTAATGCGTCAGGTCTCCGAACTGCCAAATACTAAGTATCATTTAGACACTGGTGTATAAAAGAGTTCTTTGCAACAATTAGTGAATTGAGTGACAAAATGCTATGTGTTTGGTAAATTAAATATTCTGGACAGGCTTTGATCAGATGGACATGTAAGAAGTTTGAATTAAATAATTTCATGAATGTTTTTATATGGCATTACAAAGTATTGAGGGAATAAACACTATATGTTTCTTCGTATTTCTCAACAATTGTCCAGAAAGTGTCACTATACAATTAAGTAAATAATCAAGTAATCCGTAGTCCAACAACAAATTAAAAAAAATGAAATTAAATTGATAAAAAGTATTTAAGGTTAAAATAAAATTCAAAATAAGATTTATCTAAAGAGTCGATTTGATCTACGTACAAACAATTTCTAAAACAAGACAAACTATTGACAAACGAGTTGATAAAACAAGAATATCAACAGTCATTTTTAAAGTCGATCATCTCGCAAGTTCTATGGTCGATATAATGACCTCGTCAACAAATACAATCTATCATTAAGAGGAGGTAGGTACTTAAGAGGAGTAATTACTGCATCTAACTGAATTTGGTGTCTTGTATCTGATACTAACATTTACTGATTATGAAACACATAGTAAAGGGCCAGTAAAGCAAAGACAATATAAACAAAATGTTGCAAGTAAATAAAGGACGCTAGTTTCAGTAACATAATGAGGTACATACCGTATCCCGCGGAGAGATAGATTCCCATTAGAAGAAAGATACTCCTTAAAATATATCTTCCGAGAAAATTCATTTCTTTGATTAACATACACTTAGCTATGTGACCAGGAAGCAAAATAAAACGCATTTAAAAAATTTCACATATGGTGAAACCTTTCTGACACATTTATCTTTAAAATAAATAAATATTTCACTCGTCTTAAAAAAAGTTATTCTGTACATTTTGTTAGCATGTTATATAATTTCATGATTGTCATTTTAGAAATCTGGAAAATTATTACTGTTGTTTAATGAAAGAGCTTAAAGATTATTCTTTCTTTGAGATTTCTTACTTGAACTAACAGTGATTGTCATAGTTATATAATGCAATTAACTTACTCAAATAGAAATTGGTCTATATTGATTAAAAATGATCAAATTTGTCAATTTCCTTTTTTGATATATAATAAACGAAAAAGAAAAAAATCATATTCAAGCCTGTTATTTTATGATTCTATCAAAAGGTCAAATAGGAAACCCGCGTGGCGCAGTGGTTAGAGAGTTTACTCTAGTGTCGCGGAGTAAGGAGTTGATCCTTACATATGTACGTCGTGGTTTCGAATCTCACTGCGGGGCGTGAAGACAGGTCCTGCGGATGACATCGTACATGTATAAACCGAGGCTCCCTGTCGCAGTAGGTGTTGGCACAAAAAAGATCCTTCACTGCTTAATTACCCTGCCAAGGGTAGGTCTAAATTTGCAGCCTTCCATCGGCAAGTGGTAGAGTCTTACAATGAGTGAAAAAATCTTGAATGGGACGTTTAACAAACAAAGAAACATCAGGCCAAATTGAACTATCTCATAAATTTTCATCATTTCTCCATTCGAGTACATTTTTTGTAAATTAACTTCAATAATTTCAAAATCTTCATTAAAAATCCCCTTATTTTTTTCTGTCACATTCCTTTTTCCCTTTTTTCTTTTTATACAGATAATATCTTTTTTAAGCGTTATAACACAGAATGAAAAAAAAAACAACATTTTCTTAAATATCACAAAAAAAAAAAAAAAAAAAAAGGAAGAATTTTTTTCACATATTACCACCTTCAACTGTCATGAGCATGTTTATTTTACACACACACACACACACACACACACACACACATATATATATATATATATATATATATATATATATATATATATATATATATATATATATATATATATATATATATATAAAATTATATATTTGTGGTATCTCTCTATTATATAAACATACAGAGAGCAAATATCTTCATATCTGTGTGAAGTTTCTCGAAGGTCATAGGTCATTACGTGACCTAATCACACACCGCAGTAATATCTAATGTTACATTAAAAAGACTTACTCTACTTAGCGATATAGCATGCTTTTCATGTATAAAAATTTACAAACTACGCAAGTAAAATAATAATCGTTTTATTTACAATGTAAACAAGTATTCAATACAGTTCTTGATCGATTTTACATAGAGAATAGAAAACTACGTGTTATAAGTTTCATGTCTGAGCTCCATAGTCTCAACGTTTAACCTTATTTTTCTTGTAGACCTCTAAATGCTAATTTTTTTTCATTAAACTCTACTCACAATAAATTTGAAAATCTGTTGGAAAATATCTATGTAATATAATCACGCCACAAATAGCTGATATTAAACACTTTGGAAGTTTGTAAGGCGCACGTGCATCATCGAGAGCGTTGTCTTAACAATGTAAGCTGTCGCCAGTGTCTCCGTGTCAACATCATAATAAATATGTTTTACTTAAATGGTAGATTTTATGTTTCTAATCAAGTTTCATACTTACTTCAAGTTAACTGGTCCGGACCAGTGTCTCCATCCATCCCTTTCCGTCCAAAATCCCTCCAACTTTTTATTAACAAACATCGGAAGTATTTCGTGTTTCTTGTGTTTTTGTAACATCGAAATTGGGTTCTCATGAATACAAGAATTCCCAGAAACCAATATGCTCACTATAATTGATCAAAAGTAGCCTTTCACAGAATACCGGTATTCGAATTCCCTTCAAAACCGAATCCTTTGCCAGATGAATTTGAAGCGTAACCGCTTTTCAAGCCGATTTATACCTTGCGTAATTTGTCAAAATCTACAACGAACAGATAGTGCAATATTTATATTCGATTGTCCATCCCAAATGTATATATAAGTAAAAAAAAGTTTAAAAACTTCACTGCCTTCGGCCTTCACAGGATTTGATCACGTGACCGACCCACTTCATTTCCCAGTGAAGTTTTTAAACTTGTTATTGACCAAAATACTTTAAAGTTAACACAATTATGAAATTTGTTTGATGTCGGATTGACTCAGTTCCAGCCCATCGAAATACCTGTCTTTTTTTCTCTCTTCGTTATGCCTATCTTTTAATAATGGGGCTCTCCATAGGGATAAGCAATGTTTTATTCATTAAAAAAATGTAATCCTTTTTGTGTCCCTCACCTTGACCAAGTCAATTTCTAGATCAGATGCCAATTGATTCGATATATCCGTATGAACTCGAAATGAAAAACACCGCCGAGTCTAATGCATTTCATTAAGATTCGGATATTTTCTTTAGAAAGACATAACAACAAAATCGTATGACCCTGATAACTTCAACGTCCCCTACTTATGTAGTTATATCCCACACATATGGAATTTATTTTTCCCAGTTGATTAAATATGCAAGAGCATGTTCTACGTGCGAACAATTCTCAATCGAGGCAAGCTTTTAACAAATAAATTGATGATACAAGTATATCAACAGTATCTTTTTAAGTCAACAGTTCGCAAATTTTAAGGTCGCTATAATGACCTTGTTAACAATTACAGTCTCTAAGTCTAATATTGATTGACGATTTTCGTACAAAATATTAGGCTATTCTATTTACACTGAAATTTTCTACGGCTTTTTCGTATACCCGATCATTGCAAGGAGCACACTTCTGGTGTGACCGGTCTACAAGGGGTGTTTATTCTTCCATGGCACCTGATTCAACATTTGAAGTTCTTCAGGTCCATGTTTGCTCTGCTCCGAATATGTTTTCTTTAAGTCGACTTTTGAGCTTCCTTACTGTTCTTTATCTTCGTATTTAATATATGCTAGAACCTTAAGAAATAAACATCGTAGAAATATATGTCATTTTGGTCCTATGCTTTCAGGAATTATCTGTCTAAAGACCATTAACCATAAATACTTGGTTACAAGTCTTCAATGAATATTGTCAATATCTTGAGAATAATAGTTAATCTTTATACCAGTCGGGGAGACCTGTACATTATTTCACTTCCGCAAATGAAGTCCTCGGATGATTGGCGTTTGATAAGGAATACGAGTTAATCATTTCTTTCATCCGACTAAATTTTCTTTTGAAATACTCGTGCTTTCAGAGTAAGTGGACCACAATCACATTATTAAATTTGTGTCGATTTTACGTCCTGAATCGATTGTGAATGGAAGCCATTTAAATATATTCGATAAAGAAAAACAAATGACAGCGCAAATGCATCTTCAGAAAGCACCTTAGCATTTGACACCCCAAATTACGCTACCAGGAAATGTTACCTCCTAGGGAAATTGAAAGATAAAGCGGAAACGTTGCCCTTTATTCTGACACGGATGTCTCAGCGAACTATTTTATTTTTAAAAAAAAGCAAAATATGTACTATAAATGCAGAATGATAAACATATCTCCATTCTTGCAAATATTTTCTTCCTTATGATGATTAAAGGCACAGTATGCTTCCTTGTTTAAATATATATCCGATAAAGTAACAAATACTTCACGAGTACATATGTACCCTACTTTAAACTTAGGCATTTCACAAAAAGGCGCAGACTAAGTCGAGACTAAAGTTAAGCTTAAATCTATGCCTGCTCATGAGTAGGCGTAAGTTCTTAGTCTGTACACATCTTGAAAAAAGTGGCAAGTGTTTTGATCATAAAGAGATAAAAGAATAATTATTTTGTACGTATTCGATATAGTACCTATTTATGTGCATATATGATATGCGAAAAATCGTAAAATTTTCAATATTATGTAGGTCAATAGAAATAAGTAAAAATCCAGCGAGGATGCAGATTTTTTTCCGTAAAAAAGGTTTGATGAAATTTGTAAGTAAGAATTTTTAATTTGGAAACTGGGTAAGATATTAAGAGGTGCCCGAGTTTAAAAAAAAAGCAGGCACGCGTACTTTGGGAGAGGGGGCTGCAACCCTCCCGGTTTTTCAGTAATGGTGTTTTCTGTTAAAAATGAAGCTGTAATTTAAGTTGACCTACACTTTCAATATTTGTTTTCTTGTACTGTCAAAGTTGCTGAATATTTTGGCTAATCAAATACCTACCACCTTCCACATCTACCCCACACACTGATAATTTTTAATTTTTGAAATGGATAATGTTTTTTGAAAAATAAAAAAAACTCCTCAAACAATATATATTAATGTATTTTCGATAATAAAAAATATTCGGTAATTATGCCATCAATTCAGTTAATGCGCCTTTTACCTTAATTTCCCCTTTAATTAAATATAAAATTTAAAGAAAAGAAAAATATGAATTTGTAAAATGTTCCAGTAATTAATTATCTCGTCCGTAATACTATTTTTTTCCTATTTCAAAGTATGAACTGTCGTGGCGTTTAAGATGTGCAGATGGGTCTATTTTTTTTTCTTTTTTTAAAAAAATAGGTACTTGTTTGTAATTAATTTACTATCTATCGTACTTTTCTCAGACGAATTTTTTGACAGCGTCATTTAAATGATTTATGAACAGATAAATACTTTATATTACATGCACAAGAAAAGAAAGTGCTCCATAAGGTGTTAAAATGTGTTTATATTGTAAATGAGAAACAGTTTCAAATTTTCTGTCATTTAATGCATTTTATGAGTCCTCTTTTCCCATAAATCGCATAGATACTCATAAAACATATCAAGAAGAAGGAATTTTGCTTATCTAAAAATATTTATGAATATGAAAATCATAACTTTTTATTATCTTTAAATCTAGATAAAATCTTTAGCCAGAATAATCAATTCTAACTGAATAAGCTTTCTTGGCATTCAATCTGATACATGAATTATAATACATGTATTACACTTTGGACATACAGTATAACATTGACATTGATATAATAATTTACACAGTCCATGTAAAAATACGCATATACATTTCCATTAGCATATGCATTCTCAAAAATAAAGGTTTGCAAAAGCTTAATTAGTTTTTAATCAATTTCTTGTAATCCATATTACAGGCAAGCAATCTAATATTTTTTATAGTGACAGTAGAGAAGAAATCAACGAGATCTCGGTATGTATATAAGTACCATCTCAGGAACAGTACAGTTACTTCCTGAAGACGAGTACACCACTTTTTGCACCCTTGTACCTACGTCCGGTTTAGCTCATACTTTGAATGCATAATTGATTTGACTTTATTCCACATGATTTCCTTTTAACACAAACAGACGGTACTTGTACTTTTTAGATGCTTAAATTGACAAGTACGTCTGAGTCAGGAATTAAATCAGATCATGTCAAAATGCAACAGCTTTCTGACACTATCTAAACGATCTTCTTCATTACATCTGTTTACATTAAGGCTATATTCTATTTTTAACACTTATCTCTTTGTCTCTCAGATGATTTTATTCAGGCCATAACCTAGAAATCCCAGCCAATATTTGTTCAAACTTTGAAACGCCATTGCTCAGGCAAATGCGAAAGTAAAGAAGAATCTGAAAGGGATTATATAAATAAATATATAACAACCATATTGCTGCTGCTTTTCACTTTTTTATTAAAGAGACAGAAGGAAAAAAATCAACAAATTTTTCATGTCGCTGTGTAATGGAAATTTCCATCTTATGAACAATTACATCCTGGTAAAGTTGAGTGCACTAGTCTACTGTTTCCAGGTTTCACTACTTCCGATACAGCTAATGATTTATATGCGGAATATTCATATGCAAGGCGGATTTGCTTAGATAAACAAGTGATACTTGTAAATATACTTTGTACTTTAAACATTGTCGAAGATCAAGTTCAAAGGTCACAAAGACGATAATCATTGTAGTTTACAAAAGCCATTGCCATGCAATATATGTGCAAAATATAAATCCATACCTCTTACAGTTCTCGAGCTATGAGGTGTGACAGACAGACAAACAGGCGCCGGGTAAGCGATCCATAAATGTCGTGCTGCTCTGCAGGCGACACACACACACCCTCACACACACACACACACACCCACACACACAAAACCATTTCAAGATGATGTATTATGACCTTAACCCAAGATCAATATGGCAAATTCAACATCTGAGGCAGGAAAATATGTACCATCTGTTTCTGGTGCATAACTGTCCAATAGGTAACCAAAGGATTGCGTATGACCAGTGGTCATGTCGTGACCCTGACAGAATGCAATTTTTGTACGAATAAGTTCACTTGACAAATGACGTATAACTTCTTCCCAGTTAACGCCTTGTTATGGAAACAAAATGGATCTGTATACTCGATACAAATATTGCTTATATCACGACAGATTTCATGACCAAATTCAACACACCGCTCAACGCGTAATCGGCTATTCGGTTGTATCGGGCATTCCGTGGATAACAACTTTTGACAGGTTAGTAAATTGTTGCAAATAAACATTGTAATAATAGAAACAGGGAATGTTAAATTGATTGTGCTTTTTGTGAACAAGAATGAATACAGATAAAAAATTAAGCCCAATATGTCTTATTATAGTATTTGTGAGTCTTGGGAAGACTTTAAAAGTCAAATTTGTTATATTTTGCAAGTTTTTGTCCGATTGGCATTGCTGCATATAGCCTCTTTCTTCAAAATCCTTATATTTACCTAACATTAGTTATTGTCCACAATGTGACATCCTCAGAATCTCGCAAAGATGCAATTAAAAAAAAAGTTTTTTAACTTTTAGGATGTTATCGGAAATACGGTTGAATGGTTCACTTTGTTATCGGAAATTTCGGTTTTTGTTATCGGAAACAAAGGTTGTCATAGGTTAGGAAAATGTGAAGAAACAACAGAAAACTTCATTAAATCTGAATATTTAAAATGCAGGCACACAATTCGAATTTTTGGCTATTATTTGTCTCTTTTTAGAATACTTGAGTGTTTTTGGCATTTCTCATAATCACTGAAATGTATATGATCTTGACCTGTTCGAAAATATGGTATAAGTTTTAAAATCTCTGAATTATAAATCTCTATTGTAGCCAAAATACAGATTCCAGATTTAATTATTTCGATTCTTACATTGCATTATTCGCAATATAAAAGACTGGCAATAATTGCTGAATTCACAGTAATTTATTCTTAGTTTTCTGTGATTGCCTTTCACAGTTACATGTACGCACTGTTCTTCGCTTTTGTCTCTGTTTTGCTTGCTTCGTCTTTATTCGTTGACTTTGCATTTTTGATCTACCCTTAACCGCCTTTTGTTAGTACTACATGTAAGTACATACATGTTTTAGTTTGGTATCAAGCAATTAAAGAATCTAAACTCATGGGTGGTTTAACGAATTTCCCAAAAGGGTGTTAAGCCAAATATGACCTAGAATTCTAACTTTTGAGGGAAAAAAAAAGAGATTTACTTTACTGGTTTTCAAATAGAGTTACTGACGGAAGGAAATTATGACGAACAGTAATAAAGCTCAAAAGTCTATTGAAACAATATAAATTTGGAACAGAGATAACACGGACCTCTAAAAACATCAGAGGTTGGTTTAGTGGCCAAGAAGGAATAAACACCCCCTGTCGATCGGTCACACCCACAGTGTGCTCTGTATCATTATCGGCCAAATGAAAACCCGTAGATAATATAATGTGTAGGTGGAGCTCATGCCTGGAGCTGGAGAGGGGGGGGGGCGTCGGGGGAGGTTCGAACCTCACCTCGAATTTGCAGAGTTATTGAATTTTTATACTCAAGCAAATAAAAAAAAATCCCTTGGCATCCCCCTCCCTTCATTGAAAATGCGGAACACTGTTTGTAGAAAAAGTTAAACATATGAAGAAGTGAAGTGAATCAACCAGTCCCCCCCCCCCCCCGTTTTTTCACGTTTGGGAAATTTAACGTTTTTTTAATTTAATTTATAAAGAAATATTTCTTTGCGATATGCACCTCATTCTATTTCCTCTATTTTAAACCTTAACATCAAATGTTTTGACACAAACAATGTTATTGCTCTATATTGAACATAAAAACATTTTGCCTTCTAGACTCATTTGGGCACTTGAAGTGACGATGTTTTTCAAAAATGACATACTAGTATTAGGTCGGAAGACGTGACTAACTAAAGCAACTATAGATTTGTTATAAATATGTCATATATATAATGTTTAATGGAGAACAAAAAATGATTGAACAGATAGTTAAATTATAAAATCACAATTATAATAATTATTCTTATTTATATACATGTATGAGTATCAAAACAAAATAACAATGGAAAGCTGGAAAATTTAAAAAAAAATTACTTAAGGTAGTCCGATCCTCGGCAGCTATGTAATTGAAAAAACTCACAAATATATCTCTGAATTCACAAATAAATGTATATTTACCCACTGTATTTCTTCAAAGTTAATCATTATGGTTCATTATATTCAGAAGACGAATAGAAACAACAACTATGCATTTTCTAATTGAAAACTGATCAACAAATATATTTTAAGCTAAAAAAAAATAATAGGTATCTAGGCATTTAGGGAAATTTGCATGTTTTTTAAAAATACTTTTTTGGTTTTACATGTATAGGTCTCCCATTTTCTTCCAAAATTTATATAATACATAGTATAAAAAGTTTGTGCTATCATTGCAAGGCATCACAAATCACTTCCAATTTCATATTATTCTAAAAAGCATTGGTGTTTAAGGTTAAACTCAAGAAAATCCTATTCATCTAAAACTGTATTTATTTTTTACTTGTATAAGGAACAAATATCAACTTTTTACAAGACCCTTTCTAAGACTTCAAAAACCTCAAGTCATATTAAGATGCATAAAAAGGAAATTGTTGCATGAATAGTTTTCAATTTCAAGCTTCATGTTGAGACTTTTTAAATTAAATAATAATCCTTCATGGTTGAGGATTGCATATCCTTAAAACACATTGCGTCTGCTATTTTCAAGGATTTACGGATTATAAATTACTTTTTTCCCAATCTATTTCTAAAGCTGAAAGAAACTTTTTATCCTGAGTTTCCGATAAAGTACACCCGTAAAAACCGAATTACCCGGCAACATCAACCTTGTTGTAACCTAACGAGACATTTTAGATGCCTGTTAACTAGCCCTTCATTTGGATTTTGATCTCAGTTTGCTTATCTTCAGGTATATGATTGTCCATAGAATAAATGAACCGTTTTGTTTTATAGAATAATCTGATTTTGACTTCTACAAAAGCTAAAATGTGATGAAATATTCCGAAATTTTAATAAAATATCGTTAAAAAAGCTGTATATCTTTAGAAAGAGAGTGATTTGGTTTGTTCTTTTTGCTGCTGAAAGTATAATCATTTATGTGCCTAAGATCACAATCTTTGTTGCTAAAGTACGCAATTATCGTTGAATTAAGAAATTTAAAATCACCTATGTTTTTTAAACTTTGCTTTTCTTGCACCGAATGCCCGATAACAACCGAATAGCCGATAACGCGTTGAGCAGTGTATTCAAGGTCATGGTGAAAGTTCAAGATCATGGACAAGATCAAGTGTAAAATAATCACGAATTTTCTTTTGCTATTTGATTTCATGATTTTAATTGCTATTTAATTTTGTCAGTTTGAATTAACAGCTTTGGAACTCTTTAGTCTAAGGAGATTGATTTATTTTTGAATTACTTTGAGAATATAAACGATGTTTTGAAAGCTCAACTTTAAATTTTTATCTCGGATTTGTTCCAATCAGATCCCCTGTTTAAGCGAGTAGCTCAGTAGCCACAGAGCTGATCCCGAAATTTCACCGAAGGTGTAAAAACCAGTGTGAAATATGAGATTGAGAAGGGAAATATACCTTCATGTCACAAAGTTCATTGATGTTTTGTGTTTCCAGGTATCTATTTTTCTCACTTTTAATTTCTTTTGTTTAATTTTGAGCTTGAATATGCTTCAAACATGCATGGCATACTGTAAAATCACATATTTCCGAGGGGTCAAATTTTCGTGGTTTGAGGAAAATATATCGGGTTATGGGAAATGATTTCGTGGTTGAAAAATTGTTCAGTAGTAATATATGTGAAATTTGCGTTTCGTGATGGACATAAATTCGTGGGTCTTTTCATGCCTTGAAAACAACGAAAATTTAAACCCCCCCCCCCCCAGGAAATTATTGATTTAACAGTAATTGTCAGGAATTAAGTTGCGATTACTGTTTTCAGTAATATATCGATTTTGTCAATGTTTCTATATTATCCATGTTCAAAATTGAAGTACTCTACATGCACATAATAGTTTGGATGAACTGATTAAATGTTAATTCTTACCGTAGTCATGAATGTCTTTAAACAGTATATTGATGCTGTAAATATCGCCCTTATCCACTTTCCACCGCGCTGATTTTTCCACACATCAAACTGTTTCTTGTGGAGATGTTTTTGTCTCTATCCACTGTATTACTTGAGATATAAACGTTTTAAGATGCAGCAACTGAGCGTGGTCTTCCTAAGATCTGACTTGTTTGTTAATGCTCGATAAATCCACTTTAAAAATTAAAACTGATTTGTATGAAAAAAAAATATTAGTTGTGTTTAAAACATGATTGTGACGTAAACCTTCTGTTTGTGTTGTCCATTCTATAGCTTAATGTTGAGCTAACTCCTAAAACAATCGATTAAGTTACCTGTAAGTGTCCATTCTTTTTGAGAATGAACAGTTTAAAAAAAAGAATTGACAGTTAAAACAAACAGAATGGAGAGTTATAGGTAACTTTGGAATGTGTACAAGAGGGAAACAAAAACAAAATACACTAAATACTCTTTAATTTACATGTAAATAACAGAAAGAACGCGGAGATCTAAGTTAATCCAGAACGCAATGTCTGCACAGCAACAACTAGATTTTACTATTTTAAATTCATGAATAATGCACATTATTTCAATACTCAAAACTCAATTTTAACAAAACTTGAATTCAAATGACACAATTTCATATCTGATTTAAAGATTATTCCCTCGAGGTGAATTCAGTTTAGATAGAAGTTCGTCTAATATTAAACCCTCCACTCTGAAAACAGTTTGCACAATATACACTACACTGCTGCTGGAAACCTTTCCAGATTTGATTTGAAAAACATTTTCAGGTCGAAGATCGGCTCATGACTATCCAACACTCAGAACACAATTTACATCTCACCATTACACTGCTGAAGTCGATCAAAATATCCTTTAAAATTGAATTCAAATAAAACATTTCTAGGTGTGATTCGAATTAGATTACTAGTATCTGTATCTGTCGGAGAAGATCATTTTTGGTCAAAGTTTGGCTAATATTTCTTCTTTTCTAACTCTTCTGTTTAACGATCCAAATATCACTAATTTTGTGCATCTTTTGGTTTATTAGATTTTGATTCTGCTATATACTTTCTCCATCGGAGGCATTAGATTTTGATTCTGCCATATACTTTCTCCATCAGAGGAAAACATGTATATGTATGCCTTTTCAACGCAAACTATAAACTGATTTTGAAGCATCGCATACTTGTATACACTAGTGTCTTTTCTGGCATATTTTATTTCTTAAATAAAATCTGCGACATGACGCAGATTTTATTTAAGAAATAAAATGTTAGAAAGGACACTAATATCCCCCAAAATCCAATTGTAACTGTCCATTCTTTAGACAAAGACCTTTTCTTATTTGCATCTGGAAACACAAAGGCTACCCCTAGCTTAGCTGTGATTGTCCATTCTGTAAACAATGAACTTGTCGTTGTATGTTTGCTACCTGTCATATCTGATACCAGTTTTGTACATTTTTGTTTAATTTTCAGTACAAAGGAAATCAAGGAATTTAAGTAGGGGAAAGGCCTCAAACTTTCCATTCTGTGAAGAACTAATCTCGGCCCTACGGCCCTCAATTAGTTCTTTCTCTCACAGAATGGACATTTTCGGCCTTTCTCCTTTACAGAGAAACTTTATATTATATAACGAGTAAAACAAATGTGGTTATCTTTAAAATTGTATTCTTTAAAATTGTATTCTAAACCTTATACATGTATGGAGTTTATTTGTATATACAGTTACATTAAATTCTTTCCAAATTCTTTCCAAAATATGCTAAGTTGAATTCAGAGTAAAGTCATTCAGTATTCGGAGATAATTAGGAACATGCATGTATCGAAAATTCTTGTCATCTATGGGAGGAATAAAATCCTTTAAAAATTTCTTATCTTTAGAATGTCGAAATTTTGGAATGAATTTTTCAAAATACCAGATCTAGATTTAATTGTTTTTAATTTTAACTGTTGCACATCTCTACTGTATCCGGTTATATAGTTATTGACAAGATTTCTGCGCTTTAATACCGGTAAATTCGAATCGAGAAAACTGTGTTTTGTTTTGAATACCATATTAACTTGTAAATATCTGATATTTTCAATTCGAAACTTTTTTTCTTAATTATAACGAAATAATTTATTAAAGAAAATATATCTTAAAATTCCATACATAAAACCCGGAAAATATAAATTTTGCAATCTTGCACTTTAAATTTGATATCAAACCTACCCAAATAAAAATGGAAAGAAAAATGCAATGTCAGATCCACTGAAAGTTTTCACTCCTACAAATCGAGGGAGATCTATGTTTTTCCTATATTATAAACATTGTTCTATATTGAAATATTCAAATCGAACTTTTTTTTCTTAGTGGGGCCAATTAAAAGACAATGAAAACTGTCATATGTGAAGGTTAAATAAATATTCTAATTAAATTTTGAACTCTCTCTGCACTTAAATTGTGCATTACATCGTTGTCTGTGTAGTGGGTGGAGAGGAGATTTTTACTGCCATTACACATTCAGAGAGAGAGAGAGAGAGAGAGAGAGAGAGAGAGAGAGAGAGAGACTATAATGAGGAAATTACGGGAGTTTACAATGAATGTCTCTTGAATAGGTCTGTTTCCTTTAATAAGTATGCTTTTCCTAGGTTTTTGAACAGATGCATACATGTAGTTAAATAACTTTTACAGTGCATTTTATTTTAGATTGCAGAGAGTACTTCGTACACGATTTCAGACATGTTACAATAAAAGATCGATCAAGAAATTAAAGTGCACCATATTTTCTTTCGATTTTGCTGTACATACCGTATATAGTTGCCACAAAAGCAACATATACTCTATAAAATACTTCATGTCTTTTGCTATCATGTACCTGCTAAATGTATGTGTCCATGCCAGGAAGTAAGAAGAAAACATTAAAAATGCCTCGTATGGTGAAACCTTCAGACGATTATATTATTTTTTTTTCAAAAAAAAGGCAACAATTAATCCAAGTAATATAAAATATAACTTTAAAATATTCGCATTTTGTAAGAGTATTGTCTCATATTCATACAAGTGTATATAATTTATCAACCTGTAGAGTACCTGGCGAAGTATCTGTATAATTAGAGCAATTAAATTCGCATAAAATTATATTAAATTCTCATATAATAGTAGTAGATTTACAAAGAGATCAATGACCATTTTCTTCAGGTAAAACCATATCTGTAAAGAAATTTAATCTGTAAGTTTTATATCAATCTCTGGTTGTAATTTACACATATCATTTTTGGAAAGCTGTGTGTATAGGGATTTCTTATTTGTTTCATACATTTCCGTGCTATCTGTCTTAAAAGACAACGAGAACATGTAATTACAAGAATAAATGAAAAAAAAATCAATTTCAAAGAAAGAAAAATATTTCATCAATCAATGCCATAACTTATGTACATGATCGTCTTCTGCTATAAACTAAAAGTTTTTGTCCAAAACTTACTAAAGAAGATTCTGCAACATGTGAAGGTTTAATTAGTAAAGATGAATGTGAAAATATCTTAAAACAATTTAAATTAAATAAATCTCCAGGAAGTGATGGACTTCAATTTGAATTTTATAAGTACTTTTGGCCTGAAATAGCAGACCTAGTGGTAAATAGTTTAAATGAAAGCATTCATAAATTAACTCTTTCTTCAGATCAAAGAAAAGGAATCATTACTCTTGTACCTAAAAAAGACAAAGATCGAACTTTATTAAAGAATTGGAGACCAATTTCTTTACTGAATTTTGATTATAAAATATTAGCAGAAGTTCTTGCAAGAAGAATTAAAAAACTTCTACTTTATATAGTCGATACTGATCAAACAGGTTACATTGAAAATAGATATATAGGAGAAAATATAAGAAAATATAAGAACTATTGCAGATCTTATTGATTACACAAGTTTAAAAAATATTCCTGGACTTATTTTATTAGTCGATTTTGAAAAAGCTTTTGATACAGTTCAATGGATATATTTAGATAAAGTATTAGAAACTTTTGGATTCGGTACAGGGTTACGGCAATGGGTACGTATCTTATACTCAGGCATTACAAGTTGTTAAATTAATAGTGGGTATTCCTCCTCCTTTTTTTTTTTAGATTTCTCGAGGCGTAAGACAAGGATGTCCTTTATCACCTTATCTATTTATCTTATGTGTTGAATTAATGGCTATTGCAATAAGATCAAATAAAAGTATTCACGGTATAAGAATTGGTGAAACAGAATTTAAAATCAGTCAGTTATCAGATGACACAACTTGTTTCTTAAGTGATGAAAAATCAGGATTTGAAGTATTGAGAATCACCCAAAATTTTAAATATTGCTCTGGTTTAAAGATCAATCTAAATAAAACAGAAGCCATATGGATTGGTAGTTGTAAGAATTTTCCTCCAGGAAGTTTACCAGTGAAATGGTCCAATGGTTTATTTTTTTCACTTGGAATCTGGTTTAGTGTACATGGGGAATATGACTGTTTTGTTAAAAATTTCAATTCCAAATTAGATGACATTAAAGCAACTCTCAACCTTTGGAAATGCACAAGAGAGTTGTGAATGTAATTTGAATTTCACTGTTTTTAGAAAAATGCTAAGGGAAAAACTATATATCAAAAAAATCTATATTGTAGTAAGGGAGAATTAGAAGATTTTTACAATGAATGGCAAAATTATTAGAGAATTTGGAAAACTGATTTAAAGTATTTTTATACAAGATTAAGCCCAAAAACATTCAATTATTAGACTTTTTTTTTTTATTATATAAGATAATTTTAAGTAATATTCATTATATATTCTTTCTGCAATGTTACATGTTTGTATTTTATCTTAATTTGTAAAATGTAAGAGCCAATAAAAAAATAAATAAATAAAAAATAAAAGTTTTTGAAGCATTGAACTAGTATCATAACTACAGTAAAACTTGATTAAAGTAAAGTTCTGGGGACCTGCGAATTTACTTCGCTATAACCGTAATTCGCTATATCTGTATAACGAATTCGTTAAAGTATACATAGCCAATTCGCAATAAAAATTGTTTTTTGTCCTTCAAGTATGACTACCAAATGTATCGAGGGACGTATAAAACACAAAATTTACCTTGGAGTTCAAGAACTTTCGGATGAATTAAGTCCCAAATACTTACAAAACAAATATTAGTTCAATATTTTAAAAATTGACATCTTTGAAAAATCCTCTATAAAAGTTGTAAATTTCGTTATCTTGGTACCTTTTAGGGGACACAAAATTAGTTCGCCTTAACCGCAAATTCGCTAAATCCGAGTGTTTTAGTCGTGAGAGTTTAAAAGAATTATTAGGAATTTCGCCGAGGATTGCAAGATTCTTCACTATATCCGTAAATTCGCTATATCTGCGTTCATACTAAACGAGTTTTACTGTACATGTCTGGTGATGAAATAACGAGTTGGTATTGTCAAGAGGATTTTGAGATATTAGGGTACAAAACATACCTAAAAATTCACATTATATGTAATAACCATCACTCCTCCATATGTAATAAGAGTAAAATGTTAATTTTCTATTTATTGAAAACATAGGTAATCAAAGATTACGAAGCTCACCTCGACGAATGTTATCTACATGTAAGGCAAATTTCACATCATATTTTTTTTCTAGTTAGGGTACATCCCAAGATCAATATCCATGCAAGTTTGATTTAATTATAGACCTGCTCAAAAAAACTTTTGACCTGTTTAGTAATCAAGAAAATTTTGGTCAGTTCCAACATCCAAAGCAAGTCTGGAAGTTTTCATCCTTAGATGCACCATCTATGCAAGTTAAATCATAACAGGCCATAATATTATATAGCTACTCCAAAAAAATTACCCTGGTCACTCTTCTGGAAAATGTACATCAGATTCAGAATCCAAGGCAAGTCTGGAAGTGTCCATCCCTAGATACATCATCCATGCTAATTTGGTTAAAATATGGCTAAAATTCACTCCTGTGGAAAATCTAGGTCAGATCCAGCATTCGAAGCAGGTTGGTTAGTGTACATCCCTAGATGCATCATCCATGAAAGTTTGGTCCAGGTAGGGCTTATAGTTACTTGGGAATGAGACTACTCCTAAATCTAAACCTGGTCTCACATGTGGAAAATCTAGATCAGATCCAGCATCTGAACAAGTGTGGTAGTGTCCATCCCTGGATGCATCATCCATGCAAGTTTGGTCCGGGTAGGGTTTATAGTAACTTGGGAATGGACCTGCTCCTAAAACTTTAACCTGGTCACTCATCTGGAAAATCTAGGTCAGATCCAGCATCCGAAGCAAGTTTGGTAGTGTCCATCCCTAGATGCATCATCCATGCAAGTTTGGTCAAGGTAGGGCTTATAGTTACTTGGGAATGGACCTGCTCCTAAAACTTTAACCTGGTCACTCATCTGGAAAATCTAGGTCAGATCCAGCATCCGAAGTAAGTGTGGCCATGTCCATCCCTAGATGCATCATCAATGCAAGTTTGGTCAAGGTAGGGCTTATAGTTACTTGGGAATGGACCTGCTCCTAAAACTTTAACCTGGTCACTCATCTGGAAAATCTAGGTCAGATCCAGCATCCGAAGCAAGTTTGGTAGTGTCCATCCCTAGATGCATCATCCATGCAAGTTTGGTCAAGGTAGGGCTTATAGATACTTGGGAATCGACCTGCTCCTAAAACTTTCACCTGGTCACTCATCCGGAAAATCTAGGTCAGATCCAGCATCCGAAGTAAGTGTGGCCATGTCCATCCCTAGATGCATCATCCATGCAAGTTTGGTCAAAGTAGGGCTTATAGTTACTTGGGAATGGACCTGCTCCTAAAACTTTAACCTGGTCACTCATCTGGAAAATCTAGGTCAGATCCAGCATCCGAAGTAAGTGTGGTAGTGTCCATCCCTAGATGCATCATCCATGCAAGTTTGGTCAAGGTAGGGCTTATAGTTACTTGGGAATGGACCTGCTCCTAAAACTTTAACCTGGTCACTCATCTGGAAAATCTAGGTCAGATCCAGCATCCGAAGCAAGTTTAGTAGTGTCCATCCCTAGATGCATCATCCATGCAAGTTTGGTCAAGGTAGGGCTTATAGTTACTTGGGAATGGACCTGCTCCTAAAACTTTAACCTGGTCACTCATCCGGAAAATCTAGGTCAGATCCAGCATCTGAAGCAAGTGTGGTAGTGTCCATCCCTAGATGCATCATCAATGCAAGTTTGATCCAGGTAGGGCTTATAGTTACTAAGGAATGGACCTGCTCCTAAAACTTTAACCTGGTCACTCATCTGGAAAATCTAGGTCAGATCCAGCATCCGAAGCAAGTTTGGTAGTGTCCATCCCTAGATGCATCATCCATGCAAGTTTGGTCCAGGTAGGGCTTATAGTTACTTGGGAATGGGACTTGCTCCTAAAACTTTAACCTGGGACGCCGACGCTAACGCCGACGCCGACACCGACGCCGGGGGTATAGCATAAGCATAAATAGATACATCTACATCCTGTTTATCTGTACGAACAAACTACATCCTAGTGGAGTGAAATTTCAACATGCTGAACATGATGCATGTAGCCTCTCGCTTATTTGGTCACCCGCGTAGCGCAGTGGTTAGAGCGTCTGCTCTAGAGTCGTGGAGTAAGGAGTTGATCTTGACGTCGCAGGTTCGATTCCCATTGCGGGACGTGAAGATCGGTTCTTCGGATAAGACCGTATAAACCGAGGTCCCGTGTCGCAGAAGGTGCTGGCACGAAAAAGATCCCTCACTGCTCAATGGCCCTGAGTGCCGAGTAAAGGTCAAAATTTGTAGCCATCCACGGCAAGTGGTGGCGTCCCTATATGACTGAAAAATTCTCGAGAAGGACGTTAAACAACAATCATCCAACCAATCAATCTCGCTTATTTGCAAGCATGAGCACATGTAGTAACTTGTTTATTTTACTAAATTGATTTGGCCATAAATGGTTGTTTTTAGTGCACTAAATGAAAACAAATCTCGAGAGTCGGATAAAATGTTTTCATCGGATTGTATATTTTATAAACAAACAATAAAAAACGATGTTCGTGATTACTAAAAGCATTGTACTATTGATAAATTGTAAGTTTGACATTTCATTCGCTTTGCAAGTATCGAAAATCAACCCGAGAATGCCGCCTCTTGTTGGAGGCGGCGAATTCCCAGTTTTCGCAATGGCGCCGGTTCTGACGTTTTTCCTGGCACGTAAAATATCAAAATCGTGAAAAAAGCCTGGAAAACTTCAGATATTTCGGACTATCTTCTACTATACACCTATAATCCTATATTGTTATTTGAGATGTACACATTCAGGATATCATCGGCACAAACGTATATAATTATACATATTTAGTATCCTTCATTTCTCATTTCATTTGTTCAGATATGTGCGTCTCATATTTTATCAGCAATACTACAACAAAAAATCGGAGAATTAAATTATTTCAATAATGTTAGTATTAATCAAAAACAGCCAGCGTTACGCTGAGTTGTGCTTTTGATAGAATGTGTCTAAAACCGTGCAGAATAACAACAGGTTTACATTTTCTATTCTGGAAAAGTATAGTGGCAGTAGATAAATATCAAGAAACTCAATTTCAGTGTATAGTCACAAAATTTCATCTCAAAACTTCCTGGTGAATATAAGTACTCTTCTTTCCGTTCCTTCTTGTACCAACTCTCATTTTAGCGCTTAACCGTATTTTGGATGCACTTTTCCATTATGCTATTTTCCTTGTGTCTTTCTTTTAAGACAAGCAAGCTGTAATTTTATTTAAATTTTGATAAGTCTAAGATGATGAAATTAAAATGTACGTCAAATAAAACGAAGTATATTTTTTCTCAAATTACGCAGAGCTAAATTGAAAGTATTTCTCAGATTCTTAACAGTATCTAGTTAGATGTGTCAATAATGTCTATGGACGTTATAATGACCTTATTACTTGTAACCTGTCAATTGGTCGTATTGTGACTGACATCTTTCATACTAATTCTTACCAATTTCAAACAATTGTTTTTATACTAAGTTTGACTACGGAATATTCCAGTACCTGATTAAAACATAGTGCTCCCATCGGGTGTGACCCGTCAACAGAGAATGCCTACTCCTTTTAGGCACCTCATTCCGCCTCTGAAATTTCGGGGGTCTGTGTTTTATGCCCTGTTAACAGATCTGTTTTGTCTTAAATCGATCACTTTGCTATCTTAACCTTTTTCATTTCATATGCACGTCTCCCAACAGGAAGTGAAATGTCCTTTTGGCAACATCATGATGCATTTTTCCCCATTTTTGAATGAGTATGAGTACAAGGTACATGTTTCTGGCTGTGGGTTCAAATATAATGCAAAATTACTGACAACAACATACAATGAAATTTAGGTATTTCCTTACGGTGAGCCAAAACGATAAATATCATAATTGGGACTAACTAAAGATACTTTACCTATTCGCCATTTATATAGGGAGATCAGCTTCTTCACTGCAAGGGACGTTTCATATAAAGAGACATAACTCCTGTTTCTACACGGATATGTAGGCTGTACATACACATACACTTGGGATCCTTTTTGGACCAAACAATAGCAAAATTTCAAAAAATAATCTCTGTTTTCATAGGTAAAGATCAACATTTTTTGGTACTTGTTTAGGGTTTGTTATCTAAGATATCAAATCGATGGTTTCGTTAGTGGTATGTTTACAGATACTCCCGGGATTCTGCACTTAAAGAGATGCTAATTATGTAATATTTGTCTAGCTGTTTTTGAGAAGAGGTCGATTTTTTTCTATGTATTTCTATGTCAAACTGTAAATATTTTCTTGTGGCCCCATCTTATCTTCTGGGACCACGATTAAAACAAATTTAATTCTGCCTTGAGGCTGCTTACATATTTATTTAATATAGCTAACTCTGACTTTACTCTTTTTGAGACGCAACGAAACTTTCACAGAAAGTTTTATTTATATATTTCAATATAGAATTGAAATACTAGAAATAAATCTCTTTATGCAGCTTCAATTTTATGTTACATGTACAAGTAGAAAATAAAATATGTTTTATCTAGTAAATTAATGAATAAGACGAACGTGCTTTACCACTCAATAAAATTCAAAGATTACCTGCTTTTCAATAAAAGTTATTTCATTTCCTTCAATATAAAGCATCGTTATATTGTAATGTATTTGTAGTGTACGTTCCTCGGAATAGCGTTGATCGTAGCATGGATATCCCGATCTTTTTCAGAATAATATTTGTCCTTTATTCAGTAGGTCGATCGTTTGGATATGGTGAGTACCAATTTCAAATATTTAATGAATATGTCTCTTTTCTTTTCGTTTTGCAAAATGAGATTTTCACAAATGAACTCATTCCTTACACATGGGGCTATATAAAAACTTAACTGGGAAATCAGAAATCTGTCTGTTTTATATACCAAGTATTCAGTATCCTGTCTGTAGACATGGCATACATAAAACAGAATGTCATTCCAAACGCTATTATTTCGATACAATTGGGCCATATGAGAGTAAATGCAAACTCCACCAGGCAATTTTATGATGTAGCACTTCAAATCAATAATCAGTAAGAGAATAACACTGAAAGTGCTATATAAATGTAGTACATATTCAGAATGACGGAAGTTGGTAAACAAAGTTTATTTGCTAAAATGTCAAATATCTTCATAAAACAATTAAATTTTTTTAAACTTATTTTAGCTATAATGAGAAGAAAGATATTTTGCATTATATTGATATAAGTAAGCTTTGAGAAAAAATAAAAATATTAAGCTTTGTTTTCCTACTGTTCTTATGTCTTGGGTTTTTGTTTGTTGTTTATTGTTTAACGTCCCTCGAGAGAATTTTTCAAACATATAGAGACGCCACCACTTGCCGGTGGAGAGCTACATATTTTGATCTATACTCGGCACTCAAAGCCATTGAGCTGTGAGGGATCTTTTTTCGTGCCAGCACCTACTGCGACTCGGGACCTCGGTTTATACGGTCTCATCCGAAGGACTGGTCTCCACGTCCCTTAGTGGGATTCGAACCCACGACGTAATTAAGGATCTGCAACTCCTTACTCCGCGACTCTAGAGCGAACGCTCTAACCACTGCGCCACGCGGGCGACTATGTCTTTGGTTAAGCAAGCTTTTAAAAATCATATTAACATAAGGGTTTGATTGGCAATGAATTAAAGTGCATTTGTGAAATTTTTTATAACATGAAACCTTTCTCAAAAATGGATTTCATAATCTAGGAAATCTGATGTTTTTCAATGTAAGGAAAATATTTAATAAAATATAACGATATCAAGTTGTCAACAGAAGCTTTGAATTTAATTAATTATTAGCTGTAAACTACATACTATGTTACTTTTCAAAGCATGAAAAACGAACAGGAACCATTTTTTCACACATATTACCTCAGTCATTGTGTAACGAAAGTACCGGTAAGAACAAAATTTACAGATGAAAACTACAAAGCAATATTTGCATTGACTGCTTCCCGGTAAAATTTAAAATTTACAATAAGATATTTTTATCAAACATAATTGTTTACCATGTAAACTAAAATTATAAATCATATTACAAATTGGGAATTTAACAAGGAAATATTCATAACTATTGTCACACCTGCCCTGGGCCTTTGGTTTTAATCAGGTAAACGGAGGACGTGCATTCAGTAGATAAGTCAGCATGAAAACAATTACTTAAGGATTTGTTTCAAAAACGTCCCAAATCGTTCAAATGACATATTATATTTGCAAACTAGGCCATTGTCTCGACCATAGAAACCAGGAAATATATATGATATAAATAATATGAATGTTTTTTTCGTGTCATTTTAAAATTGCATCTCTAATATTGCGAGTTGATTTCATGATTTGAAGTCTATTTTCCCTTATTTTATTTCTTTTGTGTTTCTTGCCTCTGATTTATCTTGAATATCTTAATCATGTAATATGGATATAACAAACATTAATCAAGCTCAAAAGCTCACTGAAACAATACCAATTTGGAGCAGAGCAAACACGGATTTCTAAAAACATCCGAGTTGGGATCAGATGCCATGGAGGAGTGAGCATCCCCTGCCGACCGGTAACACCCGCCGTGTGCTCCTTGTCATGACCGGGCATACAGAAAATTCCGCAGACAATTCATTGTGTAAATGATGGCTTAACAATTTGTATTCATCTGTATTTCAGTATTCATCTTAATGGTAGATTGTATTTGTTGACTAGGTCATTGTATTGATCATAGAATTTGCGAAATGTTGTCTTTAAATGAGACTGTTGATATCCTTGCTTCATCAACTTAATTGTTAATAGCTTGCCTCGTTTTTAAAATTGTTTGTACGTAGAGTATGCTCTTGCGTAACGAATCAATTGTGAGACATAAACTCCATATGCAGGTGATAAGGGTATATCGCTACACAAATAAGGGAGGTTGACGATAGAAAAATTGAAGTCATTCCGTTTATCATAAAGTTTTGTTGTTAGGTTACAATTAACATATTTATCTAGTAAAATATCCAAAAATGAAACAGATGTGTCAAAATTATCTTTCTTTTTAAAATTTAGAATTCATGGCTGTGCAAGTTTCTAAAATTATCTTCAGATACAAATGATTTCCAGTTGGGTTCACTTAGATTCATTCCTAAAAATCAAAGGAGATTTCATTTACAACAAGACACTAACAAAACAATGACCAAAATCCGTAATATATACTTTTTCTATTTACTTTCTGGTTAATATAATTACAAAATACAAAATAATAACGAAAAATAATCAAAGAATGAACAAAAATCAAACATCCAAATAAAATGTCAACCTATTTATAAACCTATCCCCGAGACGGACTGGTCTAACTTACTATTCTCGCAAAACTGACCGTCATCCCTTATATATACTTTTTCTATGTACTTTCTTGTTAATAATTACAAAATAAAAAATAAGAACGAAAATAATCAAAACAAGATGTGTTTGTGAAACACTATGCCCCCGATCGTAACACAATTCTGGAGTGGGACGTAGACTACAGTGCAATAGTTATGGCCAATGTTAAAATTTTTCAAATGTAGGTCAAAGGTCACAGTTGAGGTCACATGATCAACAATTTCTGTACCAATGGAAAAGTCTTGTCATAATGAACACTCATGTCAAATATTAAAGCCTTACCCTTGACAGCGCAATAGTTATGGGCTAGGTTAAAGTTGACAACAGACAGACAGGACAAAAACAATATACCCCTGGGATTTTTCGATCCGGGGGCATAAAAATGACCAATAATTAATCATCCATACAAAACGCCAGCCTATTTATAAACCCATCACTTAGACGGACTAGTCTAACTTACAATTCTCTTATTACCCGAAACAGCCTGTGACTACATAAAATACTCTATAACAAGAAGCCCATGGGCCTCAACTCTCACCTGAGTAACTATGGTTCTTCTTGTTCTTATCAACAGATTCTTTTTCCTATATATCCCCATGTAAAACTTGATCACCCTTTGTAGCAGACCCTATCCCCGGGAGTCGTGATTTGAACAAACTTGAATCTACACTGTCTAAATAGTAATTTTCTCATATTTTTGATGTTCCTGGGATAAAGAAATTTTTTAAAGTTTTTTTTTTATGTGTTCCCATGTAAAACTTTGATCTCCTATTGTGGCGCCACCCTACCCCTGGTGTCATGATATGCACTATCTGTGGATGCATCGAAATAAATAAGACATATGATGGGTTTGCCTATGAATGCTTAGACATAAATATGACTGGTAATGACTTTACCTTTCTTCTTCAGGAGATTTTTTAAAAAGATTTCTCCTATGTTTTCCTTATTTGAATCTAAACTAACTGGGGATACTTCCATATAAATATGATTATACACTGCTTTCCTATTCTCGAGAAGAATATTTTTAAGGATCCTTCCTATTTATATCCAAGTAAAACTTTGCTCGCCCATAGTTGCCCCACACTAACCCCCCTCCCCTCTTGGGGTTCATGATTTGAACAAATCTGAATCTACATTATATCTAAGGAAACTTCCATATCAATATGACTGATCATGGCTTTGCTATTGTTGAGAAGGAGAATTTTTTTAAAAAGATATTTCCTAATTATACCTATGTAAAATTTTGATCGCCAATAGTGGCCCCACCCAACCTCCGGAGGTCATGATCTGAACAAATTTGCATCTACACTACCTATCGATGTTTCCATATAAATATGACTGATCATGGCTTTGCTGTTCTTGAGAAGAAGTTTTTGAAAGATTTTTTCCTATATATTCCAAAGTAAAACTTTGATCACCCATAGGGGTCCCATCCTATCCAGGAGGCGTGATCTGAACAAACTTGAATTTACCCTATGACAGGAAAGTTTCACAAAAATTTCATCTTTCCTGCCCCAGTGGTTCTTGAGAAGATTTTTAAATGACCACACCCAATTTTTACTTTTTGTTAATTATATCCCCCTGGAAGAGGGCGTTGCCCTGCATTTGAATTAATTTGAATCATTTTCTGTAAAAAGGAATTTTTGTTTCACGAGGGGGGGGGGGGGGGTTCAGATGTTTTAAAAATATTTAAATATTTTCCGTTTTCCGTTGCTTTCTATGGTGAAAAACACAAGTTTTACCAAAATTATAGAGTTATCTCTCCTTGTTTTCCCAAAAGAAGAACTATTTTATGAAAATTCATATAAATATCTATATAGATATGAAAAATCATTCAAATGTGTTAACTTTTGAAAATTGACTTGGAGGTAGGCGGGAGAACAATACTATCGTTCGCAGTTCTTTTTGATAAGGAAAAATTTACTTGAGCCTTCGGCTCAAGCGGGTTAAAAAAGGAACTACGATCACTATATCAGTTTAAGTCAAAAAGTTTCTATAGCTATATCAGCAGGACACCAAGGAATTACATTATATGTAGATCTCAGAGCTGATATTTCCGACAAGTCTAAAAGCCTAGTCCAAATAACTAACTTATACTATGAGTAACGCAAAGGGAAAGAAATCCTGATGTCTCTATCAATTTTTTCTGCCACCTGTCCAATTTCTCTTGATGGGTTAATAATTTTTAAGCTTTGACTGACTTAAACGTGAACGTTGTTTGGTTAAATTATGCAAAATTTTGATTAGCGAATTCCAGACACCTTTCAATCCAGTATAAACCTTTCATATGCCATTACTTCTGTCCTCACCAAAAGAACCCCCCCCCCCTTCCCACTCACACACACACTTTTCACTGGTCCTGAATTAGAAATGACTAGGCAGGTTACCTGTAACAAAGACAAATACATCGTATAGATGTCCTGCCTGTTCTTATTTCTTTACTTGCTTGCCCGACTCAAAACTTTCTAAACTCTAGAAAAGAAATATTTTTTTAAGAATTCTTGAAAATAGATTTTGAAAATTTAGCATTGATGTTGAAATTTTCTGAGAAAAAAAAATACCCCTACCTACCCACCCAATTTTTTCCTCTTGAGTCGAGAGAGGGCAAACAAACATTATTTTAAAGTTGGCCTAATTCGAATTTTCTTGTATTGAGTATGTGCAATTAATATCCATAACGACAAAAAACTCATAACACGTATTTTTTGTTTTTAAAGAGGATTTGTCAATGGGTAAAACCACCAGTCAGAGCTCAACTCATCCATGTCTGAAAAATGCGTGTAGCACATTTTATATAGCAGCGAATGCAGTTGACCGAGACAAATCAACGTGTACAAGAAACACTGAAATAGGAACATTTTCAATCACGAAAACGGTGTGGTGGAGAGTAGATCTTGGTGCAGTTTACAGTATTTACAGCACCAATGTCCTGTTCAAGAACTATAACGGTTATGGTGAGTTTTTTATGCCCCCGGATCGAAAGATCCCGGGGGTATATTGTTTTTGTCCTGTCTGTCTGTTTGTCTGTTTGTCTGTTTGTCCGTTTGTCTGTCAGTCTGTTGTCAACTTTAACCTTGCCCATAACTTTTGATTGGTTAGAGCTATGACTTTCATATTTCACATGTGTATTCTTTGTGACAAGACCTTTCTCTGGGTACCATCATATTTGACCTTTTGACCTTGACCTTGGAGTTTTACCAACTTTTGCAAAATTTTATGAGACTTTAACCTTGGCCATAACTTCTGAACAGTTGGTGCTTGGGGTTTCAAACTTCACATGTGTATTCTTTGTGACAAGGCCTTCCTTTGGATACCAACAACTTTGACCTTTTGACCTTGACCTTGGAGTTTGACCTACTTTTGAAAAACTTTAACCTTGGCCATAACTTTTGAACAGTTGGAGCTTAAGGTTTCAAACTTCACATGTGTATTCCATGTGACAAGACCTTCCTCTGGATATCAACCATGTTGACCCTTTGACCTTGACCTAGGAGTTTGACCTACTTTTGAAAAACTTTAACCTTGGCCATAACTTTTTAACAGTTGTATCTAGGTCTTTCAAATTTCACAGGTGTATTCCTCGAGACAAGACCTTTCTTTGGGTATCAACATTTTTTATCTTTTGGCCTGGATTTTGACTTGCATTTGAAGAAACTTTAACCTTCGCCATAAGCTGCCATACGGGGGCATCAGTGTTTCACAAACACATCTTGTTTTTCTAAAAAAATGAACAATTCAGGTATTCATATAAATTGGGTAAATGACTTATCAATTAAATCAATTTGATTAAATGTTTATTTGGTTGTATAGAGTTGATGAGAGACCTGCATTGAGAAAACAATATATGCAAATAAAAAAGAACTAACAAAAAAAGGTTACTATTTAAAAACCATCAATGGAACCTGTACATTAACCCGTGGGTAAATATCGTGCAAAAGCCCATTGAAATAAACTTACATTTTTGAAATCATAAATAGATAAGTTTGAAATGAATGTGTAATTAGCTTATTACTTATTCTGTACAGAAATACGACAAAGAGGCCGTTTTGCGGGATTGTCTCTTTACTTATCAAATTCTAGTGTAAGATACAGTGATTTCCTGTGTTACGAGGATGAACAAGAATTGCCACCATTAAACTTTACGACGATATGTGTCGGATATGGACGATATGTTACATTTTACAATCAACGATTGGATGAAAATACATATCCAGACGGATACCAACGTACGACAGTCACTGAATTGTGCGAAGTAATAGTAAATGGTAATCACTTACCATGATTCTTACTTATTTAGAATACCGATTCCCAGGACTTGGTAAGTTAAACTCTCAGTGACATGAAATGTCAAAACTCATTCAGTCCTGCATTGAAGGTTTATCAAGCGTGATTCGGTGAATTATAACGCAGTACGTACTGTAGTTAAAAGAAATATAGCAAATAAGTAATTAACTTGTAATTGTTACATAAGATTTGAATCAATATGATGTCTAAGCTCCTAGAATTCGTTGCTTTTGAAGGAAATATACTAGATTTCAGATATCTTCTAATGTCAGATACATCTTATATGTTAGTAACATGTGACTGATTTAAAACAAAATTGTACCGTACATTTTTATACATAATTTTAAATACAAATCTATTAGTTTTCTTTAAATTCTCTTCTCCATTCATAGAAATCACACTAGAAAATTATAGATTTCAATCTACTCTATGAAAGATATGAATAAGCTAAATTCTTTTCAAGTACAATCATCGTACATAGGAAAATAAATTTCTTTAAATAAGTAGGACAAGCTCTTATATTTAATTTTATTTCTAAGTGTGTTATAACTCTAAACATTGATAAGGTTGTAGGAGAGCAGGTGTCTATGGTAAGCATTGTGGACAAAAATGCCCCAAGAACTGTCAAGAACAGAGGTGTGACATCGTCAACGGAACTTGTCTGGGATGTTTAGAAGGGTGGACTGGAGCATTTTGCGAAAATAGTACGATTTAATGATTATATCAAAGCAATATGAGCTTTTATTTTGAAGTCGGAAATTTTAGCTGTTAAATTATAATTTACTATTTTAATGACATTAAAAAATAATGTATATTATTACAAGTAATTTTTCATATTACCCCATTCGAAGTCGACGCGACACATTTCTATAGTTTCAGGTATAAGTTTGTAAGCAAATGTTCATGCAGATGGCTCGGGTAATCTTAAGGAAACCTCTCAGAAATATCCATCAAGTTGTGCACACAATATGAATCTACACCAAAAGGTCTGAAAAGGTAACTGAATGGCAGAGCTTTGCCATTCAGTTATTTCATGTACCTTTCAGTAGAATGTCAACCACCTTTCACATAGCTTCATCCTATGGCATTTAACATTTTCAATGTTGCCCCGAATGCAATGGAAACACACGATATATGATAATGTTTAATTTCAATTTTCTCAGTATCTTCCCAGCCACCCCCCCTTTTTTTTTTTAATTTTAACTGACTATCCACTACATCTTATCAAAGTGGTTTCTGCTAAAGGAAAAATGGGATCGGTTATCGGACAAAGTTTGGTACCATGGGAACCAAAATAGAAATTTTCTCATAAATATTTCTCTGTATAGGTCTTTCAAGCTTAATTATATTGATATTGTAATTGTCTCACCATGTTCCTGGTAAATAAAAATTCCTAAATGACTGTCATTGCCATGGAAATCAAATTTGGTTAACTTCTGAAAATTTTAGTTTTTGCATAATTTAACTTGAGTATTGTGCATGTTCACTTCATTACTAAATGATTGCATATGCTGTTGTTTGCACTAGCCAATTTTTTCAATTCATATTTATGATAGAAAAACTATTTAGAAACGCTGATTGAAAATTGATTTATTTTATACCACATACATGTACGAGGGTTGTCCCAAAATTCTATGGACTGAGCTCATATCTTTATATTTTCCGGATGATAAAGTATGTTGTTCGCTGCAAAATTCGAAGTCCTAACATGATTACTTGAAAACAATTGGAATAATAAGAATTGTAATGTTCCGATCCCTAACACCAGGGAAAATCTCCAACGTCAAAAAAGATGAACACCACCGACTCGGATCTTTCTTCTGAACGACACTAATGAAAGTCACTAATTCATCGTAAACATTCAAGATAAAAGTGTGAAAGCTCTTAATTATTTGCTTTCATTTAACATTTCAATATAGAACAAAGTATGTACAGCTGTACATGTATCAAATAATAATAACCTCTACGTTTCTATGGGTTTTTCATCTGTCTACCCCGATAGAGTTGCACAGTGTCACTCTTGTCCGATTCTTTAGCCTGTCTTTTTTTAAGTTCTGCTTCTTCACTAACTTATAATAGGGAAAGTGCTTAAGTTATTTTCATATACTAAGGACCAAAAAACACTTCCATGTGTACCAGGCATTTTATGACATGCGTTTCTGTAGGAGTGAATTCAAGATCAGAATACTTGATCACAGTCCAGTGCGCCGCCTTTGTCAACGCAGCCGCCATTTCTCAACAACACTAATTGAAGCATGCACAACAAAATTTGAGAAAAGCGTATTAACAACACAATATTAAGAATTTTTATTTCTATATTCTCGAAACTTTGATCAGTTAATACCTGTTTTACGATGTTAAATATTTATATATCGATTTTTAATTGCAATGTTTCGGAAATGTCCCGCTTTCTTAAACCATACAATAAAATATGACATTTAAATAGGGTTCTTCTGTGTAATTACTCAATGTATGTCCATATATTTATAAGTTACTATTGATTTAATCTATGTACAAAGTTTCATCAATTTATGACACGGGGATCCTCCAAAACTACGCTTGTCTACGAAGTTTTGAACAACCCTCGTACATGTACATACATTCCATTCTACAGATATCTTTCTTCTGAAGATTTAGCACTTAGTTTAAGTCTGATATAAAGTTTTAAGGTACGTGTAGAACTATCATAATAGAACATTTGTACAGCAGAAGAAAATTCTGGAAAAAAAACAACAAAAAACAGCGCATATAGCTTTATATTCATATCCTCCTTGGTTTTGCTTTAATGCAAATCCTTGAAAATTTGATGTTTGTGTTATAATTTGTATGAATATTACAATTGAATTGAACATAAACTTTGCTTACACAGAGTGCTCAGGGGGATGGTATGGTCTTGAATGTAAACTACAGTGTTTTGGACACTGCAGAGGTAACGCTTTTTGCAACCACGTGACTGGTCAATGTGACAATGAATGTGCTGAAGGATGGAAAGGAGTAAACTGTGATGAACGTACGTATGTGCATATTTCTCAGCATTGGTTGCATTTACTCCTAAGACTTGAGTAGGTTCTCTAACTGAATTTTAAATCCGTCAAAGAAAAGTTTCTTTCTCAAGAATAGAAACACAAAAATTATTTATTAACATAGAATATATATATATATATATATATATATATATATATATATATATATATATATATATATATATATATATATATACGAGGGGTTATCAAAAAGTTCGTGGACTAGCGCCATAAAATTAAAACCGTTTTAGGTACATCAATGAATTTTTACACAGTTAGCATCATCTTTTCTATCTATAGAATAAACCGTAAATCATTCGTTTTATTTTTTTTAATAAATTATTAGCGTTTTTGTAAGCAATTGTATGTCCAGGCGGCTCAACTTCAAATATGACCTTTTTTTTCTACCTGAGTGTAACTGAGAAAAACTCTTAATATGAGCATTTGTCATCAAAAAATCCCGTTATTTCGGGCATGTGTTACAACACAGTTGTTCCGTAAAATTTGCAATTTTTACCCTATTCTGTAAGTTCTATGAAATTTTATCGTAAATTTTATATGGAGTGTCCAAACAATTATGGGCTTGAAAATGACGCCAAAAAGGGGGAGGGGTTTCTTTTTCCAACATTCTATAAAGTTTCTCTCCTGGGAAAACTGGTATAGACCCAAGGAATGTTTAAACGGGCTACAGAAAAATAAAATGCATCCAGTGTACTTGTTTCTAAAGGTCCAAAAGGATTCAGAGATATGAAAGATGCACAGTTAATGTCGATTTGTAGTGAGGGTGTCAATAGACAGTCACGTCGAAAAGTGACGTTGATCATGTGTGGTAGAAATTGAACTCCAACAAGCTAAGTATTCTGGCATAATCAAGTGAGGCTTTTCCCTTTGTATAGATCCATTTACAATATTATAAGCATTGAAAGCAGCTGTTCATGACATTGTAAAGACATATAAACAAGACTTGCATAAGTCTTTACTTAACTCCAGGTAATCTCATCAAGGTAAGAGTATGAGTTAGAGAGAGCGGACATTGAGAAACAATGACGTTGTCGTATGTCATGAAACTAAACGGCGACAGCGCCGGGTGATCATATAATGTCTTTTTTATTTTAAAATAATTTGGCAAATTATCAACGTATCAAGTTAAAATTTTCAACATTTCTTAAACTTTTATTGTTTTATGTTCCTTATAAATTTTGTAAGCACAGGCTACGTAGTATTAATTTTATCACATCAGTCCACGAACTTTTTGATAACCTCTCGTATGTGCCAAATTACTGAAATTAGTCTACTAAATATCAGATTGTTGCTACCATATGGATTCCAATGTTTCATACCTAAGTGTGTAATAAACATTTATCTCAACTGTACCAATATCCTGCTCTTAAAAAAAAAGAAATACATACATTATTCTATGTTTTAAGTTGAAGAAATTGTTATCTTTAAGATTAGACAAAAATTGATATATTTCCTGTTCCTGTGAAATGAAAAAAGATAGCACAGTGATCAATCTCATAAATTCTGTAAAAATACATATCGTGAACAGGGCAAAAGTATGGTCCCTTTAAAACATCAGAGATGGGATGAGGTGCCAAAAAGGGTAGATATCCGTTACCGATCGGTCATACCTGCTTTGAGCCATATGTTCTGACCAGTTAACCGGAGATTCCCTGGCTTCGAATTTTCAAATAAAAAGGGAGGTCGAAACTTTGACTTTGGTATCAACATTCAATAATTTCCGGTTGAAGATATTATGAAAAATCAAATCTTTGGAGGGAAAACTTTATCTGAAATGGTTTGTATATAAAAAAAAAATTGCGATTTTTTGTATTTTCTCTATATAAACCTTTAAGAAATCTGCCTCCATAATAGCTCGAATATGACTGCAAATGAGCAGAAATATTACAATTTCTCCATACATGTATGTTGGAGATACATGTAAATGGAGTTTGAATGCAAGATATTATACTTAATTGATAAATCTCCGTCGCTATATCTTAATGTTGAATTGAATTTTTGATCTTCTCATGTAGAATTTTTAAAATAAGTTATGTTTTTAAGAGAATTCAGCTGATTAAATTCGTCCATTGAAATTTCAACGGACTGATGGAAGATCCTATCCTAACAAAATATTAATATAGTTAACAAGAGTTTTTTTTGTTTGTTTTTTTTTTTACATACTTAATTTTTTGATTTACAATAAATCTTAACTCTAATTTTTTCTAAGATTTTTACCATTAATATCCTTTAAATTCCATACCAATGATATTATTTTGGAAAAAAATATGCAAATATATACATAAAATATTTACTTTAAATATCAAAGATTTGCTCATAAGAATTAGAAAATTGAATATAAGAATATTAAGTAAATTATAGTTATCTAATTCATTTCTGTTAAGGTGGTCTCGAAAGCCGACTGAGATATTGTCTATAAGGAACCCCATCCTTTTATTATCAACCTCAAAATACTTGTGTTAAGAAAAATATTTTTGAAAAAAAAAAGAAGAAATTTTGTATTTAACCAAAAACAAAAAAATCAAAATTTCCGCGTTCTACTTTGTTGCAGGACGCACTTGTCTATTAAGTCAAGGGCATTATGTTTAAGATATCTTGAGGAATAGTATATTTTTTGCTTTTTTAAAGACGACAGAAGAATTGTTTTATTTGCAAATAAGATGCTTCAGGGTTTCAAATTTTCCGTCAATAAATGCAAAATACATGTAGCAATGTATGAATATCTAGTAAAACAAGAAATAGCAGTAAGTAAAATAAAAAAAAGTTAAAGCATGTTGTGATATAGACAACTCATTTCAAAAAATGAAAGCAGTGCATCATTATTTGTTGTTTTTAATTAATATTCAATAATGCATTTTTATTTATAAATGATAAATAAAGGTTTATTTCAAATATTATTTATTCACATGATATGCTAACTGATATAAACATTGAATATCCTATGCATCTGTTCATATTTTGTGATTCATATTTTTAAATTATCTCATCAAAACACAGTCAGTAAATATGTGTAAAAAGTATTGAAAAAAATCAGTAAATACATGTACAGGTGACTCTCGATCTCTCGAAGTTCAAGAGACGGTAAGAAAAGTTCGAGAGATCGGGGGGTTCGAGAGATAGAGAGTGAATAAAATCCGAAATTTTCAGTTCCGATCATCATTTTTCTACTATTATACATACCGGAAGTATATGTTGATAATGTTATTACACATTTATAATCGTATTTTACAGGCAATTCACTTGATTTCAACATCAGTGATCGTATTTTAAATAAATAAAATGAATATTTTAAGTTATATTTCTTCTTATTTCATGATTACATGAAAACTGAATAGCAATTGTCGATTTGGCTATTCCCCGGGCTTGATCAGTACTTTACAAGATTGTTCGTAATCAATATTCACTTCTTGAGATAGGATTTCTTGTGCAATGTTTGCCAAACTGGGATTGTGTAGACTAAAAATATTAAAGTTCATAATCTATGGAAAATTACGGACACGTCCCTAAATTATATTCTCAAACTTATCGTCTCGTCAGGTCAAATTAATTAATAAGTTGTGAAGCGATTTGTTTATAATTTACCAATTAACCAATTAATTATATCAACACTCGGACGACTCACAGGTGTAGTATAATCAATGTAAACACCCAATTAACACGTCTATCCCAGCCCCCGACGTTCACTGTCATCCATGTAAGTCCAAGCTGCATTATTTTTACGCTTGATTGACGTGTATACAGACACGCGCGATCAAAACTTCGAGAGATAGAGAGTAAAAAAACAATGAAATGAGTGTTACGGGACCCAGGTCTTGGTTCGAGAGATAGAGAACTTCGAGAGATCGGGAGTTCGAGAGATCAGGAGTAAATTTGCTTAGATATATAGAGGAAAAAAAACGGGACCGGAGGTTCACTTCGAGAGATCGAGAACTTCGAGAGATCGGAGTTCGAGCCATCGAGAGTCACCTGTATTTCCTAACCGAAAACAGCAAATACATGTATTCCCTAAGCAGGATAGGAATTTCATGTATGTCCTAAAATTCAGGAAATACATAGAATTCCTGATTACACATATTTACTGTAACATATACAATGTTCAAAAGTAAGAAGTTTTGATGGTGTTGATTTTGAAATTCTTTTCTTAAAGTTCTTTGGATTTTAACTAAATCCACACTTGATTACGTACGTTTGATTTTTTTTTCTCCTTCACAGCAGTTTATACTTTTGTGAGGAGTATGAGAACATTTACTGACCCTACAATGAGTCTTTTCAAAGTTACTTAACCTGTAATGTGTCTTTGTTTGCAAGGATTTTTATTAAGTCTTGGAATTCTTTGTTGGTACTGTAAATAAAATTCACTTCCATTGACTGGATTATTAGGTGTTAAAACTGATACACAATTTGAACATTGAATTCGAACTGTTTCTTCCTTTTAAACAGATCAAAGTGTGTAAGTTGGAATTCCAAATGTGGAGTTAATTATGTTTTTAATGTAATTGATATAAAAGCCGACTATATTGTTACGAGCCTTGTCACTTTGAACCATAACATATTGTCTAAAAGTCTTTCTGTTAAATCTTTATCTCTTCCAGTCTACCGAAAGCATAGTAGAACACACATATTAAAATTATAGACAAGTTGTGATCATTGACATTGTAATTCTATTCTCACTGGTCCTCTGCAAGTTTTATTTGTTTTCAGAGTGTGGAGTTGGTCATTATGGCGTGGGTTGTAAATTCAGTTGCAGTGGTCACTGTCAGAATAACGATCCCTGTAACAAACAAACTGGACATTGTGACAAAGGATGCGAAGACGGATACACTGATCACTTCTGTAACAGCGGTAACTTTCTTTCTTAGTTACTGGAAAACAAAAATTAAGTTAAGATAAAACCAATTTTTAAAGTTCCCTATGGTATCATTTCTCTCTCAATCAAATAGTTTGCCCTGTCGGACATTTTGGAAGCCGATGTATGGAACGCTGTAGTGAACACTGTTTGAATGACAGTGCATGTGACCATGTAGACGGAGTCTGCGCAGAAGGATGTGACAATGGATATGTAGGAGACAGATGCAACAAATGTGGGAAAAAAATACGTCATAAATTTTAAGTTTCTTGTAAATCACTTCATAATTATAAATTTTCAGAATACAGATTGACCCTTGATAGTCTATGGTTTATATATCAGGTTTATGTAATTTCTCATTATGTAGTGTGTGATAACGGACATTATGGTAGAAATTGTTCTCAGATATGCTCTCCTAAATGCATGGACACGTGTCTGCAAACAGACGGATCTTGCATCTGTGCCACTGGTTGGATGGGCACCAATTGTATCCAAGGTGCTCAAAATATAGTTATTCTTTTTCTTTTAGTTTGAATTTAAACTATTTTTAATCTATATACAGTAAAACTCGGTTATAGTGAAGTCCTGGGGATCTGTGAATTTAATTCCTTATATCCGTAATTCGTTATATCCGTTTAACGAATTCGCATAACTATATATAGCAAATTCGCAATATGGACGTTTTCCTTCTAGTTTTATTACCGAATATGTTAGGGAAGCAATTATTACAAAACATACCTTGGATAACTGAGGTTTTTAATGAATTGAATTTTATATACAAATACTTACTGAAAATAAAGTCGGTTCAATATCTCAGATTTTGAGATCTTTGAAAATTCATTATAAAAGATGTAAATTTCATTATTTTTAACCTCTACATGACTAAAAATCAGTTCGCTATATCCGTAAATTCGTTATATCAGAGTTCGTTATAACCGTAAATTTTACAAAGAATTGTAAAGAATTTTGCCGGGGGCCCCAAAAACTTCGCAAAATACGTGAATTCGATAAATCCGTGTTCGTACTAAATGAGTTTTACTGTATACTGATTTTAGTAACACATTGAAAAAAAAACACACTTTAAAAAAATAATTATTCTTTTCTGTGACAATTTAGAATGCTCCTCTGGATTTTACGGAATAAATTGTGAAGAAGAGTGTAGTTTACACTGTGGATTTAATGACTCATGCGATATATACGATGGAACCTGTCCACGAGGATGTCAACAACCCTACACTGGGTCAAACTGTTCACAAATAACAGGAAACTGCTCACAACTGAACGGTACTTCTAGCATTTGTTTTTAAAATTCATTCTTAGTATACCAGTTTCGAAAAATATTCTTTTCTGTTGAAGGGAAAAGTAATATAAATATTCTATGTGTATTTAAAAAAACTAAAATAACATTTTCACTTTCTTGTGAATCAGAATGAAATATAAACTTTTATAGTGAGGGGTTTTATATGATTAAACATTAAAAACAATGCTTTTTGGCTAGATTTAGGAAATCAGCAATTATATTGTCGAGGAATTTGGTACTTAAAAAATAAATTACTGCTAAAATTCTTTAAAAAGTTACAGAGCTGCATCCACAATCCGCTACAGATTCTATTCTTCCGATCCCTTTATTCTGGTTTCTAAGACTGATTCTGTCGGTTGTACTGAATATATGTCTAATACTAATTGCTGGATTTAGGCACTTCAGGTAGTTTTACATTGTAGTCATATTTAGGATTTTCTCTTTCTCTGAGTTGAAAAAAAATGTTTTGTAAAATTTGATAACTTTGCTTCAATAAGAACTATAATGGTATATTGTTTGTACAATTACAGTATGGAGAACATAATAGTTAGAAAATAACTTTGAATCATGTTTTTTTTTAATTTTATATCTTTTCGAAGGAGGGAGTGCTCAAAGATAAAGTCTAACACTGTTGCGTCAAAGGATGCCTCAATTCAGAGACAGATTCTTAACGAAAGCGGAACCTTGTCATCTGCTGTGCATGGCTATCAGGAATTAAAAAATAACAGAGAGGAAATCCTTTATCAGAATATAACGTTTAATTGAATTATGTTACAATAATATTTAACAGATTCAAAAAAATATTCACTAGAATCTATCATATATATATATATTGAAACGCACAAAATTGCAACATCCCATTTCACAGTAAAAAATCAGATAGAGAGTTTATTTTTGTACATAAAATTAAAGACATTTCCAAATTTGCATAGTCAGTAACTTAACTCTTAAATTATTTTCAACACTTTACCGACCTAAGTCCGAGCCCGACTTAACGGATATTAATATTTGCATGTTAAACAAAACAAATGGTTATAATTTGAGTTTACAAAGTTTTTTTCTGTTCATCATAAGTATGGCGGCAATAATCCGAACAAAAGTTATAGTTTCTTTTCCTTAAGTGATACAAAGACTTCTTGAAAATGACTGTAAGCTCACATTTCGATTGCTCTAGCTGCGATTTTTCTTCAGATGAAAAAAAAACACTATATCACGCATCATCATACTCATACGAATCATAAGCTTGAATCACAATCCGTGGACGCAAAGTCCGGGAATCTCTACTCTACGCCAGGTTCCAGGAAATTTGACTTTAGCATGTGAAATACAGGCATTTCAAAAAGGCTGAAAATCATCTTTTGTTTTGCTCAAATCAAGAGACTAATAAACAAACCAAGCTGCAAATTGTTGTAAATGACACGCTATAACTCATGGGGGGGGGGGGGGTGTCATTTGTTACTTTCTTAAGATAACATTAAACATTTCAATAAACCCCCTTTTATTTAAAAATGAAGTTTCATCTTACTGTTAAAATCTCTGTTAAATTGTAATTTAACATTAAATTTAAAAAAATCACATACAATTATACGTAGTTAACTACTTGGAGAGTTTCTTTCATATATGGATGTATATATGAATGAATTCAAATAACAAAACACCATTCCAGTTCTTTTCTTTTCAAGTCACACTTTTTTAATGTATCAAATATAAAACAAAATATATAGCATTCTTGTTTGAAACAGTTTATATACATTTATCTCTCAAAACGGACGGCTACACATACCATATCTTGTATTGGAATTATTTTCGTTTGCTTTGATTTTATTTTTATTATCTGAATCCGCTATTTGAATATCGACATAATTAAAAGTAAATGTAAGATGCCTGTCTATGAAGTTCGTAGACAAATTTAATGATGACCACACTGCCAAAGTGTCCGATATTATTTTGATATATAGACCATGATTTAATAAATGTATTAAAAATAAAACTTACAATACAAACAATTTTACGAAAGATATTGGTGTACATAGACAGCATAAACAAGCTGCACAGCCCAGTCTGACATAGGCTAGTTTCACGATAATGACAAAAATATGGATTTGAATTTTATTTCATATTGGTGGACACACCCTATACTTTCTTTGTTATGCAACACTGCTAAAGGTGTGCTATAATATCTACATATATACCATTACTGAGTAATTCTCTAAAATTTAAAACGATAAATGATAACTTACGAGCTTCATTAGTATAAGAATTTCGTATAGACAGACTGCACAGTCCATTTCGACGTTGCGCTAGATTTCTTATAACGACATGAAAAGGATATCGTGTCTTTATCAAATAACAGCAGTTTTCCACTCTCTCAAATTGTTCACACCGTTGAAAATTCGTATATCCCAATAATTTCTAGTTGATTGTTCGTCGTTGACGTCGTTTCAAACATATTAAACCATAATTTTATGATCGTAAGCTGTTCAATTCGGATGACCAACGCCACTTTTTCTGTCGATTTTTGAAACGTATTTCTTAATATTTTCACTATCTGTCCAATAAGCTATACTAGATACATGTACTAGATATTATTATTAAATAAAGATAATCGCTTTATTTGACACTCTTTTCTTTTATGAAGTTTTGGCTTGTTTATGAAGAAAATAATCATTTAAAACCAAAACCGAGTTCAAACAACCAATTTTTTTTCGGATTGAATTTTGTTACAAATATTGTGGTATACAATTAGCATGTCTAGAACCATTCAGTTTGACAAAAATATTATTGTGCATGAACTTTAGGGACAACCTTTGTATACCTGTAATGTACATGTAGCTGCATGTGTCTTCAAATTGGTACAATTACTTAGTACACAGAATGTGAAAGAATTATGTAATTACGTAAATTTTTGCATTTAGCGAATGCAACAAGAACATTGTTTTTTTTTTTACAAATCTTTGAATTACTGAAAATATCATTATGTTATATATTGTACATGTTGGATGTTAATATAATCATTATATATGATTGAAATCTTTTGACTTTAATAAAATGAACTGAACTGAATTATTTATAGGTGGATAGACGATAGTGGAGGACAGGGGTTTTTGCAACTTCATTAGACATGGGAAAAAACATCCAATTTCAGTTACTGCAAAGAGTCATTGATTAGCATATAATTAAACAATAATTAATTTTTAGACCCTCAATCCTTTAAGTATATTTCTAAGCTCTCACAAGGTTTCACTTAGTATTTTGATTGAAATTTGCGCCTGGTATGTCCGTCTTGCTGTCATCGTTTCAAACATTTCACATTTTTAACTTCTTCTTAAGAACCACTGGGCCAAAATTAATCAAAATGCTTGGTTGAAGGATATTCACGTTTATTTATAAGATGGACCACATCATACTTCTTGGAAAAATAATTTATAAAAAAAGACAGAAATTGGTTGGGTCATTTGAAATAATTTTCTTGTTTAAGAACCACTAAGCCAGAAAAGAATAAAAACTTGTGTGAAACCTTCCTGACATAGTATAAAACTCAGTTTGTTCATATAATGCCCCATACTTTGTGTAGGAACGGACGCAACAGTGCATAATATAAACGAAGCGATCTACTAGATATTAAAATTACATTGAATGGAAACTTAACGCTGTTCATAATCACCTGATGGAATAGGACACTAAGATGGACAACTTCAAAATCGACATTAACAAACGGTATTATCATGGGATTTTTTTTTCTAAGCTTAAATTAATATAATACTGTCCTTTATATTGAATACTATAATTTTTGCAGATATAAATCTAGTTCATTATTCATTCATTGAATTCCTGTTTGTTTGAAACAATTTATAATTCAACAATACATGATACATGTAGTTTCTGAATCAGTTTTGTTTTATTGAGCCACAGAAACATATTTTTCCATATTTCAAGCTTGTTACTATACACTAGACAAAATTGCTAACGCCCCGCCAAAAGAAATTAATATTTTGATTTTTCAAAATTTGTTTATGATGTATTTGATATATACGAGGGGTTATCAAAAAGTTCGTGGACTAGCGTCATAAAATTAAAACCGCTTTAGGTACATCAATGAATTTTTACACATTTAGTTAGCATCATCTTTTCTATCTATAGAATAAACCATAAATCATAATTTTTATTTTTTAATAAATTGTTAGTGTTTTTGTAAGCAAAGGTATGTCCAGGCGGCGCAACCTCTAATATGACGTTTTTTTCTACCTGGGTATAACTGAGAAAAACTCTTTAGATATGAGTATTTGTCATCCAAAAATCTCGTTAATTCAGGCATGTGGTATGACACATTTGTTTAGTAAAATTTGCAATTTTTACCCGATTCTGTAATTTCTATGAAATTTTATCGTAAATTTTATATGGAGTGTCCAAACAATTATGGACTTGAAAATAACGTCAACAAGGGGGAGGGGTTTCTTTTTCAATCACTCTATAGAGTTTCGCTCCTGGAAAAACTGGTATTGACCTAAGGAATGTTTAAACTGGCTACAGAAAAATAAAATGCATCCAGAGTACTTGTTTTTAATGCCCAAAAAGATTCAGAGAGATGAAATATGCACAGTTAGTGTCGATTTGTAGTCAGGGTGTCAAAAGTCAGTCACGTCGAAAAGTGACGTTGATCATGTGTGGTAGAAATTGAACTCCAACAAACTAAGTATTCTGGCATAATCAGGTGAGGATCTTTCCCCATATAAAGATCCATTTACAATATTATATGCATTGAAAACAGCTGCTCAAGACATTGTAAATTCATATAAATAAGACGGGTTTAAGTCCTTACTTAACTCCAGGTAATCTCATCAATATAATTGTATGAGGTAGAGAGAGCGGACATTAAGAAACAATGACGTTAAGCGGACGTCATGACACTAAACGGCGACAGCGCCGGGTGATCACATAAAGTCTTTTTAATTTTAGAATAATTTGGCAAATTATCAACGTATCAAGCTAAAATTTTCAACATTTCTTAAACTTTTGTTGTTTTATGTTCCGCTTAAATTTTGTAAGCAAAGACTACATATTATTAATTTTATCGCGTCAGTCCACGAACTTTTTGATAACCCCTCGTAGAGGATATTCAATGTTTTGAAGATGAATATGGAATTTATTTCACGAGTGGGACAGGATTTTTTGATATTTTCACGTGTGCGAAGCGCGAGTGAAAAAATCAAAAAATCCTGTCTCACGAGTGAAATAAATTCCATATTCATCTACAAAACATTGAATTTTCTGTTTATTACATTTTCTTCGATTTTCCCTTTGCCTCTTTCTTATCTTAACACAGTGTCATAGTCTTGACGTCGTAGTTGAGCGGTTGAGACCTCATAGTTAGCAGTTGTGTGATTGAAAACATTACATAGCATAGATACTGGCAACATATTTGGGAACAAATTTGCAGATTTAGCTCTATCAAGATGCTTAGTTACTATCTCTATCTTATGACAGGCCAGAAATTATTTTTTACTTACTTTGATATCCTTTCACACTGTGAGAGAATATCATTTTGGTATCCTTTCACACTGTGAGAGAATATCACTTTTATTCAATAAATAATCCACAGTATTTCACTGTTGAAAATGTAATAAATAAGTATATTACTTTAATAAAAAACGAGACATTTAAATGTCTTAGCTGATAAATAACTACAATGTTTACTGATGCGTAACCAAATCATAGAAAAAATTGAAATCTTGTCAATACGTTTTTGAGGGGATAAATTTCTATTTTTTCTTTGTCTTTGTGTTCTTTATGTTTGTACTAATTAAAAACTCAGAAAAAAGAGTTACACAGTATGCGGCGTTTGACCCACGAAGAGCATGCTAAAGCAGCCAGTATGGTGTCTACAGGGTGTTCCTCTGGAGAAAGAGCTTAATCCACGAAGGGACTAAATCGACCCAGTCATCAAAATAAAAGAAACTTTCTCACATAAAACTCTAAGATTTGTATGTTGTAAAATAATTTATTTTTTGACAATATCTTTTCTCGTTTTCTTTTTACATTCGTTTAAATTTGGCATTGTTTTCCTCATTAAAACCATCACGTCATTACGTTGACTTCACATAATTTAACGTCGTGACGTTGACATTTTGCATAAGATAGTAACATATGTACGTTGATGGAATAAAAATAACCAATATAGGCTCTTCTAAAAAATTTTGGGAAAAATTTTACTATGAATTTTTCAAGAAGTTCTGAAAACTTTTGGTTTTTCTTTTAACTGAAGTTATTTGTACTCTAAAGAAATGCCAAATATTCGTTATATACAAGGGTTGTCTGCTATAATCGTTGATACATGTAACACGTTTTAATTAAATGATAATAAGAGACACGTTAAGCTGAAAACAAACACAAAGTGTTAATCCATCGATATCATATTTGAGTAAAACTGAATTAATGTAGTAAAATATACACTATAGTAGCCATGGATAAGGATTTTATCATTCTTAAATGTGTTATTGTATGGTCATACGGCGTACAAACAAAAAATAGATTTTTTTTTCTTCAGAAAATACACAAGTACTCTTTAATAACGAAAACATAAAATTAAAATGAAAAGTTGCATTAAAAATGAATACGTTTGAAGTTACCATCTATTGTATTGTCACTTTGAGAATTTCGTTGCACTTCCGAAATTTATGGCATTTCCCTGACATTTGAAATGAAATTGTAGTTCATTTATATGTAATATACGTAAAATAGTGACGTTTGACGGCAATCCTGCACACCACAGATTGTCAGGAAAGAAGCCACTACATACTTTTAAACAAGAGTGATGCAAAGCATCAAATCGATCGCAAAAAAAATTAAGAGTCCAACGAAACAAGATTTTCAAAGTATTTGAATTTCAAAACGGAACCTGAAGTTCAGAAAAAAAAAGATAAACGGAAATGGCACGTGTACCACTTTACTCAATGTAAATTACTTAATCGAAATAAAGTTTCACTAACTATGATAAATATGTTATATCATCAAAGAGAAACGTTTTTTATATACCCACAATGGATATATAAAGAGATTTCAAATGACAAAACCGATCGAATTAATTATTGCTGACTTATCGTTTTCTTATCATATTATCATATCTTACACACTCCCATGTTGCGGAGTACCTATTATAAACCCTTTTAATAAAATTATGATTATCTGGAGAGAAGTGAAAATGAAATTGAAACATAACAACATCTAAGACTTTCATATTGTTCAAAACCAGTTTTAACCTTTTACTCATAATTTTCATATATTTAAAATAATGTTTCGTTTTTCCATGTGCAATTAATTTCTAACACAACTACAAATAGATATAGAAGACGAAAAAATAATCATAATATCGTATACTTTTTAACTTGGACGTTTTCGGATCGTTACTTTTGGTAATTAAACAAAAATATACGAAAAACAGCTACTAGCATTAATAAATGGCTATCATTACAGACCGTCGGGGAAAAAAAAAAATACGGACCACATGTCGAGCGACATATTACCATAACACCCCCCCCCCCCCGAAAAAAATACCATGTTTAAATGCCCGATCTATGAAGTTATATTCTATATAGACATCCTTTCAAAAAAAAAAAAAAAAAAAAAAAAAAAAGAAAAAAGAAAAAAAAAAAAAACCAGATATGATTGACAGGCAAAATTAGCAGTTATAACCGTTAATAAAAATAATACATTCAGGTTACATGGCCGTAGGAACCGGGGTTGGCCATGCACACCCCCCCCCCCCCCCAAATAATTCTGCCGATATATAGAATACTATATCAAACAAAGCTACTATATGCTATCCCATCAATAAAAATGTCTGATGCTCCCCCCTCCCCCTCTTTTCTTTTTTTGCTTGTCAAGGAATTTTGGTAGTTGATAGTGTCCCCAACTGAAAATGTATAGCTGTGCCTCCCTCCCCACCCTACCCCCCAACTGAAATTGCTACATACAGGCCTGTGATCTATAATTAAATGCAATGACCGAGTCACGAAAAACCAATCGTTTTTAAATGATATTTTTATCAAGGAGATTGAAAAAAAATGAAAACTGCTGTCGACTTTATTATTTTTTTTAATACTATATATACAAGGACTCATATAATTGGCATTGTTATTTATTCACTTTACAACTTTCTTGTTTAAATGGCAGCAGTAATTGGTCGAACTGTCCCATGTATTTAATGAGTGAAGGTGGGAATCCCGAAACCCCCTCCCCAAATAACCCCTGTCTTTTTTTTTTGTAAATGTAATAGTTTTTTGTTTTTTTTGTTTGTTTGTTTTTTTTTTGGGGGGGGGGGGGGGCTTCTTATTTTATATCAATGCTCCGATCCCCTCTTTATGAATGTACACTACTACATGCTTGCTAATCTTGGTTGCCATCTCTCACTTGGGCCTGTTACATTTAAGCGGAGTAACTCAAAATAGAAAGAGATAGCAAGTAGCCTCCCTTTGACATTTTTTTTCATGCGTTGGCTAGGTCACAGCATGCATGCGATACTGAAATTACTTAAAACCTTAAAGAGTTGTCACTGCCTTGGTAGTAAGTTATTCGTTTATACAATATAGACATTTTTCTTATAGAGGCCTATTACAAAAATTACACGCGATCTTACTGTAAAATCAATCTATTGTTTATTTGATTTGTCAACTCGAATTTTCTAGGTTCAGTACTTCGTAACATAATTTATATTAAGAGGTCTCGGATCAGTAAAGGTTTTCACTAATAAATATTAATCTTTTGTCTAAAAATGCCACTGGCGATTTCTGAAACGCATGTTGGGTATGGGTTATAATTATAATACATGTAATTATAACATACTCTATTGCGTAACATTAACCATTTGTATGCTGTCGATGCAGACTTCACGACATTCATGTTTTGTAAGGTGGCAAAACAATCATTATAAATACGTCTTGGCAGTTGCATCCGATGTAATTTGTTTAATATTCTAGGTTATTCCGACACGGCCACTCAGGAGAAAATAAAGATGTAGCCTACATGTTTCTCGGGTGATCTCCCTTTGATTACATAGTGACCATGGTGACGAGGAGCCGGGAGTTGGAAAACCAATTCAAAGTATGAATAAATAGGCTGTCAGAGGAAAAGAGAACACCTTATTTTTTTCAACATTTTAGCATAATGATGAGTTAAATATAGATCAGCTACAAGAAGGAAAAGTCTTGGGTCAGGACTGAGGCACGTAGTACACAAAATGTCGAAATTACTGCATGTATACAGGCAGTCATGCTTAGAGAGAGTTTTTCGTAGTTTTTTGCACCACAACACAGAATAACTTATAATAAATATAACATTCGCATTTCGAAACTTTTTAATATTTACAAAAACAATATAGAATCTTTTTCTCTTCTATTAACTTAAAGTAATCCCCGCTATTTTCAAAGTGTGAGTCGGTGCTAAGGTATTTGAATCGAACGAAAAGTATTAATTTCGATGAGGCCACACCCTTCGAACAAAATAAAAATATACTTTATTTATTCATATTTTAATCCTCTTTTCAATGGTATAAATTTTATTTTGTTCGAAGGGTGTGGCCACAGCAAAAATTTGAACCAAAGACGAAAAAATGCTCTCTTTTTTTTAATAAAAACTAGCAAAGTGCACGTTTAGACGTTTTCTATACAAATATGACGTCATCAAATAAAAAAATTGGCATAAATTATTTAAGTTTGATACCCAAGGATAATATTTCTATTGTTTATTTTCTTCTTCCCCTCAGTTTGATTTTCCTGAAAAAATAGGCCGATTTAGCCCCTTCGCGGATTTAGCTCTTTATGAAAAATTAAAACAATTAAAAAATTATCCATTCCTCTACTGAAAAATTGTTGTAAATAGATTGACAAAAAAATGTTTACTATAGATAGCCACGGCATTAAGTACGCACCACACGATAAGATTGTTCCACAAAATTGGGGCAACCAAAAGTTTGGCGGATTAGGTATAGACACCAAGGTACTGGATGACTACTAGGCGATATGATAGTCAATCGCTGTATATTTTTTGCTCTTTAAGTGGGAGACTGCTCATGGACCACCAATGGTAATCACCAACTTCATATCATGGCAAAAACGGTTCGCGGTGCTCGTCGGGAAATTGGTTTTCGGCATAAAGGTCATTACAGGGTCTTGTCATGACACCAAGACATTTGTCAACCCCACTGTTTTGAAAAAGTTGGCATATTATATATACTAGAACCGATCAGGCAAATGTTCAGTTCACAAATAAGAATAACTAGTGGTGGGTTAGCAATTTTGTTTAGTGTATTTTCTATTTATGTTAATGTAGTCGCACGTCTGCAAGGCCTGATTCAATGGTGTCTCAATGTTTAAGATTAAGACTAAACCTTTAAATTGATCTGGGAAAAGACTTGAACGTGGGTCAATGTTAAAGATCAAGACTTTAACATATAAAGACTATAATATGATCCAAAACACTTGAAAATTGTTAAAATATAAAATAGCATGTTTGATTTCATTGCCCTTCTTTTCTGTGTGATTTGATACGGAACAGAAGATGGAAGAACAAACGGTCTTCATTCAGCAGGCATCCACTGGTTCTAGAAGACTTTTGCCATGTTTCCGAGCTGCAGCCTGTTTTTACCATTTCATGTTGATAATAATTGACATTAAAGAAGGCGTAGCTTTTGAGGAGAACAAACATACATTTCATTCGCCATAAAATGCATTGCTGCAAGTCTGGTTAAATTGTGAAAATTTTCAAACGCAAATGGACGTGCGATAGAAAAAAAATTATTTATTAAAATAACTCACTTTAGCCTTTGTCTTTAATGAAATTAAAAAACGCACAAAAACACAAAGAAACCAAAAAAAAAAAAAAAAAAATGGAAACATTTTTTTTTATTTAAATACGACAAATGTAAAAAAAAAATAAGTTGAAAAACTGAAAAACAAATGAGAAAATAAGAAAAACTGGATAAATATAAATGAACAGTAGCTGTTAAAATTAGACGTTTATATATCCTATAATGAGTGTTAGAAGTCAGTACAATATACAACAAGTACAATGCCGGTAAAATGATACATGCTACCATAAAATGTTTTCACAAATTAAAGAAAAGACTACTTTGTGCTTAAAGGGGCTTGGACACAGTTGTTTTGCGTTTTTTTTTCTTACAATTTAAAATTTCAATTTTTACTCCAGAAATAAATTAAGGTTAATGAATTGAACTAACATGAATATTCTTAGAATTCAATGACGACATTATTCATAACATCATGTCAAGCATCTGTGTTTGTAAACTACTCTGAATTTTCCGGATTATGGTAATAATATTTTTCATTAATATACTACATAATTTATATTTTTCTTAAGTATTAAGGACATATGCAATGTAGTTTGAATTTATTGTCTTTTTCCCTGGAGTTGAAGAGTTCCACTACTTAAAGGAATTGTATGCTACATTTCTATGTCTATATATGCTGTTGTACACTTCTTCTATAACAATTTTGGATAAACAAAACATCTAGAATATATGCTTAGTAATTTTTGTTTATTTTTCTTTAAATAATACAAGAATTATCATCAATTGCCATCTTTTCAAAACCCCTGGTAATGCATGCTGATTTTTTGTCGACCAACATTTGATGGCACTATAATCTTAAATTAAGAATATCATGAAAAATTATAAGTAGGTAAGGTACATTGCATATGTCCTTAAGGATAAAGTGTACTTCGTGAAAGCGCAAGGATATGTGAAAATCTAACGCGTCCCGAACTTCGTACTTTTTATATTTTCCAGATAAAAAAAGTTTCTGAACATGATTTAATTATGTTTCGATGTGAAATGCTCTAGCGACATTTAAGTCATGGTATTTTACTATTTTTTTTATTTTTATTTATTTATTTATTTTTTAAAGAAAATATTAATTTCAAATATGTGCCCCAGCCCCTTTAAGATTGCTTTGAAATTTTAACGGCGTCAAAAGGCAAAAAAAGAAGATATTTCACAATATTAATGTTGTAATTAAAAAAAAAAACATACAAAAATACACAAACTGATGAAATAAATAAAATTTGGATATAAAACATTACATAGTCGACAAGTACTTTGCAAATCAATAGAAATCAAAAGCATAAATTGACATTTCACAAAGTTCATCTTATTGTAAGAAAAAAAAAACACCGAAAAATACAAAGTGATGCAATAAATAAAAACTAAAAAGAAAGTGAATGAAAAACGAATTAACAATCAGTTTATTTAAATTAATCAAGGAGAAAGGTGTTGAAACAAGCTAAATGTTAGTAATTTTGTAGTTCCATTTGAATAAGCAAGTCTCGAGCTCTTCTGTGTTTAGTAATGTTATTAAATTCAAATTTGCACAGTAATGACACAAATGGGGTCCATTATTATCTTTTGCAGTCTTTTAAAGTTATAAAAGTTTCCTCCCTTTGTTTAACAATTCGCGTAAACACTGTCATTCTGCATGTATTCAGCGACAACCTCATAACAAAGCTGGTATTCCTCCTAAAAATGTAGAAAATATGGCATTCAATGCTCTTAGTCTAAAAATGATAACTGTTTTCAATTCACCCTATAACGCAGATTCTTGTACAAAAGTAAATGGTATGTACTTAAGGAATAACTGTATAATTTTTTTGGTTTCATGATGTGATCAATCGATTGGCTTGCGTGATAATTTGCATAAACGCCTAAAATTATCACGCAAGCCAATCGATTGATCATCGTCATGAATCCAAACAATCTGACAGTTATTCCTTATATTTACATGCTCTTGATTCTGTAAATTCACGTGCTACAAGCCCCGCTTCCGTCTCTGTCTGTCCCGCCCCGCACGTGATTTTTTTTTTATCACGCCTATCGATGAACCAGTAGATTTATGTAGAAATAAAGTATTTTTACTATTTGAAATTTTATCTCGGACAAAGACATTGGAAATGTAAATATATGTATGTAAAAAGAGAAACAACTCACACAGGATAAACCTTCATCATTCATTTAACTAAATGGTCACTGAAAGGTCGGGAAAGGTCACTGAATGGCAAAGCTCTGCCATTCAGTCTCGTTTCAATAGACTTTAAGACACCTTTCAGTTAACTGAATGGCAGAGATTCATCTTGTGTCAATATTTACTCCAAACCGATCATACGGAAAAAAACCTTGCTTTGATACCACTAACAGTAAATGATAATGGACTGAGGCTGACTTATATGTAGTAACAGGACAGCTAGCACTTTTCTGTAACATGAAACAGCACTACATAGCCATGATAAATTTCACCTTCAATGATGAATAAAACAATCACAAGCAAACAATATCCAGCTTGGACTCAGGTTTAACAATAAATATTATCTAAAATATAGCGTAGAAATCTAGTTTACCGTACATTTTGTATTTTTGGTGGAAATATAAGTAAATTCAGCAGGGAAATTTCAGCAAAAATATAGTTAATGCTAAAAATAAATATATCCAAATCTTCCAGAAATACTAACATAACTGTTACTTTAGATTGGTTAATTGCCTGAATTGAAACACTAGCTTAAGTTACATATTTCAATGAGTCTGTGTAAAACCTGACATATAAGATTTCGAGGAAAGTTCACCTTAAATGCAATTATGCAAAAATCACAAGTGTTGCACAATTAAAATTCCATAAATTAATCAAAAGGTTAACAAACATAACATTTTTTCAAGGTTAAGCTTTGCACATACTTAAAGAGCAAACATTCTCACCAAGGTAGATACAAACTCCGGTCTACGAATCTGAAGTTGCCTTGTGATGGTGAAGATGTCCACTTCTTTATCCATTGAGAGTTGTTCCAGGGCGTTATAGACAACAGCAAACGCCCCACATCGTGTAGCTCCATCACTAACAGACACATGCAATAAATCAAGTAAAAATAAATCGGGATATTGATGTCGATAAAATGTGCTGGGATTCATTGTTAAAAGGTTCAGACTGATGTAAATGATATCAAGAGTAGATTTTCATTAGAAAATTGCCCAAAATCACACAGAGCTGAGACCTACCTGGACAAAATAAGTATTTTTCCCTCATCTTTGTCTTTCTCTGATCTTGCCTCTTTGACCACGTCAAGTAGCACTCTTTTGTCTGCAAGGGACCTCCCTTCCTTCCAGGTCTTGCATTCCAATACAGTTATTCTCATGTCGCTACCTCCCTACAAAACAAAACGTGTGTGTTACATGAAGCGCATGACCTTTCATGCACTAAGTTAGGAAATTACTGGTACTAATGATATACATGTATAAACATAACAAACCTTTGGATGCAAAACTATATTCCTGGTTGTAAAGTTTACTGAATTTGTTGATGTTGCCAAATTAAGTACAAAACTGCCACAGATTTTGTTCTCGGATTTTGATGGAACCCAAAGGGTTGACTGATAAAATGAGACAGATATTATGATTATTTTAAGCAAGGTTGATATGAGTGTATAGTACGAAAACCATTTTTTTCACGAAATGATATCACTTACATGTTTTTCCTGTGTTTATGTTATATTTTCATATAAAAATCAAATGGACTCATATTTCTTTCTTATTACATCTTTCAATGATATTTATGTTTATATTACGGATTTTATTTCCTTCAAAGGACCAAGGAAAATCACAACACGAGCATCAAAATCTCTGATGAGTCTCAAAAGGTCTTCAGTGTAGTCAGGAAGTGGGTACTGAGCGCTGATTAGACAGTCATTTTCAGTGAAGGACTATCAAAATATAATTATTATGCAATTGATTTTCCTTTTTTCCCTTAAGATCGAGTATTTGATGCAAATGAGTAATCTCACAGTACAATCTCAACTGGATTTTCCAATAAAAAATTAAAAATAATTATATGCGTATAATTATGTAAAATTTGAATTGTTAATTTTCTGGTTTAATTAAAGACATCGAGGAACCATTGCCATCTTTAATTAAGATATAAAGCAGTCTTTCATCTTATCTTTTGGATGAACCACTTTATCCATACGGAAGATGAAATACTAGGAAAGCATTACATTTAAGGACATTATCACGATATAATACTTATAAAAAAAACGACCTGTAGTAGAACAGCGTTGTAGTAGTTGTTTCTTCCCTTTGTATAGGACAAATAACACAGGAATTTTTCCACTGAAATACATATATGAAAAGGGTTAAAATATTAGGGGAAAAACTGTAGAAATTTACAATCATGTTATTTGCAAGATTGTTTCAAACTATTTCTACTGACATGAGTGAAATAACTGATAATATTTGCAAGATTTGTTTTTTGCAAACAGTTTCTACTAACAATTACAACATGAGTGAGATAACTAAACATTGATGTAAAAATTATTATGACCTGCACATCGACCTCTGTATAGTTAGCCGATAGTACAAAAACCTCCATGAAATTTACAATCAATCAGACCGAATTATCGCTACTAAAAATTCCAATTTGATTTAAACATACGGAATTAGACATTTATGTAGAGAATATTGAAGTATACCCGGTAAAACACTCTGTGTGTAGTTGGCTGATTTGTTTGTATGTCCAGATTCACAATCTTTCTCTGCATATTTAATCCGAAGAGACTGTAGTGTCTACAACAATTACGAATGTACACATGTATTCACTGCAAAGTTTAATTAAATTAAATTTTTGATAGATTTCTACATGGCATTTTTTATGCGCCCGTAATCGAAGATTCGCGTGCATATAGTTTTGCCCTGGTCGTCTGTCTGTCTGTTTGTCCGCAAAAACTTTAACCTTGCCCATAACTTTTGAACAGTTGGTGCTTGGGTTTCAAACTTCACTAGTGTATTCCTTGTGACAAGACCTTCCTTTGGATATGGAAATAACTTTAACCTTGGCCATAACATGAGAACAGTTTGTGATAGGGCTTTCATACTACACATGTATATTCCTTGTGACAAGACCTTCCTTTTGATACCAACACCTTTGACACTGACCCTTGAGTTTGATATACTTTTGAAAACTATAACATTGGTCATAACTTTCAAACAATATGCGCTAGGGCTTTCATACTTCACATATGCATTTCTTGTGACAAGACCTTCCTTTGGATACTAACAATTCTGACATTGACCTTGACCTTAGAGTTTGACCTACTTTGAAAAAAATTAACCTTGACTATAACATTTGACGGTTTGGTTTTCGGGCTTTCACATTTCACGATAATGTGTAACACTTGTGACAAGACCTTCATTCGGGCACCATTTGACCTTGACGTTTTACTAACTTTTAAAAAACTTTAACCTTGCCATAGCTTTTCAACGGTTGATGCTAGGGCTTTCATATTTTACAGGTATATTCCTCTATACAAGACACCGTTCACGGTAGCTCAGTCGGTAGAGCGCTCGCTCCGTGATCGGGAGGTCGTGAGTTCGAATCTCGGCCGCGACAGACCTAAGTTGATAAAAAATAGGTAGCAACTGTTCCTTCGCCATGCGCTCGGCACTTTGAAGTGAAAGTTGCGGGTACTTCGGATGAGACCTTAAAAACCGAGGCCCCGTGTCACGGCAGGCGTTGGTACGATAAAGATCCCTCACTGCTCAATGGCCCTGAGTGCCGAGTAAAGGTCAAAATTTGAGGCCCTTCACCGGTATATGGTGACGTCTCTATATGAGTGAAAAATTCTCGAATGGGACGTAAAACAATATACAATCAATCAATCAATCTAGACAAGACCTTTCTTTAGGTACCAACATATTTTTTATCTCTTGACCTTGAGCTTGACTTGCATTTGATAAACTTTAACTTTCTCCATAAGCTGCCATACAGGGGCATCAGTATTTCACAAACACATCTCGTTTAATTTTTATTATTACTGGTATCATCTAAAGTTGTATTAAAAAATGGTACAATCATTATTAAATTGTAAATCATTTCGTTAGGTAGTAACCGTATATAAATCACATTACATGTTCTTGATTTGATAATAAACTGAAGAAACGTGCATTTTTTTATTCTAAAGTGCGATGAATTTACCTGGAAGTCTGAAGACAGGGAAGTTGTACTTGAAACTTCCCCACAATTTGTGTAGCAAGATCTATCTTGAGATTGTTGTGAAAGTGATTCAGCTGTTAGACACCTGGATCTCCCACTGAATGATTCACAAAGGGCAAGATACACGACTCTGTACTGGTCCTGATTGATGAGAAAGTTGTATGTTTTATAATGCAGAATCGAGTACAATCTTTATATAAAATTATAAGCATGTACAGATATAAAATATGCTTACGAGAATCGAGTTAACCACGTACAGAAATATGTTATAAAAAACCTTAGTGCAACAACCCCCCCCACACACACACAAAAAAAAAAAATTAGCTCTTTTCTATAAATCTATAAATATTGATATATGTAGTAGTTTAGGGTATAATAAATAAACTAAACACTAGAAGAAATCATTGTTAATAAACTTTTTCCGAGGAGTGAAAAAAAACCCGAACATTTTCTGGGCAAGAGATCAAAGAGACACCAAACCCTAGCTGTCGGCTTTGTTTTCTCGGAATGTTCTCAATATTCCTCCAGCTAGATGCAATATATGTTTTTGTCTGTTACACACAACCGTCTGTAAAAATCTACGGGGAAGTGTATGTGCTAGATAATATCAATCAAAGGGCGTGGTTTCTTTTCTCAGAGGGTACCAATCTGTATCTCTCAAAAAATCAGATTCCACAATTATATATGAAAAAAAGTTTAATTACCCTTCTGTTTCATATTCCAACAAGGCGTACGAGAACGTTTTATCGATTCATAGAAGACTGAGAAAATTAAAAAAAAATGTGTCAGTAAATGGACATTTTTTCTCGTCTAGCATTATTTCTTATTATTTTGAATGTTTCATTTGCCAATATCAATTTTTTCTTACTTAGTTTACTATATTGAAGCTATAATTGTCTGACCCTTTGCTTATTTATTAATGCAAATGCATACAGAAGTAGCATAAATACTGGAAATGTAAGAAAAAAGTGATATATTGCATTTCAGCATTTGAAATCTAATTTGTTAACACCATGTAATTTACTATTCATTTACATATATTTCTAATAGCTGTTTGACTGAAACTTATTAAGGTAGATAAGATTATCCTTATCTTTTTCGTAACCTGTATATGTTTGCTAAAATACTTATATTGGAAAAAAGTGTTTACAAAAGATTTGAATGCTTGTCATTTGTCAGGAAAAGTGTTTAGTGTGAAATCATTTATTTTCTTTAGGGTTAAAACTTTAATTTTCATTGTTTTCTTGGTGTGACGAGACCATCGAATTATGTCCTCCACGAACTGTAAAATATTAAATGTGTAACGACGTTGCACTCTTTCAGCCACGAAGTCAAATTCCCTCGATCCAATTTTTTATCCTCAAACCTCCAAAATGTGACCCCTTGAAAATATGTGATTTTATGGTATGCTTCAGATTCGTTGCGGGATGCTGTGTACTGATTCTTATAACAGTAACAGCATAGTTATGGTTATTTGTTTTTCTGATGATGCTACTGTATGTCATACATTCATTTACACGTAGTTGGTAACTACGAAAAAGAAACATACAAGTCTATCTTGCTTTTGTAAAAGAAATTATTTCAACATCTAAAACTAACATTGTCTGGATAAAACAAATCTTTTCTCTTTTCATTTCGTTTCGAAATGAGATTCTTTTTCTTGTTCAAATAGTTATTGATGTTAAGGCTTGAATAGAATATTTACATTGAAGTAAGACATGCTAAGATATGAATTTTTTTTTAAATTTCGAAAATTTCCCAACAAATCAGATTTACGATGGTTTAATTCGTCTTTTGAGAGAGCATTACAAACAAGGAAATATTTGGACAGGTAATACAGGGAAATATCTTTGCATGATAACAGTGAAACGATTGGAAAAGATTATTAACCTTTAGTTTCTATTTCTTTAATTGAGGAAGGGTTTGGGGAGAAATACATCATAAGAATTTAAGAAGGGTGGAATGAGGAAATTTTAATAGCTAATTACGTTTAAAACTTCTTCTGGCAGGTGATTTAAAGGGAAATATTACTGCCAGTGTTTTTTAAATTATATGAAAGAAAATTATGCATCATACTATTATGTTAATAAAGCTTTTGTTTCCAGGAGACCAAGCCATATTATGTAACCTAAATAATGCTTCCCTGTTGTGCTTAAGACAAAGAATGCGGAAAATATCGTGCATATCCTTGTAGAGTATGGACAGGAAGAAAGAATAACCATAGAAGCGCCTCTTTATTAATATATTCTTTATGTATAAGCTGATTTGTATCAATGCAAGTATTTACGGAAAATCCCATGTCAGTAAAACCAAATGTTAAAGGGACTTTTCTTTTTTAAATAAAAAATTGGGACCAAAATCTATTATTTCAACAAATTTTGTATAAAACTGATACGTTTAAATTTGGTAAAATAATGTAAAATACACATTTAAAGCCGTTTTTTCTTCTCAAAGAATTCAGAAAAAGTTAACGGAATAAAGCAAAATAAATTAAAATTACATCTCCTTGTATCATGTTCATTCTGTCTTTTCTCATGGTCCTGACGTACATCGGTACATTAATTCTGCCATTTCTCTCCCCGTCCCGGTAGAGGGCGTCCAAAGCTAAGTATGTTCCGGTTCTCCCAATTCCAGCACTGGAAAAATAAAGCATCTGAATATTTCATTTAGGCTTCATCATAATATTTTTTCGTAGTTTTATCCATTTAAATGTGAAGGTAGCAAACAGTGATCGATATCATGAATCCAGAAAAATATACGACAAGTGATCAGGGGAAAAAAACTCGGACCCCCGGAAACACAACAGGAGGGTTCAGGTGACTAGGAGGAGTAACCATCCCCTGTTGAACGGTCACACCCGCTGTGAACCCTTTGTATTGATTAGATAGATACATTAATCTGTAGTCAAATTTACTTTACAATTGGTATGAAACATAGACAAAATACCACCAAACGATGGGCTGTATTTGCAAACAAGTTTATATTTATCTCGCTCTTGTAATAAGGGTTCTTGAACTTGAAATAAGCAATGAATTCACAATGAGGTACAGTATGAAACCAACATGTCCTTCACATGGTAACGCATTTTATTCTTGTACATCTAGAATTAGTAGGCAGATAGGCAGACAAAATATTAAATAAAAGGAAAGAGGGAATGATGATCCACGCTAGTTCATCAGTCTTTAATATTTTATATGACTTTACCAAATAAAAAACTTACTCTAGGTTTTCATTCTGATTTTAACTAATATTTTGAATGTTAAATGTGCCGATGACTTGTTATTAAATTTAATGCTATCCTTTTTATTGTAAAATTCGAAATAATTACGTTTTAGCTTAGTGATTCAAGCTTTAAAATGAACATTATGACTATATTTCGAGTCAAAAGAGTTAAAATGGCACTTACGGTTTTGTACAGAAAGATCACTTAAATGTAACATATTTAAAATGAACAAATTTTACTCAGTGAAAAAAAAAATGTGCCTGACGTAAAATTTTGAAGCTTCAATAGTTATTTTTAGCAAATTACATGACAAAAAAATGACCATTTAAAAAAATGCACTAAAATGTTCATGTTTTCTTGTGGTATATATATTTGATGATAGATATGCTTCATCAGATGTTAGCAGTGTTAATATAAATTTTAACCACACGTCATGTTTTCTCTTCTTAGAGTATTTGCAATTTTGGAATCAGAACTGGTTTGGTACTGGCCTGATTTGGTTAAGCCTTCTGGCTGGCTTTCCTTTTTATATCACATATACCATAGAATGATTTGATATACAATGCGCATGTGTGTGTGTTTATCAATAAACAGCAAACGCTGATTGGTTGAAAACTTCAATGCAACACATTTAGATTAAAGCATAAATTTTGTATAAATAGTTGAGCAGATAAAAAAAGACACCGAATAAATACAGTAGAACTGGGTTGAAAACATTTGCCAGGAATTTCAAAAATGTTTCTCTGTATCTGCAAATAATTCGTTATGTCCAGTTAAAACTGAGATATTTTCCCCTTTTTGGTAAAGATTGTCAGTCTCTTTAAGCCGATTTCGAAATATTCGCGGTTTGCTATTAAGTGATTTACTGTATTCATTTGAAAGACTGAACATAGTTCTAAATATGTTGAAGTTAAGAATAATATTAAAATAGACTATGAGAAGAAAAAAATAACTTTACTCTACATACTGTAAATAATTTCCTGCAATAATTTTATTAAAATCATTCAGTAACATGCCTTTGCCTTTAAATTTAACAATACTAATTGATTGTATCTTAAAGTTATATGCTATACAGATTTGAATGAAGTCGAAAAAGAGAAGAAATGAATATATCGATCCAATCTGCTACAATGTTAAGTATGCAGTTCTTTGCCTAATCAGCTCTACCCTGGAGGTTACATATAGTATTTTATGTATTTCCTAGAAGTCCAACACTAACCCAATTACATAGGTCAGCAAGATATGTTTGAAAAATGCAAATTAACACCAAGATGTAATTCGGTCTAGTGGTTTTCTGAGAAAATTATGAATAAAAAATTAGATTTTTAGGTCCAATCATGACCAAACTGACCTCTCGTCTACTTGACCTTTGGATAGGACCAAGATTTGTCAACCCATCATGAGATACTTCACTTAAACCTTGTTTATACAGCGAGCTTTATTCATATGCAGATAATTTGCATTAATGTAAATGTATTCATTTATTAAAGCACCTGCATATATGCAGAAAAAATACTCCTGTCAGCAGATGTACACCTAGTCAGGGCCAGGTGTTTATTCATTTGAGAAAGCAAATGCTGTGTGCTGAGAGGTTCAATTGTGGATTTTCGTGATCGAGCTTTTCACAAAGCCTTCTACTGAAAAAAATCAGCCCCTTTCTTAATTCTAATATTCTCTAATCTTTGTTCTTCACTTACTTTTTCAAGAACATCATTCAAACCACATCTTTAATTGTGGTTTTTCTACTCATTTTAAGCTCAGTGAAGCATCATGCATAAACTGTAATCCAAATGTTGAATACATGAAAAAGAATTTTCACTCTCCATGCAGTATAAAACCATTCGTATGGAAATCATGAACCAAAAAATAATGGTAAAGTAGAATTCTTATGAGATTTACTCACAGTACAACAAAAAATCGCACGCAAAACGCGTAGAACATATACTTTTGCACACTGTGGCAAATTTGCTCATGTTTAAATATGTATATGAGTAAATTTCTCAATTTAAAAAAGGTATGAGTTATAATTTTAATTATGAGTTTTAACTTCCAGGTCTTCTTGGCTTATCTATTTGCAAAATTATGAAAATTCACTAGAATTAATCTTCCTCTGTACCGAATACATGTAAGAGCTTGACGCTTTGAGTCTTTTGATCAAGACCTTATTTAAAATGACCTTAAGGTGAATCCATAAGGTTGCATCAAGTTCTTTCACTGGATGAACAGAACATCTCTTTTGTATTAAGCAATGGAAGAAAAAATCAAAATTTCTCTATATTTGACTTTCCGGGTTTCTGATCGGTCGATTAACTCGATTAAGTGTTCAATATCACTTGGTGTTTATAAACATTCTTAGAATAATCCTTCATTGAAAATATCTAGGCAGTCCTTGAAAAGAGTGTCTTCAATTATTCATTTGAAAATTTTGATAGGCACTAATTGTGCTCCCTTATCATCCAACCTGTTCGTATATTCTAACGAATCAGAAATTACTCAAAACCTTTTACGTGAGATGAAGGAGAAAAGTCTAACCGTTTCTTTCAATTCATCATTTCATTATATGGATGACATTTTTTCAATCAATAATAGATATTTTCAATATGTCAAATCGATATATTCCAGTGAACCTTAAATAAACGATGCCAAAGAGTCTGCCTGACCTGTTTCATGCTTGGATTCTTTACTGACTGTAGACGTAAATGGCCAACTAAAAATTAAGCTATACAGCAAGTAGGATGACTTTAGCTTTACCATTATAAACTTTTCCTATTTATGCAGTAATATTCCATTTTCACATGCAAATGGGGTTTACGTCTTCCAGTGGATTCGGAGCATGTTTCGAGTACAATTCTTTTAACAGGAGAGAGAGAGAGAGAGAGAAAGTCTTTGTTATTAAAGAATTTCAATAATAAGATATCACAATATAACCTGCAGTGGACCAGCATGTACTTTCCAGTCTGTGATGACGTTTTCATCACGTGACGGTGGAACACAACAAGACTAAGTGGATTAGGGACTCCATGATCTGGCCACCGTGTGTAATGAAGCATCAGCACTTCACGGTCTTTTTTATCCTATTAATAAGAAATTATAAAGATTATGCTCCTTACCATGCCTCATTATTGATTTCTATTGACCTGACTTTAACATTGTTATCCATTTTTCATTGCATAGAAATGATTCGATTATAAAGAGTCAGACCGATAGATGTGCATACACTGTAACATATTGGAAAATTTCAAAAAAACATGCTATACTTTTTATCAAAAGCATTAATAAAGACAATAAATGCCAATCAGAACAAGTCTCTACAAACAATTTTTTTTCTTTTTTTCACTGTGTGAGATCCAATTTTTAATGAACTAAAATTAAAAAAAAATATCAGGATGAAGATGTTTGAGAACTTCAGGAAAAGGTATCGGCTGCTTAAAGGGGGGGGGGGTATACTTGTCAAGTATCTGTAAGTTTATGACTACAACATTTTTTCACCATACGAGATGCCATTAGTCGATTTTATCTGAATGTTTCTAAAAACAGATACTTCAAATTTTCACAGCTCAGGTAAAGTTCTTAGTAGAAATATCGGCGATTTTTAAAGACAAAAGTACATTCTTTACAAGGATGATTACTTTTTTTCAGTAGTCTACTTATATCGGACAAAAGTAAAATGGTTAAAAACAACAGGTTGAGGAAGATTAGATTTTTTTAGACTTGTCACGTCATGTAGCACTGAAGTGATTATAGCAAATATACTTGCAGAATTTAGGTTATCTATAAATAGATAGGGTATAACCGATTGAAAAATACAAGTTATATTTGTAAATTTTTTCAGCATTCTTTGTAGTTTGTGAAAATCCTGCAAACCTATATAGATTCTACTATCTAATTGCTAAAACTATATTTGTTATAGACCGCATGTTGAATATTTTGATGGACAACTACATTAAATATAGTAATAATTCATTTGCAAGATTTCATCAGGTTCGCAGCACTTTTCAAATGTTTAAATACCTATTGAAATTATGTATTTAAACTTGGCATGATCCATTAAATGTATGTCCTTGCAATATATCAATTATTTAAGACCCTTCTATTTCTCTCCTCGACCATGAGATGATATTTTTTCATGTTTGCCCAACTTAAATTTGTTAATGATCCTACCGCAGGTTCAACCGTCACGGTAGCTTAGTCAGTAGAGCGTTCGAGCTGTAATCGGTAGATTGTGGTTTCGAATCCAGGCCGCGTTTGACCTAAGTCGAAAAAAATAGGTAGCAACTGTTCGCCAAGCGCTCGGCACTTTGAAGTGAAAGTTGCGGGTCCTTTGGATGACACCTTAAAACTCGAAGCCCTTCACTGCTCAATGGCTCTGAGTGCCGAGTAAAGGTCTAAATTTGAAGCCCTTCACCAGTATACGGTGACGTCTCTATAAGAGTGATAAATTCTCGAATGGGACGTAAAACAGCATATAATAATCTATTACTCTCCAATGAATCTGCATACGAATGTTCGGTAGTATTACTTGACTAGGAAAGATACGGAAAATATATGAAAAAAATTCCTTTAAAGGGCATAGCATCGAAGTTAGTGGCCTCTAACATCAGCAAATAATATTCTATTTCATTACAAAATGCGTTTTTACATTGTGAAAATATTACTTGATCCGCCTGTCACTGCATACAAATTGCGTCAAAATGTAGAATATGACATCATTTAGACACGTGAATTGCGATCAGTGAAATGTGTATAACTTGCTGTGTGGGATTTAATTAAAGACAGAACTTTATGCTACAGTAAGTTGTGATGTAGTTTTAAGCTCCAAAAGATTAAAATCGCAGATCATTTTATTTTGAGGTAATTTGAGAAACTGTTATTTTTGTGTGATGTCATGTAGTAAATACTTCCTGTATAAATTAGGTCCCGCTCCTTTTTGAGGCCTTAAATGTGCTGTGTATTTGTAACTGTGTTGTCATAATGAGTATGACGTAACAACGTTTATTTTTATGAGATACTGCTGTAATAGAAACATGGATTTTAAAGATATTTGAAATAAATAAATAAATAAAACATAGAAATTTACCTCGGTTCAGGTCCTAATTAATTAAAGCTCAGGAAAACCAAATCAACAAATTTCATGCTAGTTCGACATACTTTCTGTAATCTATGTAGGGATTCACACTAAGCTATATTACAATTTTATTCATTTTTAAAAAAAAAAAAAAATGCACACAGGTATATCAGGACTATCTAAAAACATGAGCTTGATTTTTCAAAAGTATAATTTTGATTAGTAATGCATTTTTTGAATCAGTCCCCGCATTCCACACTCCTCTTTCATAATATTATATTTACATTTGCAAATGTTTTCTTTTATATAACACTATTGAAAGCAACGCGTATCTATATCCGTATAAACAAGGGTTCCTCGCGTCATAAACGTTCGACGTAATTTTCAGGGTTGAGGCGCAATCAATAGATCAAACTCGTGCTGTTGAGTTTGAAAGTAAAATATTTCACGCGTGAAAGATTATAATCAGGCAAATATAAAATATATATAAGTCAAATGTAAATATAAGTAATAAGGTATCATTTTAAAACATCTATCTGGATATAAATACGGGTTTGTATGAGATCAAATTCTCGTGCCCAACCCGTATTTATATCCCGATATAGATGTTTAAAAACAATACCTTATTTCTTAAATAATGATACTATTATGATGCCCACAGGTTATTTCAATTTTGCTGTATAATTCTGATATCCTACGGTGCTTTCATGATCGTAGTGGCTATGCAGCACTTAAGAGAGTTATGATATTAAGGCATTTCCACCCTCTTGTGATGTCATAGGTTTTTGCAAAAAACTTTATTAATTTAAATTCATGCCCAATAGAAATACATCTTTGTGAAGAATGCATTTCAATAGGTGTAATGAAAAATATTGTTAAGTAAATTAATTTAAAAGATGAAAATTTTCTTTATTTTCTTAATTATTTAATCTTTAAGAAATGTTTATAAGGGCAATAACTCCTTCTCATGTATTTTCATTCAGGCATTTCCTTTATTGTACTTCTGAAGTAAAATGGTTTTCCTGATATTCATAATTCAAACATATTTATAAAGTAACATATTTTGGGACTTTCAGCATCAGAATTATGTTTCTGAATCATTTTTTAGTTAATTTTTATAATATTGTGTACTAAAAATACACTATTTTTATGCTGACATATACTTCTGCTTATTTATGTCGTACATTTTAAAAAAATAGAGCAACCTATACAATTCATTTTTTTTTTTACAATTATTAATCAATTTAAACTTTATTCAGTGAAAATAAATGCAGTTTTTCTACTTTGAACCTATAAAATTGTGATGGTGGAAATACCTTAAACGATCTACTAGTCTAGCTGTTAGGAATATATTATCTTAACGAAGCCTAGCTGCTTTTGATCTTGAACGCAGGCAAAATTTTATGAACCAAAGACGATAATTTAACAATTTGCAATGCCTAACATTCTTCATAATGTATATATACACGATGGTTTTAAATTGAACGTAAACAACACGTTTTTGCTGATTATTATGCATTAAATGCAATAAAATATATATATTATGTATCAGATAATTGGAATCGCTGAGAGTTCGAGACAGATCTATAGGTATCAATGGAAGTTTTGAATAGATTTACATTTAATCCAATAAGAATAATTCTGAGCATGCGCGTTTATTGTAAAATAGCAGCTTCCCTACAACACAGAGTATATAAGAGGTGTGTTAGCATGGATATCGTTTTTTGGACCGTGCATTTTTGGTGCGATGTCGTTCGTTCGATTTATTGTTTTCTTTTATTCCAATCGTGTTATTTTATTTGTAACAAGTTAAATCAGCAAAACGGAATATGGATCAAACGGCGGGAATTTGTCTATTTGGATTAAACACCGCCATTATACGAGGCATTTTTGCAAACGAGGTCAATGAATCCATCTGTTTATCATTGGAAATTACATAAAAACTCCGAGAGGGGCTAATGTTGCAAAATGTAGGAACATCTTTTAGAGAGGTATGTTGATTTTACTTGTACGTTGAACACGATCACACTTTAGACACTGTCTTTTTTGGATTTATATGTAATAATTCAATCTTTCCCGTGTTTTTCTTTGATCTTTTTTTCCCTCAAAGTATACGTATTTTGCAATCATTTTGGAGAATATCTGCTAAATGTTCAGCATGGTGAAAAGCAAAAATAGATTCAACTTTTGGCCTGTCCGAGAATGGTTGTGTTTGTCTTTAAGTATGCATTTACTAATTTGACTGTAAATACATCTTCATCGAATTAGAGAAACGTTTCTGGCAATTTTTGCTCTCAGTAATGCATCAAATTATATTTAATTGTAAGCATTTGTATGCGAATTGAAATTTATATAACACTGTATTAAATACGAAAATTAAATAAAAATAAAGCAAACTAAAACAATTAAATAAAGAAACAAAACATCAGCACAGAGACATCTTTCAGTTATGTAAATATATCAAACATTATCAGATTAAAAACATTTTGAATTATAGGTATAAGCAAAAAACATCAAAGATTAATAGCAACTTTTTCTAGGAATTTATTTTTCTAGTAGTTTTGGAATGTATTTTTTTTAACAAAAACTCGCATTAACTGTACAATAGTTTTAGTTGATATTGGGCTATTTATTTATTTACTTTTTTTTTAACAAAAACTCGCATTCATTGTACCATAGTTCTAAGTTTATATTAGGCTTTTTATTTATTTATTTATTTATTTATTTTTTTACAAAAACTTGCATTTATTGTACTATAATTCTAAGTTGACATTAGGCTATTTATTTATTATTATTATTTTTCTTTTTACAAAAACTCGCTTTTACTGTACTATAGTTCAAAGTTGATATTAGGCTATTTATTAATTTATCTATTTATTTATTTTTTTACAAAAACTCGCATTTACTGTACTATAGTTCTAAGTTGATATTAAGCTATTGTAATATATATTTGCTTCATACCAGATTGTTGTACACTTTGAAGCGTCTTGACGTGTAATTAGCATATATCTTCTCTTCCAGGTTTCTTATTATAAAGATGCCATGCTGCACTTTGTCGCTAAAATTCGGCCAATATTGAGTACATTTAATCTGCAAGAAAAATATGGAGTTAATTGGCCATAGCACTCTCCCCTACATTGCTATGAAGTATCACGTATAAACACCAATCCACAGTTCATTATGGTGATAAAAAATACAATATGAAACAATGAAGTTAATTGCACCTTAGCACATTTAAAATATTTCTCCTTCAAGTATGTAAAAATGTATCCTTGTACATTTTTTTTTAAAAAGGATAAATCAGTTTTAACTCCAATCTTAAGGATTGTGTTTTGAGTAACTTAAATCACGTAAACATGGAGGTCTTTGATTATTTTTACATTCTGTGGCTTTTTCTTTGCTGCTTACTATTCTTTAGGATAAATTTTGGAAAGATATTTTTCTTTGTTTACATGTACAGTCTAAAGACGCATAAACCATTGATCTTTTATCTAATCAGTACCTGGGTTTTGAAAACATAGATATTAAAAGAAATTCACTTATTTTTTTTTTAAATTGATTTACATGTAAAATCTAGCAACCCAAATTATATGTTTTATGGGGAAACTGGGCGATATCCATCGATAACATGCATAATACGCCCAGACTTCACAACTGTATGTCTAATTTGGACTTATAGCACTATCAATTAGATTTATTTGACAGACAACTGACAAATTAAAGTCAGACGACACGTTCCGCGAAAACATATAATTTTTCCCAAGAAATTGTCATTGAAGTATAGATACTTAGCAAGTTTCCTCACCAAAAATTGAGGTACCTTACCAGGCATTTGGGCAAGAAACCAGAGGGTAATATTTCTTATGTCATCCTTATGGGTAATCTTATAATGTAACAATTTTTTGTGTACTCATATTTTAAAACATATTGAAAACAATTTAGAAATCACAAGTGAATGACAATATGAATAAGTTATTATAAGATACCAAGGTATACAAAACATATTTGAGGAACGTGTCGTTTGGCCTTAAAGTATCTTATTTCTCTAGGTACTAAATACATGGGTTTTGAAGTTTGTTTAGTTAAATGCGTTTTTGTACTTCTGAGCAATCCTCTTCGATACATAATTATACCTAAATATTGAAATTCGTTCACAATTTCAATTGGTGTACCTTTATATAATAATCTTCTTCGAAATTCTTCCTCAGGGGAAAATGAGTAATTTAGTCTTTTCTGTGTTTACTTGAAGCTTCCAATGATCACAATAATAAAAAAAAATATTCACAGACTTTTGTAGATCTTCTGGGTTGTCAGATTATAAAGCTGTGTCATAGGCATCAAAGAGTATGAAATGTTAAACATAGCTTGCCTTCCATTTTCTAATTTCCCACTTAAGCTCGTAAGCCATTCAATGTCATTGGACAAAAGATAGCTTTTTCAATCTTTAATGTCTGTCGTAAAGAGAAAATGTGATAGATTTTCACCCTGTCTCACCCCAAGGTTACATGTGAAAAACTCTGAGGTGTTTTGATCAGTACATATCTAAAATGTAATATATTCTTAATATCTGACAAACACCTATTGTTTAATTTTTAATTAAATTTAGTATACCAGTTTTGCTCCCTCCTTGGGCCTGAACACTAGACACAGGGAACATGATTCACCCCCATCTTGAATTAGGGCTCCTTATGTATTATAATTATTTCATTGTTTGTCAATGAGCAAAGAAAAGATTTCCATAGGTTTATATATTTTCAATATACGACTAACTTTACCTCGTCTTGGTACCTGAACCAGGACGACACGATTTACAAACTGTATATGGAGGTTAAAGTTTTTTTTTTCCCGATAAGTTCCAATGAGTAGGACAGAATACGTTTTCAATATATGACCATTTAAATCCCAAACAGACATAGACCCAGGTGCCACGGAATTTTTGCGACTTTGGTAAAATGTTAAGCACAAATTATAACCATGCAAACAATTCGCCTGCAAAATATACCTGTCCGGTAGTTCAGTGTTAATGCATGACAAATTTATCCACACTATTCAGTCTTAATCTTGTATCCAGGGCTCATGACATTTACAATTTTAGTAAAGGGCTTATTGCTTATTAGTATTATGCCAGCAGTTTGCATTACGTTTGAAGCTTTTGGTCCCAACCTTAGGCTTCAGGGATGCAGGACAACGCATGATGACGGACGAAAGCAGATTGAGTTCATTTGAGTGACTCAGGTGACCGAATAATTGCATACATTTTTTTTGAAAACAGCTTTTGAGTAGAAATATTGAGCTGCTGATTTTTTAAGGCTGCTCTTCTTTCATATATAGTTATTTTGTTTTGAATTGTAGATATACATTCCAGACATTAACTGGCTTTTAAAACACAACTTCAGGTGACAATGAAAAGGCAGTATTTCCCTATATTTACTCAAACAGTAAGTAGCTGAGAGAACATCTATGAAAGCAATACATATAATCATATGTTACAGTGGTTTAGTTACTATTCATTATTAACAATCAAACCTTTGTCCCTTCTTTTAGATTGGTCAGACAAACAATGGTATTTACACATTCCTGCCATACCATCTTCCAGAAGTCAACCACTGTTTTTGGCTTTGGTCCTGTCAAATATGATAATATATATAGATATTTGGAAGAGATGGTTTTTTTTGTTTTATCTACAATTATATTTACATCAATAAATAATGTACCTTGAGTTGCAATATACTTTCGGTTACTCTGTGTATCCTATTGACGAAAAAAGTATAAATTTATTTTGACAGGTTTGAAAAAGTATGAACAATTATCTAACAAATTTATTATAAAGGAAATCATCTGAAGCAAGCCAGAAGACAATTTTAAGCATTTGAAGAGAAAATACCCGTTTCATCACTGATAGGAAAGTTTAAAAAAAAGTTTAAAAAGGATATATCTGCGTCTCAATATGAGGTAAAAATTCTCAAGAGGGACTTTAAACAAGAAACAAATCAAAAGGGATAATTTTTTTCACGGAAAACAGCGTTTTATCACTAGTATTCTTATCACGAGCTCACAAAAATATTTCAGCATGTCATTTTAGATAAAGCTTTGTTTGTCTCTTTCTCAACAACGGTTTGTGTACACTTTCGATTTGGTGCTTAAAATGTCAATGATATAATAATACTTTCCTTGATATAATTGGCATTGATGTAATCACTTTCATTAGGAGATGAGGTTTTCAATACAACTCGTGAGTGATCGTCTGTAGAACAACATGAAAAATACAATATAATTCATATCTTTTAATTAAAACAAAACCCCAAACAAACAAAACAATGTGTTTTTATATGTATAGCAGTACTCTAGTTGTAAAACTTACATGGAAATGTAGTTGTATATCTGTTTTTAGGTTTATTTTCAGGCTTCTTAGATTCTTCACAGGGAAATAGTTCACCTCTAGGAATTTCCTATTAAATCAAGAAAACATATTACATGGAAAATATTGATGTGTCAAAAGTGTTCAACGCTTATTCAAGATTGCTTTTATATCCCAACATGAATGCACAAAGTCGTCATTAACTGTTATACATGTATATGAAGAGGAATACCTGATTATTATGAAAGGGAAGACCTGAACATTTTGTCCGATTGGATTAAATGATTAAGAAATATATTAAAGAATCGTGTTACAAATGAAGTAGGTGAAGATAACGAACAGTTAAAAGGCAATATGCTAACCATATATCCTTCCGTTTTCACTAAATCGGACTTGATAAAAGAATTAAAAGGACTACATGAACTGTATGTAAAGGTTCAAGCTGAGAAGGCTTGTAACAATATCGTCTTTGTTTCTAAGGCTCATTATTTTAACTGTATTTTAGAAGAACTTGGTTTCAATTCTATATCTGAAAATCCTACTTATACTCACAGTTCACTTTCAAAGGATGAAATTCTTCAAAACCACATTTCAATGTCTAATACTTTTAATATTCCAGTCAACAATGGATAGTTCAATCTACCCTACCTATCTGGATTCCTACATCTCATAAAAATCTTTACAAAGATACATTGCCGGGTCCAGCAAGTGCTCTACAAAGTCCCTTGCTTTACTCCTCACAGAAATATTAATTGCCGTGATGGAAAAACTTGAGACGTACTGTACCGCAGCATATTTTGGATGAAGTGTAAATCAAATGTAAATTCTCAAATACTCCAAAGAAGTTTGGAAATATTTAAAAGCACTTTTTGAAAAAAAAACCCAAAAAAAAAAACAAAACAAAAAAAAAACAAGTTATATGAAAACGTATGATTTTTCTACACATTGTACAACCATTTCTCATGATACATAAAAAAAACTTCTGATATCATTAGGAATTGCTTCTTCAATACAAATGGAACTCGGAAATTTTCATATATCATCAACAAAATTACTTTGTTGAAAATCACTCTGATTCTTCACTGATATTAAAATAATGTTAGATTTCCTCAATGACAACATTAATGTAGTCTTTGGAGACCAGGTCCTCCAACAATCTTTCGAAATTCCCATGGACACAAATTGTGCTCCTTGATTGACCGACTCTTTTTAAATATTTCTATTCAAAGACATATATTAGAAGAAGAAAACACTTGCTATGGCCTTTATCTAGACATTCAGATACGTAAATAACTTTGTATTCGTGAGAACTTTATTTGTGCGTAATTACTAGCTGCAGAACTGTAGCTCTCCGAAAAAAAAAATGACAGACCGGAAAGCTACAGTGCCACCCATAGAAAAAAACTGTATATTTATTGCGCACAAAAAAGTGCGCTGTTTCTCGATTTATTTCTCCGTATTTTTAAACTGAAATCTCTAAATATTACTGACCGTGTGTTCCTAACACATTTTTGAACTATTCCCACATCAAAACATTTCCTATAACCGTTGTTAATAGCCATCCTGGGCCTGAAATTAAGACCATCCAAAATTTTGCTTGTTAATACTGCCATTTTGGGTGGCTAGACAATTTGGCCAAACGCGCTTCGTAAAGATGTCAACTACAAGAGAAATTGATAGAGGTCTAAGGAATTTTTTGAAATCGAGCTTTTGTGCAGTTGGGGTAAGAATTTGGAGAAATTAATCGAGAACCGAGCGCAACTTTTTGTCAGCAATAAATATACAGTTTTTTTTATGGATGGCACTGTAGCTCTCTGGTCTGTCTTTTTTTTTCGGAGAAGTACAGTTCTGCAGCTACGTAATTACGCAAGTCTGTCTGCTCGCGAAAATGTTACTCTCTCTTTAGATCGAACAATGTTTGTTACCTTAACCTTTTTTCATTCTCAAGGATGCGAATATATTTCTGTTAAATATCAAGTGTTTGTTTCTATCATGTATAATGCAAAGATGTATTAATTTTATATTTGAAATCGAACGAGGCATTTCATTTTTAAATCGAACAAAGCAGGTAATAACATTGTCTTTGTTTGTAAGGCTCATTATATTAAATGTATTTTAGAGGAACTTAGATTTAATTCTACAAGTGGTAATCCAACTTATACTCATAGTTCCCTTTCTAAGGAAAATATTCTTTAAAATCATATGTCAGTTTTGAATAGTTTTAATATTCCAAACAACCAAAATGAATTTGAATTACCATATCTATATTGGATTCCAAAACTTCATAAAAATCCTTACAAACAAAGATACATAGCGGGTTCCAGTAAATGTTCAACCCTGCCTTTTTCTTTACTCCTCACTAAGATGTTAACAGTAGCGGAGGAGAAACTTCAGAGTACTGTGCAACAATATATTCGAGAAGTGGTGTAAATCAGATGTGGATACTTAAAATTCCAAGGAACTTTTGGAAAATTTGAAATCACAAGATTTTACCAAATTCAACAGCTAAAAAGCTTCCGACTTTTCAACTTTATACACAACCATTCCCAGCGATAAATTAAAGTCCATGCTTTTTGATATCATTGACAGCTGCTTTTTCAATAAAAATGGAACTCGTGAATTAACTTACCTTGTAATTGGTCATTTGCAAAATTATTTTCTTAAAAAACATTCTGATTGTACACACATGTACTCTGAAGTTGACATTAAAAGATGCTTGAGTTTCTGATTAACAATATCTATGTGGTTTTTGGAGACCAGGTCTTCCAAAAATCTATTGGAATTTCCATGGGTACAAATTGCGCCACGTTATTAGCAGACCTCTTTTGTATTCATATGAAGCAGAATTTGTCCAAAATCTTATACGTGAAAAGAAGAAAACACTTGCTCTGGCCTTCAACTCGACATTTAGATATATCGACGACGTATTGTCAATTAACAATGGTCATTTCCATTCTTATGTCGATATTAATATATCCAGGTGAGCTTGAGATAAAAGATAACACAGAGTCTGACACATCTGTTTCATATTTGGATATTTTACTTGAAAAAGGTAATCTAACAAGCAAGCTTTATGATAAACGTGATGACTTTAACTTTTCAATCGTCAACTTACCTTACATATGCAGCAATATACCTTCACCACCTGCATACGGGTTTTATATCTCTCAGTTGATTCGATACGCAAGAGCATGCTCTACGTATGTACAGTTTCTAAAACGAGGTAAATTACTGACGAACAAGTTGATGAAACAGGAATATCAGCAGTCTCTTTTAAAGTCATAATTTCGTAAGTTCTATGGTCGATACAATGACCTTGTCAGGAATTACAATTTATCATTGAATCAAATGCTGACTGACTTTTTTATACTAATTGTTAGACCATTATTTTCACACTGAATTGTCGACGGCTTTTTCCGTTATTTCCCGATCATGACAAGGAGCACACGGCGGGTGTGACCGGTCAGCAGGGGATGCTCACTCCCCCATGGCACCTGATCCCACCTCTGATGTTTTAGAGGTCCGTGTTTGCTCTGCTCCTATTTTGTATTGTTTAATGGACTTTTGAGCTTGAATACTGTTCGTTATCGCCATATATTTCATCGTAAATACTCAGAGAAAATTAATATTATGTAATTTAATATTCTCATACATGATATTCGTGTTTGAATCCAGCGTTTTCGGCAGCAGACATTTTGGCTATGATGGCATGCAGGTTTTTTGTGGGAATGGTTTTATTCGTAGGCGGACCTCTCTTGACTATTTCCTCGACATCGGAAGATTTATATTTACTTCGATCCTTACTTCTCTCTGTGGTAATTGCTGGAAAAAATAAGTTTTTCAATTTTATGAAGCTTTTCTTAGTGTCGTAGCTCAGTCAGTAGAGCGCTCGCTCCGTGGTCGGAAAGTTGTGGGTTCAAACCACGGTTGCGATAGACCTAATTCGATAAAAAAAAAAAAATAGGTAGCAGTTGTTCCTTCGCCAAGCGCTCAGCAATTTGAAGTGAATATTGTGGGTCTTTCAGATGAGACCTTCAAAATCTAGACCCCGTGTTAGGCAGGTGTTGGCACGAGAAAGATCACTCACTGCTCAATGCCCTAAGTGCCGATTAAAGGTTTAAATTTGAAGCCCTTCATCGATCGGTATATGGTGAGTTCTCAGTATGAGTGAAAAGTTCTCGAATGGGACGTATAGCAACATAAAATCAATTAATCAATCAATCAATCTTTGTTCAAGATCCCTATCCCCCCCCCCCCCAAAAAAAAAAAAAATATATATATATATATATATATAATCCAAAACCAGAATTTCAATAGCATCACAACCCTCAAAAAAAGTTTAATAATCTTCAGAAACAGTTCTACCAATATATGCCTGCACATTTTGGATCAGAGGTTGTGCTGTATTCAAAATATTAAAAATAGCTTAAATCTTTTACTATTTCAGAGTTTTCAGAAAATGGGTATACAGTGTAATGCCGCAATTCATGAAATCATAATGCATTGGCTACAGTCACCAAGAGTCCGGTGATATTTGATGCATTGTCAACTATACTGAGCAGTTTTGATGTTTCAGAAATTCATAGTACAAAAAAGAAGGTTCTAAGTGAACATTGTTCTTTAAGCCATGATTAAAGTATAAATTTATATTTTCAAATCCCTTGCCAGATGAATACTTTCTAAAAACAAAAAGGAGGGGGCGATGTTCTTCCTATTTTATAAGAAGTGATAAAAGTTTCATAGAAAATATTTTCTATAGCAAAATAAAAATGCATCAGGTAAAATCTGGGGAAAAAACTCGTAACACTTTGGGATTGTAAATGGTTACAATTGCCGCATGCTGTAGATGGAAACAATTAAGACTAGAATGGAAAGACCGAGTTAATTTTTTTTTAAAGTAGTTACTTTATTTTTTGTTGTTGTTACCTTTATTGAGACAGACATCGTTTCAAAGATATTGAAAAAGTTTTAAAAAATTGTAAAACTTGGCGTGCTTATAAGAAACCGTGTGTTCCGATTTTAAAAAAAAAAGTCTCCGTGCTTTAAATGCTTGAAAATTATCCACTTTATCCGAAACTGAAAATCAAACATGTCAGGTGCGAAGTACTTCACTAATCAGCACTTTTTTGAAAAATAATTAAATGTAATTTACATAGGGTTTGCACTTTCAGTAAAAGAACTACACTTTGTTTTATTATTTGTCATCAAGAAGTAGTATAGTTTCGTGTCAGATATTTTGCTTCATTGGAAATTTTAATTCAGAAATGAAGAGTTTCTGACAAGGGGTATGAAAACAAAACAAGGATATTAAAATTTTGATAGAAAAATCAACAATTATAGAAAAGAAAAGAAAAAAGAACCACAGAAGAAAAGTTTTAAGTCTTTGATTTTTCTAAGTGAAAAATCTGTGAACGTCTTCTGTTGTACACTTTGTGTTTATGACAGTTCTGTAAAACAACAATATAAAATATTCAGGTAAAGAAGGAAATTAAAACCACATTACTATATACAAAAAAGGGTAAATAAAAAAAAATGTAATAAAGGTTGAAATCTAATGTTAAGTTACATTGCTTAGGAGTCTTCCTCTGTCGTAGTTCCATAAAAGAAGCATTGTTTTCCGGTATATTTCTCTTTGTCTTCGCTCTTTCGGATGTTTTCCTTCTCAATCTACAAAAGCAAATTACAATATATATTTTACTCATTGACAGATGTTTATATTATTATTTTATTTTAAACAAAATACACATGTATCAGTCATGCAACTAACATGATGAACATAAACGCTTAAGAATAATTTTATTGCATGTTTGTAGAAAATAACCATTTCTACAAAAGAAGTAAAAACGTCTACCGTAAATATATGATAGTTATCATGGAGACGATGATAGCTACACCAAATGCACCCAAAACGCCACCCACAGTTAGAGCACTGGATGGCTCTACATCGGATACCATACTGGGTATTTCAGCTTTGAAATAGAACAGTTTTAAAGTATTCAACAAATTATTGTATGTAAATGCAATCATCATATTTGATTTATTACCTACGAAATATATACTTTAAGACAAGTGGTTTTATAGGCTAAACTTTTTCGGTATGATCTTGAGTCGAAATCATTGTGGATAATATTTGCAAAACATACCCGTTTTCAAATCAATTATCAAATAATTTTCGAGCAGAGCTTCCATAGATTTCAGAACAAAGGAATTCAAGGACTTAACCCCCCCCCCCCCAAAATATTAGCTCAGCTCAAATTGAGGCAAAAGCACCTAAATCAGGTTGTAGTATTTTATCCGCGTGTCAAGGTCCACTGGAAAAACCAAAGGTAACTCTTTGCTGTTGTGTAAATAATGGTTGCCACCCGGCACCACGTGTGCCGACGGAAGAGGACCTGACACCTGAATCGGTGTTTCGGGCACATTTTGGGAATGTTCCAGGGTCTGCCACTCGTCAGAGGTCAACCCAACTTAAGTTCTAATATACTAGCTGTATAGATATCTGGGCATGGTGTTGCATGCAATCTCTTATACTAATAAATATGTTTGCCAAGTAATTATCAGAATTGAGGATTATTTGTTGGCGGTAGTTGTAGTGGACATTGTTTCTGTTTTCTGTTCCACTAATAAAGCCTTGTGAATTCGAAGCTGTATGCTTTCGGATATAAGTTGATGAGTGAGACAATGTATTTTGTCAAAGAGAATTAATATTCTCTATGTTGCGAGCTTATAGTTAAAGCCCTGTTAATCCGAAACTGTATGGTTTTGGATATATGTCAATGAGTAAGACAATATATTTTGTCAAAGAGAATTAATATTCTCTATGTTGCGAGCTTGCAGCTATTAGCTCGTCTTATTTAGTTGTACAGGTTGTACTTAACAGCTCTTAGATAGAACTGCAGTTGAAATTCGTTGGGAGCGGGCGGGGCGACCCTTCATGTCGTCGCGCTGGAGGAGTTAATGCGCGTGGCATGAGAGAGATCGCATTGGCTGTTTGTTTAGAGTGTGTATTGGGTTATTGACAGCCGCCTGTTTGCTGATATCTGCTCAGCATGATTCTCGCCATCACTGATTATTTTTATTTATTAATTAATATGTTGTCTGTTCGAGTTTAAAAGCTCGTTTAGGTTTCTATGTCGCTTGTATCCAATGATGGGGGGTGTCGGGAATATTGCAGAACACTGTTTATCTTTTTGGATAATTTTCCAATGTTTGCGTAATATTTTCCCAAGTTTTTGGACTGCAGGGTTGTATTTGGTAACAAGCACAGAGGGTGGTCTATTAGATTTGGTCTTGCTATTTTTGAGCAGATCTTGTCTATTGATTGTTTCCGTCTCTGAAACAATGCTACCAATTTCAGAGTCCGAGTACCCCCTTGATAAAAGTCGTTTCTTGAACTGTGAAATTAATTGTTTTGTTTTGTGTGGGTCAGAGGTGTTCCTCTTATGCCGAATAATTTCACCCTTGATAAATCCTCTGAAGGTAGCATTGGGGTGTGCACTGCTGCGATGCAGGTACATAAACGTTTCGGTGGGTTTGATGAACGTTTCAACGTCTAAGACTCCAGTCTGTTTGAATCTCTGTCCTTTGTGCACTTTTGTGTCCAAGAACACAGTCTCATTCAAGTGGATATTGTAAGTAAATTTAAGGTATTTGTGCTCCAGATTTGCAAGTTCAAAAAACTGCAGTATTTCACTTTCTGTGGCATCAATGACCATAAAACCGTCATCCTTATATCTAAAGTGGGCCACAATCTTATTTCTATGGTTGTATTTTTTGGTAATGTTTTCAAGGATATCAAAAAGGCGGAGGTCACATATCTCGGGTGAAGGAACCGCCCCCATGCTGGCCCCTAGTATTTGTTTATAAAGGTGGCCATTAAATTCAAATTCATTGTTCTCGAGCAGAATTTTTAATAATTTAATTAGATAATTGGTATCTGGGATTGGTATTGTGACATCATTTTGTTTCAATTTTTGCTTTTGCTGCAGATTGGATGAGTTCCGTGGCTGTCATGTTGGTATATATCGAAGTTACATCATAGGTAACAAGCCAGGTATCAGGTTTCAAGTGTAGGGATTCAACTTTGCTGATAAAATCTTTGGTGTCTCTAACATATGTGTGTTGTTTTTGTACTAATGGTACCAGGAAGTGATCTATAAAGTGGCCGATTGGCATTGTAGGACAGGAGCATTGAGAGATAATTGGCCTCCCTGGTATAATCATTCCACGCTGCAGGGCTTCGGACCCTTTGAAGTTTTCAATGTTAGAGATGCAGATTTTATGTATTTTAGGTAGTAGGTATAATCTGCCAGGCCTGAATGTAAGGGGCTGCGACAGAAATCTGTGAGTAGTGTTGTCAATGTTAGAATTGATGTGCATTTCACATACAACCTTATTGATCAGATTGTGAATTTCAACTGCAGTTCTATCTAAGAGCTGTTAAGTACAACCTGTACAACTAAATAAGACGAGCTAATAGCTGCAAGCTCGCAACATAGAGAATATTAATTCTCTTTGACAAAATATATTGTCTTACTCATTGACATATATCCAAAACCATACAGTTTCGGATTAACAGGGCTTTAACTATAAGCTCGCAACATAGAGAATATTAATTCTCTTTGACAAAATACATTGTCTCACTCATCAACTTATATCCGAAAGCATACAGCTTCGAATTCACAAGGCTTTATTAGTGGAACAGAAAACAGAAACAATGTCCACTACAACTACCGCCAACAAATAATCCTCAATTCTGATAATTACTTGGCAAACATATTTATTAGTATAAGAGATTGCATGCAACACCATGCCCAGATATCTATACAGCTAGTATATTAGAACTTAAGTTGGGTTGACCTCTGACGAGTGGCAGACCCTGGAACATTCCCAAAATGTGCCCGAAACACCGATTCAGGTGTCAGGTCCTCTTCCGTCGGCACACGTGGTGCCGGGTGGCAACCATTATTTACACAGACGATGTCTAAGCTAAAATTTTACCTAATTGCCCTCAAGCAGATTAATATTTGACCATAAAATGATCAATCTTCAATTGCAACTTAGGTTGTCTTATTATTCTTAAACAACGCAAAACAGTCTGTACAAATACATAACGCTATAAAAAATATTTTATCACTGCAACATATTTTTTATCATTGCAACATATTTTGCTTTGTTTATAATCCTTCATTTTGTCTATTTACAAAAATACTTTGAAATGGATTAGAGATAGTGCTTATTAGTTAAGTAATGACTCTGTCTAAGGAACAATATAGGACTGTTCACTTTTATAGACGGTAACATAAAGTGGGAGAAGTACATGTAGGTGTAAACATTTATAACGTCTACTGTTAACTCAGTTTGGTCATATAAGGATACGTAAACTTTCAGATTCTAGTAAAAAATCAAATGGCAAATTCTTTTTTTTCCCTTTATTTTCTTTTTCTAACCAAGATCATTTTGTTTTCTTCTTAGTTTTCGGGTAAACGAACAACAAATAATGATTAAGACAAACTCACCCTTTTCAGGTTTTTTTTCTTTAACGTATCCAGCCAAACAACTACCATTAGTTCTATAACATGTGGAATTGATACAGTAATCTCTACAATGTTCCTCACAGTTTCTTCCGTAAAATCCCTGATCACATTCTGAAGTTGAAGCAGTCATGTTTAAGAGAAAAGTTTTATAGTGTACGAAATTTCTAGTGAAGCGCAAAGTCACTAAATTATAAAAGTATGAAGTAATGTTGAGGAATAAACAAATATTTTACCTATATTATGTAAATTACAAAACATGAACAAAATTAGTTATTCCGTGTGCGGTTTTCAAGAAAGACAGAGAAAAAAAAAACATCGTACAAAATCGAATTCGATAGCAACTACATCAATTGTTCAATGTCAATCTTATACCTTAGCATTCTTTATCAAGATGTACATCAAATATCCTGATATAAAAGAGTATATATTATACATTTATTGAATGATCATGAGGAAAAGATGAAGATTTATTCCGCCAAGAAAAATCATATTCTCCGAGTGCTTCGCCCGAGGGAAATATGTTTTTTCTTGGCTGAATAAATCTTCATCTTTCCCTAACATTCATGCAATGAATTGTTAATTATACCGAAACAAGAAAAACTTTCAAAAATAAACTTCAAATTCGGCACCGCTCTTAAATTCACTTTCAATTTAACGTAGAATTTACAGATTTGTGACGTGAACCAGGCTATTGTGACGTCAACTACTCTCGGGGGTTTTCGTTCAACGAACGGGAAGATGCACTAGGTCTCCGAAGAGGTTGAATATGATGAAAAGTATGACGACGACAGGGAAATATGAAGTTTTATGGCCCTGTCACGTGATAATCTAGAACCATTCAGATAACGCGTTGTATAGAATAATTGAAACGAGGTATAATAATGTGTTTTATAGTACGTTATAAATAACGAATAAAAACGAATACATGCATGCACTAGTATATGTAATGCAATGTTGTTCGTACACTTGATTAAATCCTCATGAATTTAATACCAGATATTTTGTGCAGAAAATTTTTTGTTGGAGAAAAACATTCTATTAATAGATTCTTAAAAAAATATTTATTTACTTCAATAAGGATCAGTAAGTTCATTTACATGTATATATATATATATAATTATAAGCATATAAAAGCAATGAAAAATGCATTTATGTACCTAAGAAATATTTTTGGTACTTATATCCTGCAGGCAACTGAGAGTACTGATACAGTAAATTAAATCTTTCTTTCGGAATTACCTGTGTTGCAGTTTGGTGACCCTGTCCAGCCAGCAGAACACACACATGACCCATTTGTGTTAGTACATACACGAGCAGTGCGGCAATTTTTTGAGCATTTTTGTGAACAAATTGAGCCAAACAAGCCTCTCTCACATGCTGAAAGAAATTGCAGGTTTTATGTTTTAATATACATGTATAATAATCCTCAGCATTACTTTTATATGTAATAGGTAAAAGCAATAATCAACAAAAGAAGAAATCAAATTGGAAAATGGAGAAAAGTTTTTTGTAATGATATTTCATTTTTTTTTTATATAGAAAAAAAGAAAATTTACGTGGTATTTAAATAATTAATGTATTTTCTGTGGTAATTTTTTTTTCTTTCAAAAATTCAACATTATATTTCAATATGTATACTAAAATGAGTTGTTTAGTGTATCAGTGCACTGACGTCATAGATGTCATTTCTGATCAAGCGAAAATAGTTTAAAAAGGAATCATAAGCTTATTGAAAGTTGGTTTGTTGTACTATACGTCGTTTGAATGCAAAAACGTGCTCCTAAAAGTATTTGGGAAGAATTATATTCACATTCCCTAAACAGGGAGGCCTTTTTTGAGCAATCGTGAGGGCTTAAATTATACATATTGTATTCCATTAAGAATGGCTGGGTAGGAGTATAAAATTGACAGAAAAAAAATCGAACTGGAATATTGAGCAAATTTACATGTATTGCTCTAAATCCGTTAATTTTAAATTTAGCAACACTATCATCATTTTCATTATATTTCATTATCGAAAGAGTTTTATTACTATTTGTTATATTTTGCTAAGGAAAAAAAATATTGTTCACAGCACAAAACGTTTGGGAGATTTTTTTTTAAAAAGAAATAATCAGAGGCCACTATCATGAAAGTTAAAAAAAAACAACATTGCATCAAAGTCATAGTTCTTCTATGTCCAATATGTATGTATGTATGTTTGTTTGTTTGGTTTTTTTTTTTGGTTTTTTTAATTTCTTCAGTGGGATTCTAAAGAAAACATCCTTTAGATTTCCTGGCGGATTCCGTTTAAATAATTACAAAGACTAAACTTTAAAAAATGTTATTTTATGACGTTTTAACGGATTGCCAGCAATCGACTTATTCAAAGGTTGTTTGCGAATATTGTCTGTTTTTTCTCTCTTCTGGAGGTTCATTTATGATCATATAAGGTTAAACTTTACTAAAGTAATATCGTCAATGTCCAAGTTTCATGTTCCTGTAAAGATAATGAATAAAACGTCGAAATCTTTTTGATTTGTTTATCCTTACGCTCAGTTTCTTTTAAGAATTTACACTTATGATGCCACAGTACCACATGATCCGCTATTTTACATTTTTTTTTAATTTCGAAGACGCTGAATATCGAACGTTTTTTTTAAATAAGAGCGACTATTTTTCAAACTTCATGTTATTGATCATTAAATAAGAAACTGTTAAAACCCTTAAGTACGCATGTGTATTTCTTACATTTGTTGCACATAACACCAGTGTATCCATTTTCACAACCCTTGCTACAACTTCCATTTACATGATTACAATTTGTGTCATTTAAACAGTGACCACTGCATATCTCTCTGCAAAGGATTCCAAACTTTCTAGTAGGACATGCTGTCAAAAAAGATATTTAAAATCAATTTTATTGAACGGATGGAGAAATATAAAGAGGTGATGTTCACTGAATTAATTCGGATGTAGTAATTTGAGTAAAATTCATAATATGCTAACTTTTACATACTCTTGTTACAGAGAGTTCCTATATACCCAGGACTACAACCTAAGTCACAATTGCCTGTTGCTCTGTTGCAGAGAGAACTATTCAAACAATTTCCACTACATTTATGAATACAGCCTTGGCCATAGGTTCCACCTTCACACTCTGAAATAGAGATAGATAAATAAAAGACGTACACAGTATCAATAAACATATAAAAAATGTATATATATATATATATCTATTTAATGATTTATTTATTGATTAATTTATGGACCACGCTCCCTCAAGGCTTTATTACGATCAAATGTACAAGCCTTGGGATTGTTATCCGCTCCCTGTGTTTGGTTGAATTACTGTACAGGTGTATTTTCCCTTTTGTTCCCAACTATATCCAATTTGCTCAAACTAGATCACATGATTAAGTACAAAACAGATACAGGCATGCATACACCAAGCGTAAAAAGGAAAGCGAAACCCTGATTCGTATTTGGATTGGGTCGGCTTTCCGTTAGGTTGTGTCTGGTCAATACTGTACTCATTACATCTATGAAATCACAATTACAAATGATTGCGCCTATGACAAAAGGGCCTTATGGCAATTTTGCTAAAACAGAGAAATAACGTCATAAAGATATGACGTTGCAGAGGGTGAGCGTCGTCGCAGATTTTTTTATCCACGTGTTTTACGTTTTGACACACGTTCGTGTCTAGCTCACGTCTTGTTCTCCTCATTGAAATAATTATTTATTTTCATTTATTTCTTTAAATCAGGTCTTGATCTTCTAGTCCACTGATATTAATTAAAATATTTAGAATTTTATTCGAGACCCGTTTCTTTACTACATAGCTTCATACGTCTCGGATCTGAGCTATGCATTTCCTATACATGTATAGAAGCTCAGACAAGGTGATTTTCTGGATAATTGAATATGGATGAACGAATGCGATTTTGATATATAGACAAATTGAAGTTATTTGTTAGACACGGGTATATTATCAAAATATTGCAGAGGAAATCGTTTTCCTGTATAAGATCCGCCCCACCATTCTCAACACATCGATCATGTAAAAATTGAAGCATTGGTACATCGTGCATAAATTTTTGTTGTAAAATGCTTTAATTGCCAAAAATTTGAAACTGATCACACTTCTTCCAACAGAAAAGACAAGTATTCTTGTAAGTTTTCCTAAATCTAGCAAAAGTACGAACGAATGACAGACACACGATATTATTTTTAAGAACTATAAATAAAAACAAGAGCGGAAACTCTGACAAGCGAGATACTAGAGAGGTACCAGAGAGGGACTTTCTTTCTTTTTTAACACCATTCAAAATCAACATACTCATACAAATATGCTCCCGTAGTATAAAAAATATTTTTAAAAATCTTACTTATCATCAGTTAAAAAACTTTTTAATTGAAAGTATTATATTTATATTTTCTTTAAAAGTATTTTTGAAAGCTCGTGGAACTAGCTGCTGTCAAAGTGAAAGAGAAAAAAATATGGAATAAGAAATATATGCTACATTGAACCAGACTTTCATTTATTTTTTAAATCTGTTACATGTGCATCTATTTATTCTAACATGAAATTATTTTTAAAAATAATTTGAATTTTAATTTTTTTTTTCAGTAAAAATGATCATAAATTTAAATAAAATAAAATGAAATTAAAAGAAATTGTTTCGTCTTATTTTTGTTGTTGCCACCTCCGATGTAAGTACTTGAAAACAAACAAAAATTACCGAATGAAATAAAATTGTTCTAGCTTAATTTTTTTTTTACATGTATGTATACCTGATGTGTGAGAGAGAGAGAGAGAGAGAGAAAGAGAGAGAGGGAGATGTCACATTAAATCAAGTTTATTAATACAATGTGAAATGTGAAACTTTAATGAAAAGGCGAATTTTCAAAAACACAACAATATCGTATTATGAAAAGAAATCTCTATCTCTTTTTTTTTTCTTTTGTTGTCTATTTATTTTCAGTAACTCGAAAATATAACATTTTGGTACTCGTGTTGTGCATAAAAAAGTTCAAAGGTATTAGCCTTATCTGCAGTTTTTAGTCACTTAAAAGTCAAATATATGCAATCCTTGTCATTCATAGAATCTCAGCATTGTATGTCATTTCAGTTCTATTATCAATCTAAAACTCGTTTTCTTATTGAAATAATAATCTCAGTTATCGGTTTTACTTTAGTATGATATTGCTTAACTTGCCGTTGAATTATGTAAACGGGCTGATTTTGTTATTTGGATTTATTGAAATAAATCTTGTTAAGATAAAATTGTATTTAAACATGCATTGTACAAATTAAATTAAATGCTAAAAATATACTGTACAAAAGACTACGAATATGTTTGCAAGTTTTTATTTTTGTGGCAGTGCAGGAGACCGGGAAAGAGGGCCAGGGTTATTTTATATTACCGGGACCTAACTACTTTACAGTGTATCTGTAAAGCTTTACAAGGATAAGCATATCCAAGTCTCTGGCATGGGGCCAGAATGGAATTTTTATATTGTAAAACTTCATATACAAGAACATTTGAAAACAATAACATTAGAATTTCATTCGATAAAGAAGACGCGAGAAATGGGTGGGGGGGATTCTACACACACCATCACATAACCATATTTACATGTACCTAAATGTGTGCCACATCGTAATAATTTGTCATTTAAAAACTCAGCCAGTCAAGGAATATTACGAACCAGTCGCATTTAACTGACTGGATATATAAAACTTTCAATTAATTCCCCCCCCCCCCCCCCCCGCCGAAAAATTCTATTAATTAATCTGCACGTCATTGATTCATAACGACAACATATATATAATTATTTTATATTTAGAGTACGAGTTTCCTACTGTATCGGAGATACAGGGCGAGAGCGACGGCATTTTGTGTACTGCCCCCACTCCCTCCTTTCTAAAATTTTTGAATCCGCCACTGGTAACTTTAGATTGTAAAATTCTATTCTTAATTCATTTCAAATTTTGAATAAATACTAACAGCGCTATCATGCGATTTGATTGATTCTTATCTATATTATTTAAGATACGGATTCAGTTTTCCGTCATCACTAAAAATAAACCGTACTGTTGTATCGTTGATATTTTGCAGATACAGTACAGTTTCTGCTCATTTGCATAAGAAACGCCCACTAAAAGTGTTCTGTATCGCAGTTATTGTACGGCTAACTTCAAAGGAAAACTCGGCGGGTCATGTCACAATTATGATTTATTTCTTAGAAAAATCTATTTGATATTAATTTAAAAAATGACATATTGATTTCATTCAAAGTTCGGATAAAATTTGTTGAAATGACAATAAAATACCCGATATTTATCAATACCCTGTGTATACATGTTCTTCTAAAACCATTTAATTTTACAAAATCAAACAAAATCGTTATTCTAGGACGCAATTTTTCTCATGATTACATGTAACTAGATTTGATAGCAGTTAAGTTTCCAGTTCCAGGCATGTGGATCTCATGATCGCTGTTTGTTTTGAAAATACCCTGCTCATATACATGTACGGAAGGAGAGAGTTCAAGGTGCAAAAATAAATTGAGGAATTATTTCAATATTATTTCAAACCTAACCAAATGACGTATTTTGAGGTTATGGGGTTGGTGGTGGGAAGGCATCCCCCATGCACACCTAAAATGTAGGAAGATTTTAAAAATACGACAACCCTCGTATGCTATTAAACTCATGTTAACTACAAGTATAGCATGTTTCTGTCCTTTAACTTTAACCCCCCCCCCTCCCCACACACACACACACACAATCCAACCACTGGTCATCCTGGATCCGTTCCTTTCATTTTAAATGCATGTGAGTTATAATTCATCCATTTGTTTATAATTTATCAACCTGCTTACTTAAAATTAATTATTCAAAAATTTTCCTTGCTGTGACTGAAAAAATGTGTATCATTTCAATTTAAAAAAAGGTTTTGTTACCACATGCGGGTGGAAGTCCTTCTGATTTTTTGTTTGAAATTTTTATTTATCAAATATTGCTTAACATGCAGTTTATCAACTTAATGTCCTTAAATTGTTGTACAGCGTATACAGTAACTCACTACATTTCACAAATTTTCTATCTAATTATATTTAGAAAACAAAAACCAAAAAAAAAAAAAAAAAAAAAAAAAAACAAACAAATTTTCACTACCGAGCAGCATCTATTTTATTGTTGTTCCCGAGAATTTTTATGAAATATTTTTTAACTTCACATTTTGAAAGAGATATCTTTTATACTGGATTCAACCCCTTCCCCCACCCACCCCCCAAAAAATGACATCTTGCTTAAAATGAGATGATTTTCGAATGAATTTCACAGGTTTCTCAAACGATTATTACACGAGATAAATACTTTGGTTTGAGAGAATAAATTGATATTAAACAGAATCCGCTTGCTTCTCGGGTTTTCCTGACATTCCAGCATAGTGAAATGTAAAACAAACAAACGAACAAACACTCATAATTCTATACACCACTGCATGATGGATAATAGTTAATACAACTATTTATTATCATATTATACAATTATTAAAAGAGACAATGACTCAAAAATGTTTCTGGAAAAGCTCAATAACATACATTTATTACCGTAGTAACATTACAATGCAAAGTGAAAGTCATGTTCACTCTGAAAAGTTTTGACGTTCGTGCGAAAGTAAGATGACGTCATTGTTTACCTGTTAAAGTATCATTGATATAAATGAAGAAAAAACCCACTTAGAGTTGACGTAGGGCCATAAAAATTCAGATTTGGCAACTTCTAATATTGCTCTATTAATATTCATGAAAAACTTTAAATGTGTAAAAATTGCCATAAGGGCCCTTTTCCCATGGGTGCAATCAAATAGGAACTGAAGTATTTGTATAGGAAAGCGAATCAGTATGGGGTATTGTGACGTCTTCACTTTTATTGTTTTTTTAGAAGATTGTTTCCTATTTTAGAAATATCAAATCAGTTAGTGTTTTGGAAGCTAGAAAAGAAACAAACACTGTTTTGTACTTCATCATGTGATCTATTTTGAGCCATGATTAACTTGAGCCATCCTTTTAAAAGGGTTGGAGGCAGATGTGTGGCATGATCATCATGAAAAAACAAATAAAGATCACACATAAGAGTGAAAACATTATGTTTACGTATCACACATGCTCAATCTTTACTGATTAAAGATTTTGAATGCGAGAGGTATTGGTCTCCTAAAATATCCAGATATATTGATTATATATATATATATATATATATATATATATATATATATATATATATATATATATATATATATATATATATATATATATATATATATATATATATATATATATATCATTCTATGGAAAATCAAAGTTTTGGTAATACAAGAGGATAACTTAACCTTTGTTACACAAAGGTCCCATCCATCCCTCAGCACAACCGTCTACACAACTGCCTGACTCATGATGACAGGAGGCATTGTGTTGGCAATGTCCAAGACACCTGTGTTGACATTCAAGTCCATACCATCCAACAGGGCACACTGTTCAAAAGACTTTAAAGATTCAATTAAGAATTGCCTGATATTTCGAAAAGATGGAAAAAAGATATCGTCAACTACTTTTGAAGGAGGATGGATGATTACATTATTTTTTTTTTAATATTTCGAGAGTAGTGTCGTAAAAGTCCTACACAGAAAAATAATAATTTTGAATTTATCAGTTGCATTAATTAATAATCCTGTAAAACTGAAAAATGTTTCAATTCTGTTATGTCTTCAGGAAACGTTATTGAATTTTAACAAAAGAGAAACTGTATGCAAGAACTTTATATGCCTTTTAAGTTTAAGATCTTGATGTACTATTCCCCCACCCCTAACTAATTTTTCATTCTACTGAATGGTTTTTATTTATTTAAAAAAGAAAGTGATAAGAAATATCCATACTTTTAATGCTTCAATGCCTTTGAATGTGAATAAAAAGTGTCTGTCATCGACAAGGACTTAAATGAAATCTTTAAGTGTTCGAAGTATGTTGCTGTCTACAGGATATCGTTAAATACTGGTCTATTATTACTCATTTTTCCACTTCATACATTTATCACACTTGTCTCCATTCCATCCCGGCATACATCCCAGACAACTTCCGTTAATTATGTGACATCTCTTTTCTTGACAGTTAACAGGACAGGGTAGGTCACAGTTTACTCCATAGACTCCTTTCTCAGCGCAACCTTTTCAACAATGGAAACGTATAGTCTTATGTATTTCAAATTACTGTCATTATTCACACTGGTTTAATTCACAATCGAGCAATGGGTAGAATGAAAGAGAACGTATTGAAAACCAAATAAAGAAATAGTAAATAAGTACAAAAATGCTTGCAAGAAACAAGAAAGGGATTTACTGGTAATGCGAATAAGAAAATATTTTTTATGTAACTAAAAGTACATACATATATATTATGCCCTACGTATTCAACAATGGAATTACCATATATTTTAGCTTCTCAATATTTTTGTCACTTCAGACATGTTTTCATTACAATTCCAGCGATCATGTGTATTGTGTTTCATATAACCCCAAATTCTTTGCGATTTTGGGCTTTTACTTTTTTGCCGAATTCTGAAATTTTCTTTATTGGACTGAATTTCCTTTTATATATGTACAACATTCTTGTGCTTAACATTATTCTTTCGGCTCAGCGAGACAAAATAAAAACCTAGAAACAAAACAATAACTTGCTTATTAACTCCAGAGACAAAAATAATTCAAAGATTTAGGGGCTTATCGTTTTTCTTATTCTAAAGCAATCATTATTGTATATTCTTTATCGTTCTTACACATGCAAGACATAAATGCTGTTAAGGGCATAAAAAACTGGACTTCAAATTTGAATTATTTCTTTTTCAGTGATAATATTTTCATTTGTTAAGCCATATTATTTTCCTTTACATGTATTTTTAATTTCATTACTTTCGTTAAGAGGAAAAAGAACATGCAGAGAAATTGAACTTAAGATAAAATTTCAAGTTTGTATTCTTTAATCTTCGCAATTTAGACATTTTTAGGTCACCTGAGTCACTCAGGTGACCTACTGTAGATTCCTTATTTTTCGCGAGTACTTGTTATCGCGAAATGGCCCTTCACGTCAAATCGCGAGAACAATAATTCGCGATAGGACGGTTGATCAAGGGATTTTGCATTGATTTCAGCACCATAAAAATAAAAGGGAGAAATTTTATTTCGCGAGTGGTGCTTCTCGCGTAATTACGGGATAATTAATTCCTCGCGTATATTTAGGAATCTACAGTACTGCTATCCGTTTTTGTCCGTCGTCGTGCGTTAACTTTTGAACATTTTCAAATTCTTCTCTAGAACCGCTAAACCAATGCCAACCAATTTTGGCATATATCATCTTTGTATAAAGGGGAACAAAAATTGTGAATTTCATGGTCCTTGCATCCCTGTGGCCCCAGCGATGGGGCTAAAACCACCATAATTGATGCAATCTTTAAAAATCTTCTTCTTTACTCCTGGACATCAAGCAGTCAAACTGTTGGCATGAATGTACATGTAATAAGAATAGGGCCCTCTACCAAAATTGTGAAATTCATGGCCCTTGGGTCAGGGGCTCTGGTGCTAGGGCGGGGATATATAGATCATATTGTGAAAGTACGTAATTTCTTTGAAAATTTCTCTGCTCCTGGTTATTATTTAAACATTCTAACTGCATGGTTATGATAAGCATTGATGTCTTTTCCAAAATGATGAAATTCATGGTCCCTGGGTCAGGGGCTCTGATGGTAGGGCGGGGCTCTATTGATTATATAGTGAAAATGCCTTGATTCTTTGAAAATATTCTGCTCTGCTCCTGGGTATTATTTAAACAAACTAACTGCATGGTTATGATAAGCATTGATGCCTTTTCCAAAATTGTAAATTTCATGGCCCCTAGGTCAGGGGTTTTGGTGTTAGGGCGGGGCTCTATTGATTATCAAGTGAAATTGCATTAATTCTTTGAAAATATTCTGCTCTGCTCCTGGGCATTATCTAAACAAACTAAGTGCTTGGTTATGATAAGCATTGATGTCTTTTCTAAGATTATGAATTTCATGTTCCCTGGGTCAGGGCTCTGGTTTTACTATTATATAGTGAAAATGCATTAACTCTTTGAAAATCTTCTCCTCTGCTCCTGGGTATTATTTAAACAAAATAGTGCATGGTTATGATAAGCATTGATGCCTTTACAAAATTGTGAATTTCATGGCCCCAAGGTTGGGGAAGGGGGTGGGGTCTATTGATTATAAAGTAAAAAAGCATAATTTCTTTGAAAATATTTTTTCTGCTACTGGTTATAAAGCAAAGAAACTAAATACATAGTTATGATGAACAAGAGTGCTTCATCCAGTGTATATTGTTTATATCTATATATGTTTATGTAATTCTAATAAAAGATTTGTCTACTTAGATATAGAAATAAGTTACATATAGAATTTTTAGGTGTTTATGTAAACATAAGCTGAACAGTTATCTTCAATTAGGCAAACCAGTTCTCCTTTTTTAGTTATCTTATTTAATATGTAAAGGTTATAGGACGAAAACTGTCCATTTGTGAGAAGAAAGAACTGGTGGAGGGCCGTTAGGCCCGACAATAGTTCTTTCTTTACACAGAATGGACAGCCTACTTAAAAACATTTACACTATTGCGTTCATATTGTACTTTCTTAGAATTGTTTCTCATCCATTGTATTAAGTGAGCATTGTTCACTTATCGGAGTGTCACAGGTAAAGGTTGCTGACAATCAAAAGATACTTACATTCATTGTAATTGTTAATTTAGGGGACAGTTACAGGTAAGTACTATTTTCAATAACTGAATAAAGAATATTTACGGTAACCACGAAGCGATTGTGATTGTCAATGTTGAAAGCATGTCTTGTTCCGAGAGAGAAACAAATTCAGATATGACGAGCAATCTGCTAATAATACAGATGTCATTTTCAAGTCATATTTTGGATTTTGAGCTTGCCATTGTCATAATAATGAACTTTGAACTCAAAGGGGACGTTTTCTCAAATATTTCTCAACTTTTGGTAAAGGCTCCTCAAGGATGAACAAAAAATAAAAAAAAAAAAAAGCAAAAAAAAAAAAAAACAGAAAAAAAAAACAACAACGAAGGGAACGTAGAAAGATTTCCGTAATTAAATCAACAATATTTACATGATTTAGAAGAGGCTTCTCGCAGAAAACGGAGAAATGTAAATGTATTCTTTTAATGACAGAGAGAATGTCACACAGAACTCAGTGTTGATGTTTTTCATGTTTAAGGACATCGCAATGTTGGGTGATAATGAAATCAACAAAATTATTAGCTTTTTCATCGCTGAAGTCAGAAAGGAATCGGTCAAAGACTATTGAACAAACACCCTTGCATTCCTACAATAGAAGAAACGATGTGCTCCTGTAGAAAGTGAGCAAAATTATTCCGAGTTCTAGTGAGAAAGAAGGAGCGACTGATTTTTGCCAGGAAGGCACTTAAAAGGAGAAGTGATATCCCCGAGCGTGTTGTCAGTGCAAGTTACATTCCAATAGAATTAGAATATATTTCCTTCAAATTTAAGTCTCGACATTCATTGTGATTTGGAATATACATTTCATCATTTATTGGAACAATTACAAAGTTTCAGTTTTTATTTCTGTGACTTGGAATATGTTTTTGATTATATTATGAAGCATGTTGGATTCATTACTTTAAAAAATCTATCTGTTTCTTTTTTGTGTTTTCTTAATCCAATAACCTACCTGTAGCCGCCTTTCGAAGATGGAAAGTATTAAAAGAACAAAAGATGATGTCATACTAATGTTTTAATGCCTGAAGAAAATAGCGTCTACGGAACCAAAACAAAAAAAAAACGCAATATGTTGCATTCCTCTTGGAAAAAATAAGCTTGCAGTACATTTAAGGCAGCATTTTCTATAATAGTTACTGAAAACAAGAAACTTGAAGTTCAACCATCTTATTTTAGCATGAAACTCTACATGAAATGTCTTAATGGCTTCTTGAATAGTTTGTTTAATGTCCCTTCGAGAATTTTCACTCATATTGAAACGCCACCACTGCCGTTGGAGGGCTGCAAATTTAGACTTGTTCTCGGCACAACGGTCCACTAGTCCGAAGGTTCACTAGTCCGACGGTTCACTAGTCCGAAGATTCAGTAGTCAGAAAACCCAATATAATCTGTAAGATAAACAGTTCAAAGTGCCCGGCTCTGTACAATTGTTCTACCTTGTACCTTAACAAGTTCCTGAAGTTTGGGTTGAAATTTGGACCACGGCTAAAAATTATTAATAGAAATTTGAAACTTCGTTCTTATATTCATATTCCCGCATTTCAACCCTTTCTTTCTCCACTGTTGACCGGTGGTAGGGCGCTCGCTTTGCAATCGGAAGGCCAGGGTTCGATTCTCGCGATGCGTTTTTTTCTGCGTCAATTCTAAGTCGTTAACATTTTTTAGTTAAATCTATTTCGTGGAAAATTGGGGGGTTGGGGGTTGGGGGGTTTAGAAATTTTTATAGCAGAAACTTTTTGAATCAGAATTTATACAATGTACTAAGTGCTAGAACATTAGCTGGGGACAAAATTGAGAGCATATATACAAGTTAAACAAACAAAAGGAAAAGAAGTCTCAAACGGGGAGAGGGCCTTCATCCTCCTTTGAAAGGACCATACTAAGAAGGGGGGTGTGTGAAAAACAATATAACGCAAGCTTAAGTGGCCTATAGAACTAAGCCATACGTGTACAATTAAGCTTAGTGACTTTTTATTTAAAGAGATACAATCACTCTTATTGGGATGAATGACTTATTCCCTTAAAAAATGATTGCTCAGTACGTAATTAGAAGGTGATACGTGTCTTATTTTACCCCGTAAGGTGTACTGAAGTTGTTTGCAATTCAATTTAGAGTTCTTTAGTTTGGACAATAATCATCAAAGCAAAACTTTATATGAGTGAAAGGAGGATTACAAAAATAATTCGGGAAAATGAAGATATATGTTGCATACAATAAAATAGGATATAATATTTTTTTTTACCAAATCATCCACATGGCCATATTATTTCACTACAGACTGTAAATCTTGGAGTCTCTAAAATAATCGACAACGGAAAAAAATTCTCTAAATCTGTAGAACTGTCGTGCCAAATAAGTTTTGCTTTTATTTCTCTATATTCACAATAAATTGACTCCATGATGATCTCAATAACATTAATAATATTTATTTTAAACTGATGATAATCAGTGAATGCATATTATAATGTTAATATGCAACCATGGTTTTGTGTATACCTCAAAAATCCATGATGTGTTTTGACCGAAATCCAAATGGCTTACAGTGATCTGCTTAATTGAAATCTATAAAATCTACAGTGCTTTAGTATATTCTTGAATTCATTGCAGCATTCCTGTACTCATGTGCACTACGTTAAAGTTATAGATTTTTGTCGACACAATTCTTGTGCATGTGCCTCTGTTGGGTGGGGGTGGTGGTTTATTTTTGTATATGTGTGTGAATGTCTATCCCTCGCGGAAAAAGGAACAAGACAATGTAACTCTAAGTTAATTTTATAAATGTTTAGTTTTTTTTTCAATAAAGCATACGTAAATAAAATTACGTTTAAGGTTTAATAAAAGGTATGTGAAAATTATTTACTGTATATTCAAGTCAGAGTTAAAGATATTTGAAAACCTCAACAAATAATAAAAATTTCCTATCGATATATAACTGGGCGAACTTTACCTGTAATCATATTCCATAATGATAATCAAAAAAAGGTTTTAATCTACTTATATGTTCCATAAAACGCTATATTTTTAAAGCGATATATATCACTCCTTGGTATGAAATGTTAAAAAAGGGTTTGTAACTTTTTTTCAATCGAACTAGTGAACCTTCGGACTAGTGGGTCGTCGGACTAGTAAACCGTCGGACTAGTGGGTAGACCCCATTTTTATATGTCAAGATGCTCTCAAGCTCCCCTAATAGTTTGACTGAAGAGATATTGCTTAGGAAAAAATTAGTGTATCAATATCTGCGTTTACTCTCAATACCAACATATTAAAAAATTACTGACAAATTATTAAAGAAACAGACGTACAGGAAGTTGCTTACCATGCACTATCACTTCGCATAACTCTGTTATGATTGTAGTTTGGTAACCAACAGGATAGGTAATGTTCTTTAATCTTTCATTGTAATAAATGACGTAACGACCATGTTTCATGCATGTGGTACTGAAATCCAAGGGGGGTAACCCAGACTTGTCCTTGTAACAATGAAACCAATCGCCTCTATCGGTGGAGTTTGAAATATAAATGGAAAATCCCGCAAATCGTCCTCTTTGTCGTTTCTCTACAGAATATTTAAAAAAAAAAAAAGAATGAATTCAATGTAAGTTCTTTAATTGCTACTTGCAGATGAAAAAATCTCTACTACAAGCAAATCCTGTAGTAAACTCTTTCAGGGACATTATAATGCTATTTTTATTTTAATATTTTAGTCGACAAACTTGCTTGTATTAACTCTTTACAACTTACTGAACTGTGACGCAACATACACTTAATGTTCACGTCACAGAAATATGACGTTACCTTTTCCCGCAAGCACTTATAGCGAGGTACAAGTTTCTCTAAAGTTTAGCGTAAATAATTACGACCTAATATTTTAATAAGATTATAACTTTTCTTATTTTATGAGATCTTAGCAAGTATAAATTAGAAGGGAATTGGCATTAAATTGAAGCTTAAATTTTGAAAGTGCGTGAAAAATGCGTGATTGCGGGGAAACGGTATATGCGTGATTTTGCGTTAGAAATAGGAAATGGTATATGCGTTAAAATGCGTGACTGCGGGGAAGAGGGTTAACAAGTACGAGTACCAATGCGTATTTCCATAAGGGATAGGGATAGAGTTTAACTTTATCCAATTGACTGCGTCCCTGGTAAATGTATAGTTTAACCTGATGACAAGAAAACTATTTCATCGATAATTTAAGGTAGTCCGATCCTCAGGTTCTGAAAATCAGCTTTTAAGTAATTGAAAATGCTCACAAAAATGTCTCTGATTTCACAAAGTAACGTGAATATACCAATGGAATTTTTTCAAAGTTCATCATTATAGTTAAACATATTATATGTAGGGAAAATTATCAAATCTCAAATATACGTTCAGGTAATGTGAATAAAAACACCAGCTATGCATTTTCTAATTGTAAAATGATCAACAAATATAATTAAGGATAGAAAAATTTAGGTATCCAGGCGTTTGGTGAAAATTGCATCTTTTTTATGCTTAAGGACATACGCAACGTACCTTACCTACTTATAATTTTTCAAGATATTCTTAATTTAAGATTATAGTGCCATCAGATGTTCGTCGACAATAAATCAGCATGCATTACCAGGGGTTTTGAAAAGAAATCAATTGATGAAAATTCTTGTATAATTCAAAGAAAAATACACAAAAATTACTGAACACATATTCTAGACGTTTTGTTTATCCAAACTTGTTTTAGAAGAAGTGTACAACAGTATATATATACATACAAACGTAGCACACAATTCCTTCAAGTATTGGAACTCTTCAACTACAGGGAAAAACACAATAAAGTTCAAACTACGTTGCGTATGTCCTTAAGCAGTATTTTAGTTCTTCTTTTTACTTCAATTGTCATATAATACATAGTGTAAAAAGCTTGTGCTATCATTGCTAGATATCACATATTACATTTAATTTCATATCATGCTAATAAGCAGTGGTATCTAATGCTTAACTAAAGGAAATTCGATTTCTCTAAAAATGAATTCATTTTCTTTTCTTTTATGGGGTTACAAATGTCAACTTTTACATGACCGTTTATAAGACTTCAAAGAACCTTGAATCATACTAAGATGCATAAAATGAAAATTGTTGCACGAAAAGATCTCAATTTCAAACTTCATTTTGAGACTTTTAAAATAAAATATTAATTTTAAGAGTTATCCTTCCTGGCTGAGGATCGGATAACCTTAACATTCAACAGTGACGTTAAATAGGTTTACATTTCACATTGCATAGAATATTCTGTATCATTGTTCCATACATTTACAAGATATTTAAGGATAAATTTATCTCATTGCATGTAAACAAAACTCGATACCAATATTATGTATGAAACTATGCATATTAGAAAGAATAATGAAGCGTTATAGGGGATACCGGTAGCTTTTTATTTTCTGCTGTGATCAAACGTATATAAGGCTATCAACAAATGAGCGATTTTACCTCTTTTTCCCCGAATGCAAATCAATTTTACCTTTCTTGATAATATAAAAGTTATTTTTTAAATTTATTTCTAAGCAGCTTGTTCTCAGATTGGAGACCATGACATTATTCCATAGAGAGCTTACTCTGTGATTATCAGGTCTTGGGTCTCTCTAACAAAGTTTAGTCGATAAAACTACGAAGCAACTTCTTTTTACTAAGCGTTCGGTACTTTAAAGAGAAATTTGTAGATTTTTCGGATGAGACCTTAGAAACCAAGTCTTGGAGTCATGACAGGCGTTTACACGATAATATCTTTCCCTGAATGCCGAGTAAGAGTCTAAATTTGAAAAAAAAAAATTACTGGTTTTTGGTGACGTGTTAACGTGTGCAATAATCTTCCATACATTTTGTCTTCTCTATAGACAATATACATGATATTTTAACCTCCTGAATTTTTAATGTATGTCTTTACATTTTCTCGAAAAGTGTATGTTCTTTGAAAGACCTTTATTGCACGACCACCCCCAACATGGACGTCGGAATGGGAATTTTTTAATCCGACATTCCACAACCATTAAGGGCTGTTTGGGACCACTGAAAGGTGAACAAAGTATCAAGAGTAAGAACAAGAGGCCCAAGGGCATTAACGGTCACCTGAGTACAATACAACAATTTAGAGGATCCATAAACTGATGAATGAAGCTTTGTTGCCCAAAAGCAAGAAAAATAGTATGATCAGCATCAACAAAATAATTGATCCAGTATTTATCTGTCCCCTATTTATCACTATTACCATACAAACTATTAACAAAATTTCTATTTTATCATCCCATATTATTACTTCTCACGTTGGCCTCTATTGGCCTTTGATAAACATTTAAAAAGATAAGTTATTTTTGTCTCATTTTTATTCATCTATTATTTCCAAGTCTACCTGATCATTAAAACTATGAAAGTACTTTTTGTATTACACAATAAGTATTCTTGCGTAATTTTCTTATTCTATTAACCTTTCAAATACATTATTTACAGTGATAAATTATCAAAGGTTAATGGCAAAGTGGAATAACTTTGCTCAGCAGAATACAAGTTAATAGAGCCCTGGCCAGGACCAGAACACTTGACTAAATGGCCCTGAAATACATAATTTATGAGGAGTCAACTATGCTCATCATACATGTAACTATGTACTTAGTTTATTTATATCCAGTAGCAGAGAAGGTTTTCAATGTATTTTCACTATATATTCAATAGAGCCCCGCACTAACACCTGAACCCCTGCCCTGGGGCCATGAAATTCACAATTTTGGAAAAGGCACTCTTGCTCATCATAACTATTTACTTAGTTAGTTTGTTTATTACCCAGGAGCAGAGAAGAAGATTTTCAAAGAATTAATGCATTTTCAGTATATAATCATTAGAGCCCCGCCCTAACACCAGAACCCCTGACCCTGGGGTCATGAAATTCACAATTTTCAAAGAGGCACTCTTTCTTTCTCATCATAACTATGTACTTAGTTTATTCGATACCCAGGAGCAGAGAAAAGGATTTTCAAAGAATTAATGCATTTTCAGTATATAACCAACAGAGCCCCGCCCTAACACCAGAACCCCTGACCCTGAGGCCATGAAATTCACAATTTTGGAAGAGGCATTCTTGCTCTTAATAACAATGTACTTAGTTAGTATATTTAATACCCAGGAGCAGAGAAGAAGTTTTTCAAAGAAATAATGCACTTTCACTATATGATCTATATAGCCCCACCCTGGCACCAGGACCCCTGACCCCGGGGCCATGAATTTCACAATTTTGGTAGAGGGCTCAATGCACATTACAATCATGCCAACAGTTTCACTGCTTGATGACTATGAGTAAAGAAGAAGATTTTTAAAGATTGCATCAATTCTAGTGGTTTCAGCCCCACCTCTCAGGCCCCGGGGGGCAGGGACCATGAAATTCACAATTTTTGTTCCCCTTTACCCATAGATGCTATATGCCAAAATTGGTTGAAATTGGTTGAGTGGTTTCATAGAAGAAGCTGAAAATGTTCAAATGTTAACGCACGACGCACGCCGACGGACGAAAACGGATAGCAATAGGTCACCTGAGTGACCCGGGTGACCTCAAAAGACAAATGAATATTTGATGTATTATATGAGTTAACTCAGGTGACCCAATAAAATAAGTAGTTAATTATTGGAAACCATTCTTAAAGCGGAGGAGAGCATAAATACCCGAAGCGAGCGACAAAAAAGCGGCGGCGTTAATCAAAGGTTTTTACAATGGTTGGATCTGTATTTTCTACGGATTTCTCCTTTTACTGATCATGACAAGGAGCACGACGGATGTGACCAGTCGACAGTTCCTTTATGGCACATGATTCCACTTCAGAACATGTTTTCAGAAGTCGGTGCTGTTTACTCTGCTCACATTATTGTTTAATCTGACTTCTATTGATTGATTGATAGTATGTTGTTTAACGTCCCGTTTGAGAATTTTTCACATACGGAGACGCCACTGTATGCCGGTGAAGGGCTTCAAATTTGGTCCTATACTCGGCACTCAAGGCCATTGAGCAGTGAGGGATCTTTATCGTGTCAACGCCTACCATGACACGGGACCTCGGTTTTTAAGGACTCATCCGAAAGACCCTTGACGGTCGCTTGGCGGAGGAAGAGTCACTACCTATGTTTACATCTTAGGTTTCACTCGGCGCAGAGAACGAGAATCGAACCCGGGCCTCCCGATCACGAAGCGGGCGCCCTACCACTAGCTAGGCTACCGTGACCGGTCAATTTGACTTTTAAAAATGATTACTGTTCGTTATCCTTATATTTTTGCAAAGTGTGATGACGTTTATGTAAGTTTAAAGGCCAAGTCATTCCGGTATTATGAACAATTTAAGGCAGGTAGGTTTCCTTAATCCGTAAAGTGGAGGTTTATTCAAAGTTAAAAATTAAAATTTTACAGGAACTACCCTAGTGTAATATCAGTTCGATCTTTATCACATTCATTACTGTTATGAATGTTTCTTCATTCAGTAACACGGCACTTTAAACTAATCTTTACCTAAATAATAAGCAATGTTCCTTAAAACAATGTGTTGTTCGAAAAATTAGCGGTTAATGTCAATCTTCGTCATAATATTTTGAAGAAATTTAAAATCTGTTCATTAATATTTATTTTTGTTGATGTATGGAGTTTCATCGCATTTGGTTGAATAGAAATCATTATACTTAATTTTGTTTTTTTTAAACCACGGAGCACACTTCACAGCAGCGTAACGTCAAAGAAAATAGCGTCTTAGCGTCATAACATATTATCCGTATACATTTCACACAGTACGGCCCAAAACCCATTCATTAAAAACATTTTTCAATCACTTGAAATTTCTTTCGCTAGCAGTTTTTCTAGAAGCGTAACTTTGTCAATGTTTTATTCTTTTTTGATGCGTAACTATGCTTTCACAAGATCAGCAATTGTGAAACGCCCTTGTCTCTCTCCATGATGTTACTAAGTTTTAAAAGTTTTTGATCAGATATTTACGAAAAATCCGATTCCTCACATATCATCATCCATCATTCTAATACTGCGCCAATTAAACACATTCGCACTACTCGCTTTTGACATATTTCATGCCTTTTACAGCATTTTCAGAGTTTATTTCTGATTTTTCCAGAGTACAGCACAAAATTGCATCGTTAACTGCTGCTCCTACGATGTCACGTTTTTGGCCTTTTTCAATAAGGACTACCCAACTTCTAAAGTTGATTTCTTTTCAACGAAGCAAAATAATTCATAATTTGGAATATGAAACGATGTAAATATTCTTAATTTGAAAGTCTTGGACTTTTTTTCGTTTCTGTGCCAGTTTACAGAGGATATGACTTCAGACAATATTGTACGTCTTTTATTAATTTTCAATCTAAGGTTGAAAATGATTACATGCCATGTAATCATTTTCAACTTTAGATTGAAAATTAATACAAGAGGCCCAAGGGCCTTAACGGTCACCTGAGTACAATACAACAATTTAGAAGATCCATAAACTGATAAATGAAGCTTTGTTGTCCAAAAGCAAGAAAAAATAGTATGATTATGCCCTCATTGAAAATATCTTTGTTTCCCCTAACCCGACCCTAAAATTTCAAGATGAGTAGGTAGGTAGGTAAATTATTTTTTTTTTCTGACAGCAGTTTTGAAAATACATTCTGAAAATTGAATAATATCTCTATAAATAAGAAAGAACAAAAGAAATCGATTTTTAAACCGAATATCATACAAATAAAATTTAAAAGCAACCTGTATGGTAAATTACTTTACAAATACTATTCATTTGAACTTGTGAAATATCTCAGAACAGCGTAAATTTATTGAAATTGAAATTTTACAAAGAGACAAGATTCGCAAATACTCAACCATCGGCCATCCGAGTATTTTTTTTTCAAACCTACTACTATCTTCTTCAAGTACGTACACAGATAAAATGTCAGGAGCCTTGCGTGGCGAAGTAATTCTAGTGTTTCGTTTTGAAGTCACGACGTAATTCAGGAGCTTATTCTAAGTCACAGGTCCCGACGTCGGGCGTGGAAACTAGTAAGTCAAATAAGACCGTAAAAAAAACGTAGGGCCATGCAGTGTCTAAGTATACATGTAGATGTTGGCACGATAAAGATCTCTTATTGATGCTTTATGATCAATGGCCATAAGTGCCGAGAAAAAGTCTAAATTAGGAGCCCTCCACCAGGCAGGTGTTCAAATGTTGTCGACCCAGCAATTTTTAAAGGTATTTTAAAGCAAAGAAACAACCTATTTTCAAGGGCCCAACTAAAGAAAAGAAAAATACACTGGACGTCTCAGGAAGCCGTACCATAAGCCAACTTTAAAGATTTCAACACTATTTGAAAAGAGAGTACCTGTATAAACAATATTTAATTCAACCAAACCATATCTAAAATGATTAAAGATTCATATATATAATGTTATAGTCACGAAGTTTACCCAATAAATAAAAGGAATGAAGAAACGACATCCGAATTATATTCATCAAGATGAAATAATTATACAAAGATATATTTACAAATCATATGGTCCTTTATAGTAAAAATAGAATCATACATGGTGTTTTTTTAAGATCGAAACGAATGAAATGGAGTGAGATTTATTGATATGCATACACAAATTGGGCCCCTCTTCTGCTCATGAGGCAGGCTTCGTCATGCTTACCACGTGAGTTAATTTTAGAAGACACATTTGTAAATACCATCTTACCACTCCTTAGTCATGGTATATTTAATTCACGAAATGTTTCAAGAGTGTAGGATTCTAATAAGTTAAAGATGTATATTAAGATTGATACATCGCCGTTGTTTTATAACACGGAATAACCCTCTGTGGCCACATGCTGTAGGCGCCAAATGAGAGTAAAACAAAAGCCGCCGTTCTGATAAAAAACGAATTTTGATGAAATTGTGTTTTATAAAGTTGATAAACAATACAAATAAATATTTGAATAATCTTATTAAAAAACTTTTCAGTCGGCACGATTTAAGAGGGTCGGTCGCGTTAGGGGAAACAAATCTATTTTTTTATTTTGGCCTTAGCATCAACAAAATAATAGGTCTAGTATCTATCTGTCCTCCATTTATCACTACATGTATTACCATGCTGACTATTATCCAAATGTCCATTTTTTAACCCCATATTATTACTTCTCACATTGGCCTCTCTTGGCCTTTGAAGAGCATTTAAAATGATAAGTTATTGTTGTCTCAATAAAAATATTTTATTATGTATTATACAATAAATATTCTTGCATAATTCTCGTATTCTATTAACTTTTCAATACATTGTTTACAGTGATTAATTATCAAAGTGAATGGCAAAGTGGAATAACTTTGCTCAGCAGAATACAAGCTAATAGAGCCCTGGCCAGGACCAGAACACTTGATTAAATGGCCAAGGTGTTTAAAATTCTGGTAAAAATACCTTTGCATATTAAAACTTTTACTCTGTTTGCCTCGAATATGCCAATAAGCATAGAAGATTTTCAAAGAAAAGCATTTTTTACTATATTATTAAATAAATAAAGCCCCACCCTTACACCAGAACATCTGACCCAGGGTCCATAAACTCACAATTCTGGAAGAAACACCCTTGCTTATCATAACTATACACTTGTTTCTTTGCTTTATTACTAGTAGTAGAACAAATATTTTGAAAGAAATTATGCATTTTCACTATATAGCCCCCCCCCCTTCACCAGAACCCCTGATCTAGGGGCCATGAATATCACAATTTTGGAAGAGGCATTTTTCCTTATCATAACCATGAACTTCCTTTGTTTGAATAATAACCAGGAGAAGAGAAGAAGATTTTGAAAGAATTTATGCACTTTTCCTATATAATCAACAGAGCCCCGCCCTAACACCACAACCCTTGACCCATGGGCCATGAAATTGAAAACTTCTGAGGAGGCAGCAATGCTCATCATAACTATGTACTTAGTTTATTTAATATCCAGGAGAGAGAGAAGAAGACTTTCAAAGAATTAATGCATTTTCACTTTATATATCAATAGAGTCTTGCCCTAACACCAGAACACCTGACCCTGCGGCCATGAAATTCACAATTTTGGAAGAGGCAACCTTGCTCCTCATAACTATGTACTTAGTTAGTTAATTTAATACCCAGGAGCAGAGAAGAAGATTTTCAAATAAGGCATTTTCACTATATAATAAATAGAGCCCCGCCCTAACACCAGAACCCTTGACCCAGTGGCCATGATATTCACAATTTTGGAAGAAGCAACCATGCTCACCATAACTATGTTCTTAGTTAGTTTATTGAATACCCAGGAGCAGAGAAAAAGATTTTCAAAGAATAAATGCATTTTCACTATATAATCAATAGAGCCCCGCCCTAACACCAGAACCCCTGACCCTGAGGTCATGAAATTCATAATTTTGGAAGAGGCACTCTTTCTCATCATAACTATGTACTTATTTAGTTCATTTAATACCCAGGGGCAGAGAAGAAGATTTTCAAAGAATTAATGTATTTTCATTATATAATCAATAGAGCCCTGCCCTAATACCGAAACCCCTGACACAGTGGGCCATGAAATTCACAATTTTGGAAGAGGCAACCTTGCTCATCATAACTATGCACTAAGTTAGTTTTTTCAATACCCAGGAGCAGAGTAGAAAATTTTCAAGGAATTAATGAATTTTTGCTATATTTTTGCTATATAATCAATAGAGCCCCGCCCTAACACCAGAACCCCTGACCCTGGGGCCGTGTAATTCACAATTTTCAAAGAGGCACTCTTGCTCATCATAACTATGTACTTAGTTACTTTATTTAATACCCAGGAGCAGAGAAGAAGATTTTGAAAGAATTAATGCATTTTCACTACATAATCAATACAGCCCCCGCCCTAACACCAGAACCATTGACCCTGGGGCCATGAAATTCACAATTTTGAAAGAGGCACTCTTGCTCTTCATTACTTTATACTTAGTTACTTGATTTAATACCCACGAGCAGAGAAGATTTTCAAAGAAATAATGCACTTTCACCATATGATCTATATAGCCCCACCCTAGCACTAGAACCCCTGACCCTGGGGCCATGAATTTCACAATTCTGGTAGAGGACTCAATGCTTATTACAATCATGCCAACAGTTTGACTGCTTGATGTCCAGGAGTAAAGAAGTTTTTAAAGATTGCATTAGTTTTGGTGGTGTTAGCCCTACCCCTCAGGCCCCAGGGGGGCAGGGACCATGAAATTCATAATTTTTGTTCCCCTTCACCCACAAATGCTATATATAGTACTCAGAGCATGCTCTTGAGTTTCGAATAACCCACCACTCCTACTGCTGTAGTGGGGCTACATAAAGGCGGAATGACCTTATTTATACTGGAAATGTTTAATACAACATCACTCAAAAATAACAATTCTTCAGAATACCGGAAAATTAATTAAATCGCGATTTCAAACTATTTATCAGTATTAAACTACATTAAAACTTACCAGTGCATTCATTTTTATCCCTAGTTAAATCCTTTACAGCAAAATATAAAAAGTCACTGATCAAATGCACTTTTGCGCATTTTGGTAAAATTTGTCGCATTTAATGTGCAGAGAGAGGCGGTTCAAGTTATATTTTCACACAGAAAAATGGATTTTATTATTTAACAGAATATAATTTAAAGATGTATAATACATGTAAAAGACCATTAATAACAATGCGTAACATTTGTTTAATGCCATATTTTCATTATTATCGAGAGAATGTTTTGAATTAATTCTACCGCGTCTTATGTACAGGGTTGGCATGTTTTACATGTACAACAAGGTGCATCGCTAAATGACCTTTTCGCAAGGGCATTCACTTGATAAATCTTGTCCATTTTTTGAAAATAAATAAAGAAAGTTTTCCTTGACTTGAAAATTGCTGCTGCTTCGTGATAAATCGTGATAAATTTTAATAAATACATAAAATACTTCGTCAAATTGAGCCGAATTACTTGAAATTTAAACCAGTTAAATGCTAAATCGATTTAGAGCAGGAAGACTTTCCAGAACTACAGGACATGTAGAAGCAATTTATAGCTTTTTTTTTTTAATTTGAATTAAGATATGCCCTTGCGTTACTGAAAGAACTGCGAACGATAGTATTGTTCTGCCGCCTACCTCCACGTCAAATTACATATCTGTATGATTTTTCATATTATATAGATATTTATGTGAATTTTCATAAAACATGAAACTTCTTTGGGAAAATTTAAACTAAGAGAGATTTTTTTAATGGATAAATTGTTCAACCCCCTTTTGAAAAGAGTCGTTAATAGGGGCATTTCAGTTTTTGACACTGGTTGTAAAATTATTTATCAATTAATAATGAACTCTTCTTTGAATTTAGTCATGTTTTAATAGCCAAACTGCCATTTATATTGAATGAAATGAGTGTGAAATGTAGGCTGGAATCTAGAGTTAGCGTGCGTGGTTCTTTCTTAATGACCTCCATGCAATATACAATGTATGCATTTATCACGTGACTGTCAAATCAGGTGACTGAAATTAATGCAATACAGAGTGGGATATTCTATGTCAATGTATTAAGATAAAAGACATCTGATAATATACTAGCTTTACAAAAAAGTTTTCAAATAAGTATCTAATACATTTGTACACTGAGAATTTTATTGATTTCTTCATAGTATGCCTTATCAATGTTGCGAAGTGAATACTGCATAAATAAATTAGGTTGACGATGGAAAAACTGAAATCATCTCGTTTGTCATAAAATTAAGTTGTTATCTGTAGTTGGCCCTTATCGTCTATAGTCAGTAAAATATCTAAATATGAAACAGATGTGACAGATTCTATTGTGTCTTTTATTTTGAGTTCACGGGGATATATCGAGTCGACATCATATGAATGAAAATAACAATTTTTAATTGAAAAAAATATCGTCAATATATCTGAATGTCGAGTTGAAGGCCACAGCGTTTTTAGCTCACCTGAGCCAAAGGCTCAAGTGATCTTTTCTGATCAAAATTTGTCCCTTGTCTGTCGTCGTCGTCGTTGTCGTTGGCGTCGTCGTTGTTGTAAACTTTTCACATTTTCATCTTCTTCTCCAGAACCACTGGGCCAATTTCAACCAAACTTGCCACAAAGTATTCCTGGGTAAAGGGGATTCAAATTTGTTCAAATGAAGGGCAACGCCCTCTTTCAAGGGGAGATAATTAAGAATTAGTGAAAAAATAAATGCATCATTTAAAAATCTTCTTCTCAAGAACCATAGGGCCAGGAAAGATGAAACTCATGTGGAAGCATTTTCAGGTAGTGTACATTCAAGTTTGTTCAAATCATGACCCCCGGGGGTAGGGCGAGGCCACAATGGAGGATCAAAGTTTTACATAGAAATATATAAGCAAAAATCTTCAAAAATCTCATTCTCAAGAACAGCAAAGTCATGATGAGTCATATTTATATGGAAGCATCCTCAGGTAGTGTAGATTCTATTTTGTTCAAACCATGACCCCTGGGGGTAGGACGGGGCCACAATGAGGGATCAAAGTTTTACATAGAATGTATAGGAAAAATTTTAAAAATCTTCTTCTCAGGAACAGCAAAGCCCTCATTGATAATATTTATGTGGAAGCATCCTCAGGTAGTGTAGATTCTATTTTGTTCAAATCATGACTCCCGCGGGTAGGATGGGGCCACAAAGTCTTAAATAGAAATATATAGGAAAGTATCTTCTTCTGAAGAACTGCAAACCATGATTAGTCATTATGGAAGCATCCTTGGGTAGTGTAGATAAAATTTTGTTCAAATGATGACCCCCAGGGGTTGGGTGGGGCCCATTGGGGGATCGAAAGTTTTACATGAGAACATATAGACAAAATATTTCTTCTCAAGAACAGGAAAGTTATGTTTAGTCATATTGATATGGAAGCATCCTCAGGTAGTGTAGATTCAAGTTCAAATGATGACCCCTGGGATAGGGAGGAACCACAATGGGGGATCAAATTTTTATAAAGGAATATATGGGAAATTTTTTTAAAAATCTTCTCAAGTAACCCCCCTCCCCCCGGGTAATCTTTTCAATACTGAACTGATTTGTGCTTTTGCCTAGCCAATGTGCTCAGGTGAGCGATGTGGCCCATGGGCCTCTTGTTTTCAACTCATTTGGAAGTTTCTGAATATTTATAAAAATTCTGCTTCATAAAAACAGTCGGCTAATAAAGAAGCACAATTGATGTCCATCGGATTTCCAACACTTTGTTGGAAGACCTGATCTCCAAAGACTACATTATTGTTGTTAATTAAGAACCCAAGCATCCTTTAAATATCAACTTTAGAGAACATGTCCTTGTGTGTAGAATCAGAGTAATTTTTAATTAAGTAATTTTGTTGAAGACCAAATATAAATAAAATTTTTAAAAAAAATTCAGACTTCTATTTCTGATCAAAGAAGAGGCTAGGCCACAACGCTCACCTGAGTCAATATGGCCCTGCTGTCCTTCGCCAGCAGATTTCTTCTCCTATATATTTATATGAAAAGCTTTGATCGGCTGTTCTAGGCATACCCTACCCCCAAATGCCATATTTTAAATGAAACTGAATCTAAACTTTCTGAGGATGCTTCTATATTCATATAACTAATCATGGCTTTGCTGTTCTTGAAAACGGAATTTTAAAGATGTCTGCCACCCTACCCGGGTATTGAATCTACAATACCTAAGGATGCCTCCATATCAATATGACTAATCATGGCTTTGTTTTTCTTGAGAATGAGATTTTTAAAGATATTTCCAAAATATGTTCTTTTGTAAAACTTTGATCCTCCATTATGGCCCCACCCTACTACTGGAGGATGCCTTGACAAAACTTGAATCTACAATACTTGGGGATGCTTCCATATCAATATGACCATTCATGGCTTTCCTGTTCTTGATAAGATTTTTTTAAAAGATGTTTTCTATCTATTCCTACGTAAAACTGTGATCCCCAATTGTGGCCCCACCCTACCCCCGGGGGTAATATTCTTAGATTCAATTTTGTATAAATCATGACTCCTGGGGTGTAGGATGGGGCTACAATGGGGGATCAAAGTTTTATATAGGTGTATATAGGAAATTTTTTTAAAAAATCTTCTCAAGAACAGCAAAGCCTTGATTGCTCATATTTATATGGAAGCATTTTCAGGCACTATAGATTCAAGTTTGTTCAAATCATGACCACCCCCAGGGGTAAGGTGGGGCCACAACTGACGATCAAAGTTTTACATAGGAATATATAGAAAAAGAAATATTTTAAAATCTTGTTCTCAAGAACAGCAAAGCTATGATTGGTCATATTTATATGGAAGCAACCTCAGGTGGTGTAGATTCAAGTTTGTTGAAATAATGACCCCCGGGGGTAGGGTGGGGCCACAATGGATGATAAGTTATACATAGGCGTATATAGGAAAAATCTTTAAAAATCTCCTCAAGAACAGCAAAGCTATGGTTTCTCATATTTATATGGAAGCATCCTTAGTTGGTGTAGATTCAATTTTGTTCAAACCATGACAGCCCACCCCCCCCCCCCCGTTTTAGGGGTAGGTCGGGACCACTTATGTATTTAAGCTTTTCAATACTGAACTGATTTTTGCTTTTTTCTAGCCACATTGCTTAGGTGAGCTATGTGGCCCATTGGCCTCTTGGGTTTTTTTTTTAATTTCTATGTAAAACTTTGATCCCCCATTGTGGCCCAACCCTACCCCGGGGGTCATGATTTGTAAAAACTTGAATCTTCACCACCTGAGGATGATTCCATATCAATATGACTAATTGTGGCTTTGTTTTTCTTGAGAAGATTTTTCAAAATTTTTGCTATATATTTCTATGTAAAACTTTGATCCCCCATTGTGGCCCCACCTTACCCCGGCGGTCATGATCTGAACAAATTTGAATCTACACTACGTGAGTATGATTCCACATTAATTTGACTAATTGTGGCTTTGTTGTTCTTGAGAAAAATATTTTAAAAGACTTTTCCTATAATTTCCTATGTAAAACTTCTATCCCTCATTGTGCCCCCCCTACCCCCGGGGGTATGATTTGAACAAATTTGAATCTACACTACCTGAGAATGATTCCATATCAATATGAATAATCGTGGATTTGTTGTTCTTGAAGAATTTATAAAGATTTTTTCCAATATATTCCTATGTAAAACTTTGATCCCCCATTGTGGCCCTGGTCTACCCCCGGGGGTCATGATTTGAACAAACTTGAATGTACACTATGTAATGAAGGTTTCACATAAGTTTTAACTTTTTCAGCCCAGTGGTTCTTGAGAGGAAGATTTTTAAAAGATACCACTAAATTTTCACTAATTCTTTACTATCTCCCCTTGAAAGAGGGCGTGGCCCTACATTTGAACAAACTTGATTCCCCTTTACCCAAGGATGCTTTGTAGCAAGTTTAGTTGAAATTGGCCAAGTGGTTCTGGAGAAGAAGTCGAAAATGTGAAAAGTTTACAGACCGACGGACAGCTAGCCAGACGAACGACGGACAAGCTCACTTGAGCTTTCAGCTCAGGTGAGCTAAAAACAAAAAAAAAAAAAAAAAAAAAAAAAAAAAAAAAAAAACCAGTTGTCTATGATATCAGAAAGCCTCCTTTTTAATTTATCACAAGGAATGGTTGTGTAAAGTATAGAAAAGTCGAACGTTTTGATAAAAAAAATATAGTGTTTTAAATCTTCTGGAGTTTTTGAAAATTCACATCTGATTTACACCATTTCTAGAATATGCTGTAGCAGAGTAGCAGAGTACGTCTTAAGTTCTCCTTTACAGCAGTTAATATTTTTGCGAGGAGTAAAGCCAGGGGCTTGGTAGAACATTTGCTGGATACGGCAATGTATCTTTTTCGTAGGATATTTATGAAGTAATGTAAATCATTTAGAATGCGAAACACATTGTTATCATTTGCTACATTTTGCAGGAAAAAGTGACTTTTTTCATCGATTTTGTGTTTTTACTTTTGATTAAGAAGGAGGTACAGTTTGAGCTTTATTGTGCCAAAAAAAAATGTTTTCCTTAAAAAATTACCTTAAATATGAGTTGAGTATATGAATGTGATAAATCATGATAGAATATGGCATGGAGGAAGGCCATTCTTAAAATATGACGTCATGAACTTGGTACATTTCCAAGTTTAAAACAGAAAAAAACCCTCAGAATGAGTCATTTCAGGGGTTATTTCCGTTAAGGAAACAATGTCCAGAGCCGTCGCCCATTAAATTTTCAGATATGTTGTGTAAAATTCTTTTATAAATCATATTTCTCAAAATCTGTGTGGGCGATGCATGTGATCTATTTTATCTGAAAGAAAATTCCCCTGAAAATTGACGTTTTCTGCAACTTTTTAAGAATATACGAGAAAATGCACAAGTTCCTGACGCCACAATTAGGAAGTCATACGAGAAAAACGATTTTTATATTCTTACTGCATGGAATTTCTATAATTCAGGAAGGATGAATTTTAATTTTTTACATCATTTCCATATTTTGGAAAAATACAGGGCAAGATTTGTATTGAAACTGTACCTTTTTCTTTGATGATTAATTTCTTTACATCAGAACATAAAATCAAATGTCAAGCAAAAAAGAATATAGGTAAAAGCTTGATATTGATATGTATTTGTATGTATTTATACCGTATGCTGAGCCATAGTCTTTGAATAGTATCCTGATACTGTAAATACTGTATATATCACCCAAGTCAACTCTCCAAAGTACACTTGTGTGTGGGGAGGTTCGTCCTATTTCATAGTTCCGTGTACAGGAGGATTTCTCTCTATCAACTGCATTCCTAGCAACATACCGAGTTGGATCTTGTGGATCCAAAGGAGCACTTAAAGTCTGATAGGAAGTTTTACCATGTGCTAAATCAACTTAAAAAGAAAATAAATATGTAACTATACATGTAACATGCTGCCTGGATAATAAAAATATATAATGTATTAATAGATTTTAAAAATAAATTTTGAATTTTTGTAACTACTTGCAAGTCAGTCAAAAAAAAAAAAAAAACAAAAAAACAAACAAAAAACGCAAAAATGCTTATCACTTTCCTTCGCGTCAATATTATATATACAGGTTTACATGTTCACGAACCTCTTACAGACCCTGAAACGTGCTACTACCCCACACGCACGCTGCACGAACGGTACACGCTCGCTACACGGTTTGCACGAAACGCTGCACGGTTTACACGAAACGCTACACGGTTTACACGAAACGCTTTGCACGAAAGGCTGCACGGTTTACACGAAAGCCTGCACGAAACGCTTTGTACACGATTCTCGCACGCTTTGGCCTCGATCTGGATTTTCTATTCGGAATCTCTCGGACTTTATTTCAATTATTAGGGATAAATCAACGAGTAGTTAAGAATAACAATCATTCAGATTAAGTTAAGATTAAAACTCGCTACACTAGTACTATATTAACAGATAAAATACTCAATGTTCAGTTGTAATTAATTAATAGTTGTCATTCAGTATGTGACCCGCCCGGTGAAGTGCTTATCATCATCAAACTTTTTTCACTAGACTCTAAATTACGCACTGAAAAAAAAAATTATATTTGTAATTCATAATCTTTAACAGCATTTAATTTTTTTTTTACAATTATAGTTTGATATTAAAAAGTCGTTTCATTACTGACTTTATTACTGACAAATAAACTCAGTTTCACAGTTATATTTGGAAAAAAAAAGATTAAATTGCGTATGATTTCTATAAACGGATTGATTTTCTTTTCCATTATTTTTATTATTGATTGATTTATACATTTTTTTGATTTAGTAAAGAAAATAATTTCATTTGATTAAATTAGGCTCTGTTTATAATTTGCAAATGTAATATGTACTCTGCATCAAACAGGAACATTGTGCAGGAAAGGGGGGGGGGTTAGATTTCCGAGATCTTACTGTTGTATCTTCAAATCTGTACATGGCTAAATATAACGGGCACGTTGAGAAACAGGGGGATATGTATTGTAATTCTTTAGTTCTCTTTTCCGGTATTGTGTTTATCAAATATCAATATACCCACCACCTTTTAAAATCCTTGATTTCAAACCCCGTCTAGAAAAAAAAAAAGCAATAATTATGTAATCAATAGTCGCGGCTCTTATCAATACATTCATATACGTATACATGTCCTGTGTCCTAAAAACAAAAAAAAAAAAATATGCTCTAGAACTGCTTGATTAATAAAAACAATTAATATATAATTTTATAGGATATATTTCTTTCTATTATTTTATTCACGAATACACTGGCAAATTAATTCACTGTTTACAGACACTCGGATAAATTTAAGAAATAAAATCAACGGGTATTACCTTTTAATTAATCGATCGTTATTGTCGGATGTCATCTTAGCTATGATTGACAAGAGATAATAGCAGAACAAGCTTTCAGTCCCGGCACGCGGAGTCCGTGATCGCTGTTGTAAAATGACCTTGATAACAGTCGTGAGAAGAGTGTTCAAAGTGTAAAGAAGATTCCAATATATTTTTAAGGGTGCATCGGGCGCACCCCATCGAAAAAAGCAATAATTTTCTTACAAAAGAAAATTATCAATAAAACACTTGATTACAACAAAAACTCAGTTTGTGTTTTCATTTGATCCCGCCCCCCCCCCCCCCACCTTGAAATATTTAACCTTGTATTTGCCGATGCATGTAAATTATAATTCATTTATATGACTTTTATTAATCAACCGATTCTATGCATAAGAAGACAATAAATGAATCATCGTTTTCAAAATTATTGTATCACAAAATCTTGTAATATAAGAAAAATATGTTCGTTTATAAAGAAAATCATTTAACTGTGCTCCCCGGCCTAGAATTCCTATACTTCACATTTAGAGCAACGCACTAAATTTTGCATTTTATTTTTCACAGCTGCCATACATGTATCTATCTATTATTTTGTATTAATCACCGATATGTTCTTGTAATCTCTATATCCCATGTACAATGGTGAAGATATTAAAATAAATGAATGAAAAGGACAAGACCGGATTCCTAATGAATTTTCTTTTAAAAAAAAATTAGTATTGCTCCCTTTAAAAAATGTATTGAATCAATTACCTTAAAATTGATGTGGATATACATATAATTAATTACTTTGAACACATTTTCTCTTAATTTAAATAAATAAATAAAGCTTTAAGAAAATCAAACAAATATGTAATACATTACCGAATACTTTTATTTTGTTGTTTCTGTATTTTTTTTTCACTCTTAAAATACCCCCGGTATGATATATTCGAATAGTATTACCGGGTAGTTACAAACAACACAGAATGACATGTTGATCCAATAATAGTCATATTAAAAATAAAAGGACTTCCGAATGAATCCTACACGTTTCGCACACGATTCTTGCACGAAAGTCGCACGTTTCTCACACGCTTCTCGCACGCTCGCTACACGGTTTGCACGAAACGCTTTGGAGCTTACACGAAACGCTGCACGGTTTACACGAAACGCTGCACGGTTTGCACGAAACGAAAAGCGCACGAAAGTCACACGCTTTTTTGGGGTAGTAGCACGTTTCAGGGTCTGTACATGTACTACCTGTAATTTCGAAATACTTTATATGGATATTACTAGACGGGTACGTTTGTACTTGTACATGAAAATCACACGTAATTCCTACATTAGTAAATTGAACTTGCAAAGATATTTTAATACGAAAACGTACATATATTTCTTCATTATATAGGTACCTGTATTTAAACGGCAATCAGATTTTGGAACGCAGTTCGCAGTTCGCAATTCGCAATTCAAAAGTGAATTGCATTCCAGAACACAGTTCGCAATTCAAAATTTAAACATAAGTCATGGGGTCTGAAATTTTGAGGGTAGGGTACTAGTGGTCAGTTACCACTTCTATGAAAAAATGGTGATGGTACCATCTCTAGTTTCCGAGATATAGCCCTCCAGTTTTTAGGCCTACTATATAATACTATATGAATAAACATCGGGCTCGGGGACATCGCAGTCCCCTGTCCCAGGGTCTCAAATTTTGAGGGTAGGGTACTAGTGGTCAGTTACCACTTCTATGAAAAAATGGTGATGGTACCATCTCTAGTTTCCGAGATATAGCCCTCCAGTTTTTAAGCCTACTATATAATACTATATGAATAAACATCGGGCTCGGGGACATCGAAGTCCCCTGTCCCGGGGTCTGAAATTTTGAGGGTAGGGTACTAGTGGTCAGTTACCACTTCTATGAAAAAATGGTGATGGTACCATCTCTAGTTTCCGAGATATAGAACTCCAGTTTTTAAGCCTACTATATAATACTATATGAATAAACATCGGGCTCGTGGACATCGAAGTCCCCTGTCCCGGGGTCTGAAATTTTGAGGGTAGGGTACTAGTGGTCAGTTACCACTTCTATGATAAAATGGTGATGGTACCATCTCTAGTTTCCGAGATATAGCCCTCCAGTTTTTAGGCCTACTATATAATACTATATGAATAAACATCGGGCTCGTGGACATCGAAGTCCCCTGTCCCGGGGTCTGAAATTTTGAGGGTAGGGTACTAGTGGTCAGTTCCCACTTCTATGAAAAAATGGTGATGGTACCATCTCTAGTTTCCGAGATATAGAACTCCAGTTTTTAAGCCTACTATATAATACTATATGAATAAACATCGGGCTCGGGGACATCGAAGTACCCTGTCCCGGGGTCTGAAATTTTGAGGGTAGGGTACTAGTGGTCAGTTCCCACTTCTATGAAAAAATGGTGATGGTACCATCTCTAGTTTCCGAGATATAGAACTCCAGTTTTTAGGCCTACTATATAATACTATATGAATAAACATCGGGCTCGGGGACATCGAAGTCCCCTGTCCCGGGGTCTGAAATTTTGAGGGTAGGGTACTAGTGGTCAGTTACCACTTCTATAAGAAAATGGTGATGTGACCATCTCTAGTTTCCGAGATATAGAACTCCAGTTTTTAAGCCTACTATATAATACTATATGAATAAACATCGGGCTCGGGGACATCGAAGTACCCTGTCCCGGGGTCTGAAATTTTGAGGGTAGGGTACTAGTGGTCAGTTACCACTTCTATGAAAAAATGGTGATGGTACCATCTCTAGTTTCCGAGATATAGAACTCCAGTTTTTAAGCGTACTATATAATACTATATGAATAAACATCGGGCTCGGGGACATCGAAGTCCCCTGTCCCGGGGTCTGAAATTTTGAGGGTAGGGTACTAGTGGTCAGTTACCACTTCTATGAAAAAATGGTGATGGTACCATCTCTAGTTTCCGAGATATAGAACTCCAGTTTTTAAGCCTACTATATAATACTATATGAATAAACATCGGGCTCGGGGACATCGAAGTCCCCTGTCCCGGGGTCTGAAATTTTTAGGGTAGGGTACTAGGGATCAGTTACCACTTCTGTTAAAATATGGTGATGGTACCATCTCTAGTTTCCGAGATCCACCCCTCCACTCTTTATGGCTACTATATAATACTAAGTGAATAAACATCGGGCTCGTGGACATCGAAGTCCCCTGTCCTGGGGTCTGAAATTTTGGGTGGGGTACTAGGGGTAGGTTACCACTTCTATGAAAATATGGTGATGGTACCATCTCTAGTTTCCGAGATTCACCCCTCCACTTTTTATGGCTACTATATAATACTAAGTGAATAAACATCGGACTCGGGGAAATCGAAGTCCCCTGTCCTGGGGTCTGAAATTTTGGGAGTGGGGTAGTTGGGGTCAATTACCACTTCCGTGAAAATACGGTGATGGTACCATCTCTAGTTTTCGAGATCCACTCCTCCACTTTATATGGCAACTTTATAAAAATAAGTGAATAAACATCGCGCTCGGGGACATCGAAGTCCCCTGCCCCGGGGTCTGAAATTTTAAGTACTCGTTTTAAACTGAAAGATATATTGGATTTATCAAATCTTTTCAAGAATTATTGGTCCATTGCAGCTTGAGCACAATATTTAACCCTTAATCTTGAGACATATCCAAGTTGTGTTGATTCCCTTTTTTAATCTTGTAATGGAGATGGCTAAAATTGAGATCAAATCTTATTACAAGTAAAAGAGAAAAAAAAACCTCTTTTCCAGAACTTCAGTTCCAATATAGTCACGTTGATATCAAAGCATGCGCGCGTATGCTGTGTTGATTCAGATACCACTTCGAGTAAGGTCTATAATAATTAAAAAAAAAAAGAAAAGAGAAATTTCTTTTAAATAAAAGCGGGGCTAAAGTTTCTGAGGTTTGCATTTTGGCCCAGGTCAGGCGCGGATCCAGGATTTGAAGTTAGAGGGGGCGCCAACAGTAGGCAGGGGGTCTGGGGGCCGCCCTGAGGCCCCCAGTGAGTCCAAGGCAAAGCCCTGGTGGGGGTCCAGGGGGCGAAGCCCCCGGAAGCTCCTGGATTCTAGAGATTTTGTAGGGTAAAAATGAGGTCTACCAAGTAGAAATTTTTACATTTTTTCGATGAAACTATGATTTACGCTAACTTTGACAATTTTAGGGGGGGGGCGCCGGGTGCGCCCCCCCCCCCTTAAATCCGCCACTGCAGGTCCACCTGTGTTATTCATTAGGAATTTTATGAAGCCAATTGACTTCCGACTTAGAACTTGTACAATAGGGATAAATTTAAGTACTGGATACTATGAAACATATTCGAGACGCATTGGGTATTATTGTCAAAAAACCTTTATGAAAAACATGGTGATGCCGTCGTGTTTTACGATTTAAGATCCGACCTCGAATCTTGATCCTTTCGATAGGTCCCGCATTTTTTAAACATCTTGCTCAGAAATATTGAAAAACCCGTAACATAGAGGATTGAAATTTTTAGTGGGGATCTAGTCGTCAATTTTAAACTAACCACTTTCCGAAATATTTCTGGAACAGAGGCTCAAGGGCCCTAGGTCACCTGAGTATAATGTCACAATATAAAGGATCAGGAGATTGAACATGAAGTAAAACAAAGACGCCGATAAATAAAGCTATGTTGCCCCAAAACAAGACAAATATGAACATAGTGAACAGAGATCAGCAACAAAATTAATTTATTGTTCAAGAGCAAATATAAAAATTGATTTATTTACTTGCCTGTACTTGCCCAGTTTGTCACTATTCTCATGCAGACTAAACAACACAATAGTTCTTGAGCACTGTTAGTAAACCTATCTCATTCTCTCTCACATTGGCCTCTGTTTTATTCTGCTATTATTTGAATGTCTACCTGACATTATTTAAGAAAATACTTCTTGTCAAAATTGTAAAATTCTGTTATTCTGTTGACCCTTCAATTACATTTACAGTGTTTAACTATCATAGGTGAATAACAAAGTGGAATAACTTCTGTCAGTAGAATACAAAATGATAAATTGACCAAATGGTGCAGAATTTCAAAAACCTTCTAAAAATAATCTTATTTATTTCAGTTTTATATATATTCTTTTTCCCTCCTAAATGTCCAGGCGCAGAGATGAAAGTTTTCAAAGAAATAATGCATTTTCACCACAGATTCAACATAGCTCCATCCTAACACCAGAGCCTTTAACCCAGAGGCCATAAAATTTACAATTTTGGAAGAGACGCCCTTGCTTATCATAGCCATGCATTTAGTTTGTTTACTAAATACCCATGGACAGAGGGGAAGATTTTCAAAGAAATACTGCATTTTTAGTATACAGTCAACAGAGCCAAACCCCTGACCCACGTTGCGAAGTGGTTAGAGCGTTCGCTATAAAGTTGCAGAGTAAGGAGTTGATCCTTACGTCGCGGGTTCGAATCCCACTGTGAGACGTGGAGACCGGTCCTTCGGATGAGACCGTATAAACCGAGGTCCCGTGTCGCAGTAGGTGCTGGCCGAAAAAAGATCTCTCACTGCTCAATGGCCCTGAGTGCCGAGTATAGGTCAAAATTTGCAGCTCTCCACCGTCAAGTGGTGGCGTCTCCATATGAATGAAAAATTCTCGAGATGGACGTTAAACAATAAACAAACAAACACACCCCTGACCCAGGGGTTATTATTTTCAATTTTTTGAAGAGGCATCCTTGAGAATCCTTATCCTGCAATTCGTTTGTCTGCTAACTTTCCAGGGACAGGGAAGATTTTCAAAGAAATATTGCATTATCACTATATTTCATTTTCATAGTATACATGTATTCCACAGACATGCCCCGACATTAACACTCTAATCCTGGGTGACAATTTTCACAATTTTGAAAGTAGCATCCTTGCTCATCATAACCATGTATTTAGTTCATCTGCTAAGTACTCAGTAGCAGAGAAGATTTTCAAAGAATTCATGCACTTTCACTCTATTATCAACAGTCCCCCCTTTCCACAGATATATTCCACAATTTTGGAAAAGGCAAATTACTTATCATAACCATGTAGTTAGTTTGTCTGCTAAATTCCCAGGGATAGAGAAGATTTTCAAAGAATTGATGCATTTAAACAATATAAAAAATAGAGCCCCTCTCGTAGACCTTGGGCACGTTTTACAAAAAAAAAGAGGCCCAAGGGCTTTAACGGTCACCTGAGTATAATACTGACAACAATTTAGAGGATCCATAGAGTATAAAATGAACTGAAAGGTGAAGCTTTGTTCCCCAAAAGCAAGAAAAATAGGGTGATCAGGATCAACAATATTATTAGTCTAGTATTCATTAACAGTTCATAAATTAGGTTCTAATCTGTTCCCCATTTATCACTCTCACCAGACAGTATGTAAACAAACTATCAGTGCTTCTGTACTCTTTTAATTCCTTGTTGAAATCTCTTACATTGGCCTCCCTTGGTCTTTGATGAACATTTAATAATTTATTTTTGTCTCATTCTTATTTATCTATTATTTACAAGTCTACCTGATCATTAAAACTATGAAAGTACTTTTTGTATTATTTAATAAAAATTCTTGCATAATTCTCCTATTCTATTAACCTTTCAAGTACATTATTTACAGTGATTAATTATCACAAGTAAATGGCAAGGGGGAATAACTCCTCTCAGTAGAATACAAATTAATAGAGCCCTGGCCTGGACCAGAACACTTAACCAAATGGTCCTGATGTTCAAAAATCTGGTAAAAATACCCTTCCTTATTAAAACTTTAACTCTTTTTGCCTCTGATATGCCCAGGTGCAGAGAAGATTTTTAAAGCATTAATGCATTTTCACTCTATAATTAATAGAGCCCCGGCCTAACATCAGAATCTCTGATCCAGGGATCATGAAATTCACAATTTTGGAAGAGGCATCCTTGCTTAACATAACTATGCATTTGTTTAAATAATACTCAGGAGCAGAGAAGAAGATTTTCAAAGAAATAATGCACTTTCACTATACATGTATGATCTATATAGCCCCGCCCTAGCACCAGAACCCCTGACCCTGGGACTATGAATTTCACAATTTTTGTAGAGTCACTCTTGCTTATCATAACTATATATTCAATTTGTGTCAATAATACCCAGGAGTAGAGAAGAAGATTTTCAAAGAAATAATGCACTTTCACTATATGATCTCTATAGCCCCGCCCTAGCACCAGAACCCTTGACCCTTGGGCCATGAATTTCACAATTTTGGTGGAGGGCTCAGTGCTTATTATAATCATGCCAACAGTTTAACTGCTTGATGTCCAGGAGTAAAGAAGAAGATTTTTAAAGATTGCATTAATTTTGATGGTTTTGACCCCACCCCTCAGGCCCCAGGGGGGCAGGGGCCACGAATTTCAAAATTTTTGTTCCCCTTCACCCATAGATGCTATATCCCAAAATTGGTTGAAATTGGTTTGCTGGTTCCAGAGAGGAAGCTGAAAATATTCAAAAGTTTACGACCGAAGGACGACGGACGACAACGGATGAAAAGAGATAGCAATAGGTCACCTGAGTGACTCAGGCGACCTAAAAAAAAAAAAAATACGCCTAAGATCAAAGGTTTAAGTTGATGTAAAATTTTACAGAATTGATAATTCTGTTTGAAATTCCTAGCTTAAAATTATCTTGTTAAATTCGTTTTAAAACGATTAAAACCATTTTTTTAACATTTGTAATATAGAGAGTAATAAGCATAGTTAAATTTTGGTCTTTTGTAAAACGGGCCCCAGAACCCCTGAACAAGTGGCCATGACATTCACAATTTTGGAAAAGGCGTCCATGCTCATCATAACTATATACTTGGTTTGTTTGCTTAATACACTGGAGCAAAGAAGATTTTCACAGAAATAATGCATTTTCACTATAAAATCACTATTAAATCAATATAACCCCCTCCCGCAGTACCCCTCGCCCGGGGGGGGGAGGGGGGTCTCAAACTTCACAATTTTGAAAGAGGCACCCTTGAATTTAAGTGATATCACTTATTCGAATAGGTGATATCACCTTTTCGAGATGAATAGGTGATATCACCTATTCGAATAATTGATATAACCTATTCGAATAGGTGATATCACCTATTCAATTGGAATGAGTGATATCACAAATTGGAATAGGTGATATCACCTAATTGCAATTCTTACATTATAAAATAATGAATGCTCCCTTCCTCAGGACTATCTAGTTTTCCATTGGCCGCAAGAAATTTTGGGCTGCCCAGTTAATCCAAAACATTTTAAAGACTTTATGTTATCGATCCCTGTAAAGATATATAAATTGCACTCGCAGATTAGTTTTGCAAAATTTATTGATAGTTTCTGAGTTCTCTCAGTTATGATTATTCGTGTTCAAAAAGAATGAATTGTATAAATCTTGTCACCTGACTCACGAGATTTTTCGATAACATTAACAAATTATAAACTAAAGTGAAAATAAACGAGGCTTTCAGAGTCTCTAGTCTTGAGAGGAGTTTTATTTCATAAATAATTTGAATAGATTATATCACCTTTTGGATTAAGTGATATCACCATTTCAATATGATAAAGTGATATGACCTATTCGAATAGGTCATATCACCAATTCAGAAGCTGAGTAGGTGATATCACTTATTCGAATAGGTGATACTGGTATCACCAATTGAATAGGTGATATCACTTATTCGATTAGGTGATATCACCTATTTGAATAGGTGATATCACTTTATGGCAGTAAATACCGAAACGGCGCCTCAGAGAGGAAACTGAAAATAATGGAATGTTTGCGACGGACAAAACAAATAGCAATAAATTAAATGAACTTAATACAACATTGAGTACTTCGAGACCGGTCCTTTGGCTGAAACCGTATTTATAAACCGAGGTCCCGTGTCGTAGAAGATGCTGGCACGAAAAAGATCCCTCACTGTTCAATGGCCCTGAGTGCCGAGTATACGTCAAAATTTGCAGCTCTCGACCGCCAATTGGTGGCGTCTCCATATGAGTGAAAAATTCTGGAAAGGGACGTTAATCAAAGAACAAACAAACAAACACATTAAGTAAATTCGTTATAAATGAACCTCCCCCCCCCCAACCGAACAAGCATCCACATAGGAACACTAACTTTATCGGATTTTTTTTTTTAGATTTTGGAATCTCGGAATCTCTCTCTCTCTCTCTCTCTCTCTCTCTCTCTGTATTACAAACTTAAAGCACGATTAGAAAGGTTATACACTTCTTTCATGAGTCTATAGTTATTATTCATATTTAAGATATCTTCAACCCCATGTGACGTCATAGGTTTTGAGCTTCGTGGATAATAAGAATGATTCTCATTAAAAAAATTGCTTTCATTTGGTGTAATAGAAATATTGTAAAAATATCTTTCAATAGTATATTTCTTTTATAGTTTGTCAATAGTAAAGAAAAAAGTTTGGCAAGGGCAATTACTTCTACTTGTGTTATTTTTCATACATGTTCATAGTTATACTTCTTATTGAAAATTTCTCTGATACTTGTATTAAGAATTTAAATATATTTATAAAATAATAGTTAAAATTTAATATAATGATTATTTCGAAAATTCAAGCCGTTTTAAAGCATCTTTATTAAGGTTGTTAACCGAAATGTTCCATATTTACATTTTGATATATATGCTTATATTTTAATTTATGTCTGACATCTTTAAAAAAAATGTTGCCTATGTATTTTATAATATCAAACAAAAGTTTTAAAAAAATTATTTCTACTTTGAAAAAAGGTTTTGGATTTTCCTTTATTAAATATAGATATTATTTCTACATATTTATGGAGGATGAATTCTAAAATTAGAAGAACATTTCGTTTTAAATTATATATATTGAAATCTTCTATATATTTGATATCATCTTCCACTTTTCTAAAATCCTCCGCCCCCTCCCCCTTTTTTGAAATTGCCGGATTCGTCTAAAAAATGGTGAACAACGTATCAACCCGAATTACTTACCACGCACATATACATGTATTCAGTTTATTTCTAGTTGACAGATTATTTAATTTTTATGAAATAGTATTATTCTGAAATGACCATAAATGAACATGAAATTTCAAAAATGGATAACATTACAATTATTGAAATATGTATCAACATATTAAACAAAGTGACAATTACTTTTCTCAATGATAACTAAAACATGTACGTCATATTGCAATGCTGTGAGGAATTTTAATTTCAATAGAGATTGGTTCATAGTAGTTCATTCATTGATGGAATCATAGGAGTTCATTCATTGATTCATTGTCTAGTATTCCCTTAAGGTGTTTAGTGATGCCTTTAGAGTTAAAGAAAAAGGTTTACAGAACTGAAAAAATATATTATGTAACATATCCACCGCAATAAAAATATTAAAAGTTGTAATATCAAGAAGCTATGAGACTAGTGTTTAAAAATGTTCTTGTGTATATTAATTAAAATGTCTCCAAGCCCGATGTTTATTCACTAAGTATTACATGTGGTAGCTAAAACAGTTTCGTATAAAATCCAGGGGTTTTCCCAGAGAGAAGAATAATAGGAAGGGATTTGCCTGCTATTTATAGGAGGTCTATATATAAAAGGCCTAAAATCTGGAGTTCTATATCTCGGAAACTAGAGATGGTACCATCGCCATTTTTTCATAGAAGTGGTAACTGACCACTAGTAGCCTACCCTCAAAATTTCAGACCTCGGGACAGGGGACTTCGATGTCCCCGAGCCCGATGTTTATTCATATAGTATTATATAGTAGGCCTAAAATCTGGAGTTCTATATCTCGGAAACTAGAGATGGTACCATCGCCATTTTTTCATAGAAGTGGTAACTGACCACTAGTAGCCTACCCTCAAAATTTCAGACCTCAGGACAGGGGACTTCGATGTCCCCGAGCCCGATGTTTATTCATATAGTATTATATAGTAGGCCTAAAATCTGGAGTTCTATATCTCGGAAACTAGAGATAGTACCATCGCCATTTTTTCATAGAAGTGGTAACTGACCACTAGTAGCCTACCCTCAAAATTTCAGACCTCGGGACAGGGGACTTCGATGTCCCCGAGCCCGATGTTTATTCATATAGTATTATATAGTAGGCCTAAAATCTGGAGTTCTATATCTCGGAAACTAGAGATGGTACCATCACCATTTTCTCATAGAAGTGGTAACTGACCACTAGTAGCCTACCCTCAAAATTTCAGACCTCAGGACAGGGGACTTCGATGTCCCCGAGCCCGATGTTTATTTATATAGTATTATATAGTAGGCCTAAAATCTGGAGTTCTATATCTCGGAAACTAGAGATGGTACCATCGCCATTTTTTCATAGAAGTGGTAACTGACCACTAGTAGCCTACCCTCAAAATTTCAGACCTCAGGACAGGGGACTTCGATGTCCCCGAGCCCGATGTTTATTCATATAGTATTATATAGTAGGCCTAAAATCTGGAGTTCTATATCTCAGAGACAAGAGATGGTACCATCGCCATTTTTTCATAGAAGTGGTAACTGACCACTAGTAGCCTACCCTCAAAATTTCAGACCTCAGGACAGGGGACTTCGATGTCCCCGAGCCCGATGTTTATTCATATAGTATTATATAGTAGGCCTAAAATCTGGAGTTCTATATCTCGGATACTAGAGATGGTACCATCGCCATTTTTTCATAGAAGTGGTAACTGACCACTAGTACCCTACCCTCAAAATTTCAGACCTCAGGACAGGGGACTTCGATGTCCCCGAGCCCGATGTTTATTCATATAGTATTATATAGTAGGCCTAAAATCTGGAGTTCTATATCTCGGAAACTGGAGATGGTACCATCGCCATTTTTTCATAGAAGTGGTAACTGACCACTAGTAGCCTACCCTCAAAATTTCAGACCTCAGGACAGGGGACTTCGATGTCCCCGAGCCCGATGTTTATTCATATAGTATTATATAGTAGGCCTAAAATCTGGAGTTCTATATCTCGGAAACTAGAGATGGTACCATCACCATTTTCTCATAGAAGTGGTAACTGACCACTAGTAGCCTACCCTCAAAATTTCAGACCTCAGGACAGGGGACTTCGATGTCCCCGAGCCCGATGTTTATTCATATAGTATTATATAGTAGGCCTAAAATCTGGAGTTCTATATCTCGGAAACTAGAGATGGTACCATCGCCATTTTTTCATAGAAGTGGTAACTGACCACTAGTAGCCTACCCTCAAAATGTCAGACCTCGGGACAGGGGACTTCGATGTCCCCGAGCCCGATGTTTATTCATATAGTATTATATAGTAGGCCTAAAATCTGGAGTTCTATATCTCGGAGACTAGAGATGGTACCATCGCCATTTTTTCATAGAAGTGGTAACTGACCACTAGTAGCCTACCCTCAAAATTTCAGACCTCAGGACAGGGGACTTCGATGTCCCCGAGCCCGATGTTTATTCATATAGTATTATATAGTAGGCCTAAAATCTGGAGTTCTATATCTCGGAAACTAGAGATGGTACCATCGCCATTTTTTCATAGAAGTGGTAACTGACCACTAGTAGCCTACCCTCAAAATTTCAGACCTCAGGACAGGGGACTTCGATGTCCCCGAGCCCGATGTTTATTCATATAGTATTATATAGTAGGCCTAAAATCTGGAGTTCTATATCTCGGAGACTAGAGATGGTACCATCGCCATTTTTTCATAGAAGTGGTAACTGACCACTAGTAGCCTACCCTCAAAATTTCAGACCTCAGGACAGGGGACTTCGATGTCCCCGAACCCGATGTTTATTCATATAGTATTATATAGTAGGCCTAAAATCTGGAGTTCTATATCTCGGAAACTAGAGATGGTACCATCGCCATTTTTTCATAGAAGTGGTAACTGACCACTAGTAGCCTACCCTCAAAATTTCAGACCTCAGGACAGGGGACTTCGATGTCCCCGAGCCCGATGTTTATTCATATAGTATTATATAGTAGGCCTAAAATCTGGAGTTCTATATCTCGGAAACTAGAGATGGTACCATCACCATTTTCTCATAGAAGTGGTAACTGACCACTAGTACCCTACCCTCAAAATTTCAGACCCCATGACTTATGTTTAAATTTTGAATTGCGAACTGCGTTCTGGAATGCAGTTCACTTTTGAATTGCGAATTGCGAACTGCGTTCCAAAATCTGATTGCCTATTTAAACTTTGTAATCGTCATAATTGTTTAATTTTAACACTTTAATAATTATAGTTTCAAAGTGAAACCGAGGTCATCACGTGTCGGTAATCATCCACCTGTTTCGAAAATAGTGTGGGTGCTAAGAGCAATTGCGGTGAGTTTTTTTAATTGACACTTGCTAGCTGGATGTATACTGCCTCCATGGTCACGGTATACCTGAGTATATACTCCTTAAGCTACATGTACCTCGTCTGGGCACGTTATCAATGATAAATTCAATTCTTATTCTTATTTATTTTTTTATTTTTTTTTTTATTTTTGAATTTGGAAACGTCATAGTTCTTTGGTATGTTGCATAAAGAGTACATATATTCATGTAATATGCTGCCACTTGAATGGTGAAAATCAGTAAAATAGCTTTACGAGAGAGAGAGAGAGAGAGAGAGAGAGAGAGAGAGAGAATACTGTAATTATTTGAAATTAAAATTGCTACAACCGGCCCATAGAAAACAATTCGAGTATGGAGAGGGGTGGGGGACTCATCGAAATAAAACAATAAAAAAAAAATAAACATCGGGCGTTATTATCTTAATTTCATCTACTTAATTATGCGAGTTTACAGTTATTGAATTCCTTGAATTTTTTTTTTCTCTCCTGTTTTTATTTATTTTTAAACATTTAGAATTTTGTTTGTTAACATGCTGCTCCGGTATGTTCATGTATGTAGTGAAGGGGGGGGGGGGGGCATGAACCAGTAAGGAACACAAACTATTCAAATGATCATTTACATGTATTTGAAAACAATTTTAAAAAAAATATAATCTTAACAGTGGACCAGTTATTAGTTTTTGTTTGTTTGTTCTTTTTTTTATTGTTGTTGTTTTTTAATAAGTCTTCCGTTAAACTCGCCTTATAAAACAATGATTTATAGCATGGAAGTAAATTATAAAATTAACGATCTGTTAAACGAAACTCAAGTTACAGTGTATGAGATTTTTTAGTGATTATCAAGGAATATGGAAACTTAGCATTTTACGTGTACAGTATGTCTCACCTATTTCATAGATAAGATCATAATTCAATTGTTTGTCTTTCAAACATTTAAATTACGATTTAGCAATTGCAATTACAATTGGAAGTTCCAACTTATTTTAAAACGCATGAATAATGTAAACAAATGAATTTAAAAGTTTTTTTTTATTAAGATACTCTCATCAATTTCACTCCATCCGATACATCGAAAATAAATTTAGCACCTTTTCTTCTTTTTCTTTCGACATATACTTAGCTTGTAAGTTAAGAAAAATAAAAGTGATAATTCTGCGTCGAATGTACGGTGAAATTCTTGAAAATTTATCAACAATCTCCATATTGTCACTTACATGTACATGTTTCGATCGCCATAAAAATAGTAATGATCGATTTCACTACTGTATTTGGAATATACAAGGGGCGGGGCTTCCTGGCGGCAAGATTAAAGCGGGGTCCGCTTCACGCATGAGTGCGTAAAGCGAAATCGGAGAGCGAACGCCGTGTTCGCTCTGGCGGACCCAGAGCTGACCCCGAGCGAACCCGAAGCGCACCCAGAGCGGTCCCAAATTTTCTGAAAGCGGACCCCGAGCGAACCCAGGGTGCGCTTTGGGTTCAATTGGTGTTAGGTTGTGTCCGGTCGGTACTGTATATTTGGAATATATGGGGGGTGGGGGGTCTGGGGGGGGGGGGGGCTTACAAGCGGTAAGATAAAACGGGGCTTGCTTCACGCTTGAGTGGGCTTCACGCTTGAGGTGAAGCGAACGCCGGGTTCTCTCTAGCGGACCCAGAGCTGATCACGCAGCGAACCCAGAGCGCACCCAATTTTTTTAATAGCGGACCCAGAGCGAACACAAGAGTGTTCACACAAGAAAGTTCGCTTTTGGGGGTTCGCTCTGGTTTAGGTTGTGTCTGGTCAGTACCAAGAGATACACTGCTTATTAGTTTGGATGTTACCAGCTTATATACTACATGTAATATTACGCATGATTTAGGAATTGAGGCAATCAAATATTGGTTGGTTAAATATCCGGAAGAAATCGACGATAGATTTCCCGCAAACTTCATCTTAGAAGGACTTAGAATTGTACTAGGGAATAATTTTCTTTTTGATGACGAAAATTATCTGCAAATCAAAGGTACTGCTATGGGCACCAACGTCGCCCCTACATATGCTTGTTTAGTTATGGGATTTCTAGAAGAAACATTTTACACTATGTTACCGGAAACCTTTGATCTGGACTTTACGCAGTACATTAAAGAGAATTGGAAAAGGTACTTGGATGATTGCTTCATCTTTTGGACAAAGAGTGAAGAGGATCTTAGAAAATTCCATTGGGTCATTAATGAATTACACGATTCAATTAATTTCACAAATGACATGAATCGTGATTCACTTCCTTTTCTAGATATACTCATAATAAAAAACGGAGAGGATATTTCTACAGACCTATTCTGTAAAGAAACAGATACTCACCAATACTTGGACTTTCTTTCCTGCCATCCGTCACATACAAAAAGGAACATTCCATACAATATGGCCAGACGTATTTGTACCATTGTGACCGAGCCTACTATACGCTTGAAAAGACTCCAAGAATTAAAACAACGCCTGAGGCGACAAAACTATCCAATAAACCTTATTGAGGACGGAATCAACCGGGCAAAAGACATACCTATAACCCAATTAAGAAAAAGTCGCCATCCAGAGGAAAACGACGAAGAGAACATCCCATTTGTGATAACTCATAACCCACGTAACCACATTATTTTAAATTCAGCGAAACGATTTTTTCCAATATTAGAACAATCTGAAAACATGAAAAATCTTCTGGACAAATCGTCAATAATTAACCGCAAAAGACAAGCACCAAACCTGAGGCGGATTTTAATCAAAGCGAAATTTTCCTCTAGCAACCAGAGAGTCTTCAAAAAGTGTGGTGACCCCCGATGTGGAACGTGTGATTTCATTCAGGAGGGCGAACAGATTACAGTTAAAAACGGGAAAATTTTAAAACCAAATGCTAATATGAATTGTAAATCTTCAAATTTGATTTACTGTGCAATATGCCCTACCCGTGGAGAACATTATATAGGGCAGACAAATCAACTCAACGCACGAGTTAGGGTTCAAACAACATATAAGGGACGAAACTGTCAGATGCACCGCATGTTCAGAACATTTCGCTGAGTGTGGTAAAGGAAATTTACGATTTTCCCGTTCTACAAAATGTGGACATCGGATGAAAGCGCCCGTGTAACCAAAGAGGACTATTTCATAAGACTGTTTAATCCAAAACTAAATCGCAAATGATAGATTATGTGTCCACAGCTTTTATATTATTTCTATGCTTTAATTATACATTGTATTTTAACTGCGTTGAAAAAGTTCATGTAGTCGCTACCACAAACTTCATTGTGACGTCATAATACCTAAGATTCTTACGACGTCAATAGCAACGTTATTGACAACGTTTTGAACTTTTCATAACTGTCTGAAAGCGCTAACAGTAAAGATTTTATTTAATTTGGACTGTTGCATTCTGTTTTCATTTATTTAAGTATATATATATATATATATATATATATATATATATATATATATATATATATATATATATATATATATATATATATATATATATATATATAACTTTAATTAACCCTCTGGCTGCGGGAAGGAATATTTGTCCTTTTACCGTTCGCTGCGGGAGGGACATATATGTCCCTGGCGACGTCATAAATGTTGCGTGATTTCTCTCTAGTTTTATTGAGATTTTTTTAATATTATTACATTTACACAGCATTTTTTTTAATAAAAAGATAGAATAATTTAAAAGCATTTCATTTATATGTAAGACAAATAAGCCAGTAACACATTTATTAGATCATAATAATTATATTATATGCACATGTATTTTTTTTTCATGCATGTGATTAATTCTTAAATGCGCAATCGAAATAATTTTTCATATTATCATAACTGTGAAATTAGAACATACGTAGAAGACCATTATAAAATATATTTTTTTAAAAATTGTCAAGTTATACTAATAAAATGTTTTTATAACATTTCCTATACAGATCAAATGAAAATACCCCCCCCCCCCCCCACACACACACACATGCAGAGAGAAAATAGCGTTATCTTTTAGTAATATTATTTTCTTTTTTTCTTTTTTTTTTTTAAATTTCATTTTTTTTTTCATTTTTTTCATTATTCCTTAATCTGTCCGACATTCGAAAACAAAAAAGAATTCTGCTTCCAAAGACTCTGATTTTGATTTGAATCCGAAAGCAAAGACGAAGTTTCTTTGCCATCAATATAGACAAATGTAGGGTGTGTGAATACTTTTTATTATCTGCACACTATCAAACCATTTCCCCGACATCCGCACGTTTACCCACATTATGAACCCCCTCCCTGTCCCCGTCGAATATTTCAAGAGTATTCGAGGAACCATATATTGTCAAATACTAAATACATTTTATTTAAGTACACTTAAAATTAAGAAATCTTACAGGCATGAATCTCTGGCTTTTTAGGACACCTGCACAGGTGCGTATCCAGGATCCCGCAATTTCGGGGGGGGGGGGGGTCCGGACACCCCCACCCACCCATCCATTCGTGCATGCTGCATATTACATGTAAGATGTTACGACCAGAGGCAGGTTTCATATTCTCTCTATGTTTCTCCATGGCAATGATTTCGCAACATACATGTATGACCCAACGAACACGTCCATTACGGAACTTTACATGTACATAAATAGCACATCATTTAGCAAGAGATTTTACATGATCTGTATATACATGTACTGATAAAATATGGTTGGATTTAAAATTCTAGTTTTTTGGCATGTAAACACTTGCATTACCTGGATTTTCTATAATTAACCATCTGAGCTTACATTAAATCTATAAATTACGAAGAATGAGAGCTACTATGCGTATTTTACTTTTTGTCGTGGTTTCTTGTTTAAAGACTTTACAAACACATGTATATATATGTATGCACAAATACTCTGTTGTGGAAATATATGTAAATGTCATTGAGCTCAAATATGTATTGGGTATTTTTGGCCTTTAAGAGTCGCCGTGACATCGTACTGTAGTTTATGTGCCTGTCAAAAACTCGCATAGAAAACTGTTTGTTTGAGCAGAGTCTAAATGATACAAGAATTCTCTATTAATACTACCTCAAAAAATTGAAAAAAATATTTAATGTCTTCGCTTTCAAAACCTAAGGAATTTTTTTCCCACCAAAATACCATTACAATTAACCCCGATTTGAAAGGAACACAGTTAGGATTTGTTGAAAAAAGAAGAGTGAAAATTTCATTCTAAAAATAACCAGATAAGAACCAAATAAGATTGTAATAATTTTGTAATCCCCTCCCTCTCCCGTTGTCAGTAAATTGAATTAAGCCATTGATATATCACAAAAAATGCACGTAGATTACAAATGTAACCAGCAGATATGTAAAAAGGGGAGGGGCACGGTTTGCATTTAATCGGATAAAAATAGTTGTGAGTGCTGTCCTCTCGTGTTCTAAGTATAGGTGTTCATGATTTTGACATCCATTCTCCAATTTTAGTCACAAGATTAGTATACAGAAAAACGACTAACACCTTGTTTACAAACAAACACACACGACCTTTTGGGACCCATTTTGGGATATACTCTTCATCCTGTATTAGTTTATACTAAGTGTATTTATTTTTTTAACATCTTAATTCGTAACCCCCCTCCCCCCCCCCCCCCAAAAAAAATCCAGATATACATAAACAGTTATCTATCGTATCCTTTCCCCTTGGAATCCCCCCCCCCCCCAAAAAAAAAAATCTTACATAGGCCTATAAAATAAGAAGAACTTTTATTTATAGTTTCAACTTTGTTCTGAGCAACAAAAAAGGAATTGTTATTTACCAAAACAATTATAATTTTAACTTGTTTCCAAATCCCGTTTAATTGTTTAATCTTTGTAAAATGTATGTTAATTCATTATGCTTGTAATTCTAAAAAAAAATATGGTTTAAACTAGGATTTATCACATAATGTTAAATAAAAAGCAAAAGAAAATTTGTTTAGTAAAAAAAAAAAAACATGCCCTTGTCAACCGGTCTTCCTTTACTCTTGCTAGTTTATAGAATATCCAATATATCATGCTGAACATTACATCTTAATCTCATCTAACATGAACAATGCATCGGGATACTTAGATGTAGAAACGGGGCAGAATTTTTTTCTAATATTCTAATAGCATGATTGTATTGGTTTGAATTAAATTTTGAATTTTTCATTATCCTTTCACTTTCTATCATAAAATAAAACATTGTTCCTATATGTATTTTAACTTTACAGCATAATTTTAATACAAAATGCAAAAGTTCCCTGATGTCTATTTTGTTTAAGACAAGATTGCCGGTATATCGACTTGTCCGACAAATCGTTGGTACATGTATTATACGACCCATACATGTATCAGATCGATCCAACAGAATATGGAATACAACCCTAATTTATTTTCTTTTCAGAATTTTATTCGATATTGACGCAGTTGAATTCGTTTATCAAATTTTACTTCCGATAAACTGCAAATATTTTTCCCCCTTTAATCGAAACAATACAAATTATATTTTTTCAACTGGTCTATATATTTATCAGTTTAAGATTGTATTTTGTAAGTTTTCCTATACCAATGATTATTTTTGATTAACAACACCTTATAGTCAATGCCTATATCATTTATCGGCAAGGGAGTGGGTTACGTACAGAGACTTTTACTCCCGCCAATCTAAACATCAGACCGGAAGGTGCTGTCTCGGCCTTTTGGCCAAATTAACAGAGAAGCATTACACTGAACAGCTTAAAGGTAATTTTTGTCCTAATTGCAGGTTTATTAATTTAAAAAAATCAATTAGCCTTACATGCGTTTAATCATTCATTCAACATTAATGCCAAAATGAAATATTTATACAACTTCTGTAGAATTAATTCTAATAAATTAAATTCAAATTCATGGGTCAAAGTTGTTTTATTATGATTTTTTTTTCTATGTGAGAACCATTCTTGGAGGAATTTAGCTTGCTTTTTATTTAATTAAGCAATAGAAAAATCTTCGCGGGCTGTAGAGGCAAAATTAATAGAACGTGATACGCTTCATGTAAATTAGGACTCTGAGCGAAATGTTTTAGAAGGCATCACACCGTATAGTAAGAAGAACGAGGGCGCTTTCGATTGGCATTCGGCAGGAATCTGGGCGCACTTGAAAAGTGAAAATTTCATTGATCTGTCACATGAAATTTTAGCATTCTTTTGATATACCGGGATCCTGTGAAATAGGAAAGGGAAATGTTTTCCCGATATTGTATTTTGATTTCCTAAAAAAGAACTTGAAAATTGGCTAGATGAGCCGTTTGGTACAAATAGTTACATTTTGAAACACGTTTTTCTAAAAATTTGCTATCTCTGGGTTATCTCTCCATGACTTTGAAACGTTATTTGGGTGCATTTTAATTCAAAGAAACTAACAGACATTTGACAAAAAATGGAGAGAAGACCAAGAGACAATAAAAACTGTACTTTTTCCAAAAAAAAAAAAAAAAATTCCAATGTGCAAATGCGGTGCTTCATTTTCACTTTAAAAACCACAAAGTGTGTGGAGCGGTGATAGCTCAGTAGTATGCGTTACCTGTCCAGTGCACTAAAAGAGAAATATTTTTGGTTCGATCCTCGCATGGAGCGTTAATATTTTTTTTTTATTATAAACAATCAATTCTTTTGTCAGTTTAAGGAGGCTGGGGGGTCAACAAATTAACCATCAGATATAACTTATTTTATTTAGATATGATATCTTAAGCTGTCAACTATCATTTGGCAAAGAAAAAATTCATACATTTTAGTTTTAAAATTTGATCATTTTTGTATATCTTTATATGGAACTCTTCTTCTAAAGGAGATCAATATAGTCTTAAAATGGCCACGACCACCCAGCCCTCTTAATTTTATGTACTGATTTATTTTCAAATAGATAAATTCTGGTTCTGTTGCACCGAAAGCCAAAGCAATTCTTCCAACCTACTTATACTTTAATATATACATGTAATTGAATTTAACTACTAGTATACCCTATAGGTGTTTATTGTTTATGTGAAGCGTTACTAAATTTTACATGTAGTATTTATTAAGATAAGCGGACTGATATATTAAATTCGACAAAGTATTTCAAACTAAATGTAACATTTTTCCCATGTGCGTAACTTTGTAAAGTGTGCCCAGCTGTGGTCAGCCGACCAAATCGTAGACATTTAAACTATAAATGTTTCGTACGCCTTATTCCTGCAGATCACACGCCAAACACGCCCATCTTCTTTGAATGCAAATGGAGAATGAGATGGAGAATGAAAAAATACTAAAATTGATCTATATACTATATTTTTAGTTAATTTTTTGCAAATATTTAACAAGCTATCGATAATGTTTAGGACTATTCAGCTGATTTGAATTCACTTCTGATTTTTATGAATTCATTCTTCATAATCGATTACAGGTATTTATCGAAAATATCTTTAAAATATCATAATAATTAATGATTAAAATTAGGACAAAATATTCATGTAAAAACAAAGAAATTTTAAATCCACATAGTTTTGTTGATGTAAAAATTGAATAAATTTCCATATACGCTTCCCTGTATTTGAGCGCACTAAGCCTAAACCAGAAAAAAAAATCACGCAAAATAATGTCAAAGAAATTGTGACGTCGTTTTAATCTCGCAGTGACGTTATATTTTCTGTACACTGACGTCGCAGCCAGAGGGTTAATAAAAAAAATATCTACAGGTACAGGTATTTGAAGGAATATTGTGGATTTTGTATACCATAAAGATGTAGTCATTTATTTTGTCTTTCATAAGATCTCAAAACCCACACTCATTTATAAAAGAGCTCAATTCGGTATTGACCAATATTTGCCCCCCTCCCAATCAAACTTTGACAGAGAAACATAAATATAAGTTCTAAACCAGGGGGATACCTGCAGACTTCAAAACATTAAATATTTTCATCAGCAATGACGCCATATCTTAGATATGACGTCAGAAATGTGACGTAAACTCAAAATTTACATGATTTATAGAGAAAAAGGTGTATTTCATGTCGATATTTTGAGTAAAAATCACCGAGCGCAGGTCTGCTCCAACTCGCATTGTTTTGATATAATGTGTAGAATGATAATATCTATAAAATATGAGAATATTAGGGAACTGGTTTGCACTCTATAATTACAAAGTAAAAACTAAGAAACTTTCTCCATTTTGTCCTCTTTCTAAAGAACGCAAAATCCAAATAGTTTGTAACGTCTTAGAAACAAAAATTGTCAATGACCTATATCGAAACTATATTATTTTTTATTCATTCAGATTTTTCATACAATATATACAATATTCAGTACATTTCAAGAAATTTTCGAAATTTGACTTTTATTTGGGCATATATCGCATATAGTTCTTACAAAAGAAACACGTTTCTTTAGAAATGAGACATAGGGCATCAAATTATGTCTGATTATGGAATAAGAAAGTTCAGAATTTTTTGTCATTTTCATTTTTTTGTCACTTTTCAGACACGTATACGTGTAACGAAGCAAACAGTGACTCCTGTATGTGTTGTAAGATATGTCTGGTTTTAAAATAGAGATATATTGCATTATTATGTTCCCCAAACGAAGTTTGGGAACTCTGTTTCTTATTATTATGTTCCCCAAATGGAGTTTGGGAACATATTGTTTTTACTCTGTTTCTTATTATTATTATTATTAAGGTCTTCCGTTTCAGTCGGACGACCTTATAGTGATTGTACTGTTTATTATTATTATTATTATTAAGGTCTTCCGTTTCAGTCGGAAGACCTTATAGTGATTGTACTGTTTATTATTATTATTTTCCCGTTTTTTGTCCAAGCGATTTCTCAGAGATGGCTTGATGGATATTCTTGAAACTTTCAGGGATTATGACAAATAAAATAAACTAAAAATATTTTGAAGAATTTTGCAAAATTCACTTCTGGTCGTCAGATATGTTCAATTTCCGTTTTTTCAAAAGAGATCATGTCCGGACGATATCTCAGAAACGGTAAAAGATTAAGACCTCAAACTTTCAGGGATTATAAATCATGACAAGTATATTTGCAGAATATGTTTAAATCCGTCAGCCGTCACTTCCGGTCGTCACAGGAAGAGATCAAAGAAATCGAAATTTTTAACTTTCCTTTTTTGATTTTTTTCTTTCATCACATTGTTGCATCTTATTTGTAGATTCGAAGTATGTTGGTCCCACCGGAAACAAAAACGTCAACTTCCGGCTATAAGCAAAAAACTGCATAATTTGAGTATTTTACTTTCCTATAAATATTTTTTTATATATAATGTATTTGAACTGATTTTTAAATATGTTATCAAGACTGCAAATGTCTAGAGTAACGTTAAATATCTTTGTAAAATTCACTTCCGGTCGCGCGATTAAATGTCCGCAAAATGAGAACTTGTCCGAGTGAGATCTCGGAAAAAGTAAGAGATTTAGACACCAAACTTATAGGAGTATTAGACCTTGAGGAGTAGAAAAACCATTTGGGTTAAGAGCGTCAGTCGTCACTTCCGGTCGTCACAGGAAGTGATCGAAGAAATCAAAAATTTTAACTTTTCTCTTTTGGCATCAGACTTGCATCATATAATTGTATCTTTTTCACAGTTACGATATGTGTTGGTCCCACCGGAAACAAAAAACGACAACTTCCGGTTATAAGAGAAAAACTACATAATAGGGGTTTTGAATTTTCCCCAGCATATCGCTTATAGATAGAGTTCTTTAAATAATTTTTATATATGTTATTGAGACTGCAGATGTCTAGAGTGACGTGAAATATCTTAGTAAAGTTCACTTCCGGTCTAGTGTTTTCTTGTCCTCAAAATGAAAAGTTATTTCAGCGAGATCTCGGAAACGGCATGAAAGTAAGACACCAAACTTATAGGAGTAATAAAACTTTGTGAGAAGGCAAAACACATAAGGTTAAAAGCGTCAGCCGTCACTTCCGATCATCACAGGAAGTGATCGAAGAAATCGAAAATTTCAACTTTTCTTTTTTAAATTAAAACTTTCCTCACTTTCTTGCTTCCCTTTCGCTGTTTTGAAATATGTTAGATTCCACCGGAAAAAAAACTTTAAACTTCCGGTTTTAAGAGATTTTTTTTGTGGTTTAACTTTCTCATAAATATCACTTATAGATACGAGTAAGTATTTGAAATGTTTTTTACATATGCTGTAGATACTGCAAAAGTCAAGAGAAAATTCAGAGATTTTTATTCAGTTCACTTCCGGTCGTGTGTTTTCGTGTCCTCAAAATTAGAATTTTTTCTCACAATTGTTCGGCAACAGTAAAAGACTGAAGTCTAAAACTTTCAGGACTTAAAGTCAGTCATCAGTTCATTTGCTTCGTGTAAAAATCGTGTGTCGTCATTTTTCCGGTCGTGACAGGAAACGAAGCAAAAAAGTATTTTTTAAGCTATTTTGTTTTTACATAAGTTTTAGGCTAATACCGACGTTGGAAAAGACATGTTCACGCAAACAGGAAGTAGTATAACGGAAGACCTTCTCATTACTAGTAATGAGTTTCTAGTTAAGGTCTTCCGTTTCAGTCGGAAGACCTTATAGTGATTCTACTGTTTTTTCTTTTTATTATTATTATTATTATTTTTTTTTTTTTCCTTTTCTATTTTTCACGATTTCTCAGAGATGGCTGGACGGATTTTCTTGAAATTTTCAGGGATAATAGAGAATGAAAATACCTACAAACGTATTTTTGATTTTTTTCAAAATTCACTTCCGGTCGTCAGATATGTCCGATTTCCGTATTTTTCAGAAATATTTTGTCCGAGTCATATCTCAGAAACGGTAACATATTAAGACACCAAACTTACAGGAGTAATAGATCTTGAGGAGTAGGCAAATCCATTTGGGTTAAGAGCGTCAGCCGTCACTTCCGGTTGTCACAGGAAGTGATCAAAGAAATCGAAAATTTCAACTTTTCTTTTTTGAATCTTTTTTTGCATCACATTATTGCATCTTATTTGTAGATTCGAAATATGTTGGTCCCACCGGAAACAAAAACGTCAACTTCCGGCTATAAGCGAAAAACTGCATAATTTGAGTATTTTACATTCCCATAAATATTTTTTATTGACAATGTATTTGAACTGATTTTTGAATATGTTATCAAGACTGCAAATGTCTAGAGTAACGTCAAATATCTTTGTAAAATTCACTTCCGGTCGCGCGTTTGAATGTCCACAAAATGAGAACTTGTCCGAGTGATATCTCAGAAACAGTAAGAGATTTAGACACCAAACTTATAGGAGTATTAGACCTTGAGAAGTAGACAAAACCATTTGGGTTAAGAGCGTCAGTCGTCACTTCCGGTCGTCACAGGAAGTGATCAAAGAAATAAAAAAATTTCAACTTTTCTCTTTTGGAATAAGACTTGCATCATATAATTGTATCTTTTTCACAGTTACGATATGTGTTGGTCCCACCGGAAACAAAAAAAGACAACTTCCGGTTATAAGAGAAAAACTACATAATAGGGGTTTTGAATTTTCCCAAACATATCGCTTATAGATAGAGTTCTTTAAATGATTTTTATATATGTTATTGAGACTGTAGATGTCTAGTGTGACGTGAAATATCTTAGTAAAATTCACTTCCGGTCGTGTGTTTTCTTGTCCTCAAAATGAAAAGTTATTTCAGCGAGATCTCGGAAACGGCATGAAAGTAAGACACCAAACTCATAGGAATAATAAAACGTGGTAAGAAGGCAAAATACATAGGTTAAAAGCGTCAGCCGTCACTTCCGGTCATCACAGGAAGTGATCGAAGAAATCGAAAATTTCAACTTTTATTTTTAAAATTAAAACTTGCATCACTTTCTTGCTTCCCTTTCGCTGTTTTGAAATATGTTAGATTCCACCGGAAACAAAAACTTTAAACTTCCGGTTTTAAGAGATAAACTACGTTATTTTGTGGTTTAACTTTCTAATAAATATCACTTATAGATAAGAATTTGAAATGTTTTTTACATATGCTGTACATACTGCAAAAGTCAAGAGAAAATTCAGAGATTTTTATTCAGATCACTTCCGGTTGTATGTTTTCCTGTCCTCAAAATTAGAATTTGTTCTCACAAATTGTTCGGCAACAGTAAAAGACTGAAGTCTAAAACTTTCAGGACTTATAGTCAGTCATCAGTTCATTTGCTTCGTGTAAAAATCGTGTGTCGTCATTACTTCCGGTCATGACTGGAAACGAAGCAAAAAATTATTTTTTAAGTTATTTTGTTTCTACATAAGTTTTAGGCTAATACCGACGTTGAAAAAGACATGTTCATGCAAACAGGAAGTAGCATAACGGAAGACCTTCTCATTACTATAATGAGTTTCTAGTTATAATTATTATTATTATTATTATTATTATTTTCCCGTTTTTTGTCCAAGGGATTTCTCAGAGATGCCTCAAAGGATATTCTTGAAACTTTCAGGGATTATGAAAAATGAAATAAACTAAAAATATTTTGAAGGATTTTGCAAAATTCACTTCCGGTCGTGAGATATGTCCGATTTCCGTTTTTTCAAAAGAGATCATGTCCGGACGATTTCTCAGAAACGGTAAAAGATTAAGACCTCAAACTTTCAGGGATTATAGATCATGAAAAGTAAAATTGTGGAACATGTTTAAATCCGTCAGCCGTCACTTCTGGTCGTCACAGGAAGTGATCAAAGAAATTGAAAATTTCAACTTTTCTTTTTTTAATTAAATCTTGCATCACTTTATTGCATCTGTTTTACAGTTTCGAAATATGTTGGTCCCACCGGAAACAGAAACGTCAACTTCCGATTATAATCGAAAAACTACATAATTTGAGCATTTTACTTTCCCATAAATATCTCTTATAGATGAAGTATTTGAAATGATTTTTAGATATGTTATTTAGACTGCAAATGTCTAGAGTAACGTCAAATATCTTTGTAAAATTCACTTCCGGTCGCGTGTTCTACTGTCCGCAAATTCAGAACTTGTCAAAGTGAGATCTCAGAAACGGTAAAAGATTAAGACACCAAACTTATATGAGTAATAGAACTTAATGAGTAGGCAAAACCATTTGTGTTAATAGCGTCAGCCGTCACTTCCGGTCGTTACAGGAAGTGATCAACGAAATCAAAAATTTAAACTTTTCTCTTTTGAAATAAAACTTACATCGTATAATTGAATCTCTTTCACAGTGTCTATATATGTTGGTCTCACTGGAAACAAAAAACGACAACTTCCAGTTATAAGAGAGAAACTATGTAATTGGGATTTTTAACTTTCCAAAAAATATCACTTATTGATAAAGTTTTTGAATGATTTTTACATATGTTATTGAGACTAAATTGTCTAGTTTAAAGTCAACCATCCTATGAAAATGCACTTCCGTTCGTGTGTTTTTCTGTCCTCAAATTGGGATTTTGTTCACCTAATTGCTAAAAAACAGTACATGACTACATGACTGAAGCCTAAAACTTTCAGAACTGATAGGCAGTCACCAGTTTAACTACATCATGTAAAAATCGTACGTTGCCGTCACTTCCAGTCGTGACAGGAAGCGATGCAAAAAAGTGAATTTTTAGAGTTTTTTCTTTTACTTTTCTTTTTACAGAAATGTTTGGTTAATGCAGATGTTAGATAGACCATGACCATGCAAATTATTTTCATCGGAAGTGCCAACCAACCAATCAAAAAACCAGAAGTTGTCTCAAACATGAGAAGTTTTTCGTGGAAACTTTTAGGAATGATCAGTTGCGAATAATTTAGGTGTAGACTGAACATTTTATTCGTTTGGAGCACTTTCGTTCATGACGAAGTACATAAAACGTTTGTTTTTATCTGTATTTCTCTTTGGAAGCCTCGAGATAACTTTTGTTAATTATTTAAAGTAGTCTTATTGAGAGGATTGTTGGTTTTTTTTTCAAAGAAGTCAAGAAAACGGAAGACCTGTTATTGTCTAGGCAATAAGTATCTAGTTAGGTCTTCCGTTCACAACGGAAGACCTATAGTGATTGTATTGTTTCTTTTATTATTATTATTATTATTCCTCCCAAATTTTGTGAGCGCGATTACTCAGAGATGTTTCAATAGATTTTAATAATTTTTCACTAGATATTAGGTTGATATGTGAAGTTTATATAAAATTCCGTTTTTTGAAAAATTCACTTCCGGTCCGAAGTTACGGCCGTATTTCCAATTTTAAAATGGAATTTTTTCCGGCGTTTTTCTCAGAAACGGTTTGAGGTAAAGATGTGAAGTTTATGGGAATATTAGATCATTACATTCTCTTTGTTTCGAGGTTGTTTTCGTTTGTTTCCGGCACTTCCTGTCTGAACCGGAAGTGAATTTGTGTTTCGGTTAATTTTCGACTTTTTTGTTTTTTTTAAATATGTTTTCAAGATATTTTTAGGCATAATAGAGATAGGTCCATAAGTGCCAAATATATAATTTGTTTTGAAATCAGATCACCCGTGTTGTAGATTTCAGCTACTTTCGTTTTGCTTTTAAAAAATCAAAGTACTGAGAGTACTGAAAGGACATTTCTTACTTTAACTTAAATGAAGGTTATGTATACATGTTTCTCTGCATACCAAATTCAATACATACAGTATCATATATAAGAATGAAGACTACATTTAATTGCAGTAAATATCAAAGTACTTGAAGTACTGAGAGGACTGTTTTAGATTTTTCTAACTACAGTGTAGTATAAATAGGCATGTTTTTCTATACATAAAAATCAATGCATACAATAAGTTACCTATGGAAGCTATTTTCATTAGTCAATAAAAGTCAAAGTACCATAAGGACTGAAAGGATATTTACTGTTCTTTTTTACTTTGTCTTATATATAGATGTTTCTCTAAATGCAAAATTCAATTCATACACTACATGTATTATAATATGTCATGTTTATATAAAAGGACGGTGGATGCTTTCATTTTTGTAGTGGAAAACAAAGTACTGTAAGAACTGAGAGGTTGTTTTCTACATATCCCCCCCTCCAATTAACTTTTAAATTTAAAAATAGTTTAAATATGCTTCTACTTATGGAAAAAAAAAACATGCATACAAAATCTTATATACGGACAACAGATACATTCATTTTTGCAGTAAAAATCAATGGACAGCAAGTACTGAAAGGACAAATTTTAGATTCTTTACAACTTAATTATTACATACTGTACACTTTTCTCTACATAAAAACAATGCAAACTGTATCATATAGGAACGGAAGACCTTTTTTGTTGCCATGGCAACAAGAGTCTAGTTAAGGTCTTCCGACTTCCTTCGGAAACCTTATTGTTTTCCGTCTGTTTTCTATTATTATTATTATTATTATTATTCTTTTTTTTCATAGTACAGCCCATATCTCAGCTATGCGTGGTTCAATTTAAAAGATTTTTTCAGAGAATATGCATCATGAATATATCTCCAGGGGTGTCCCTCATTTTTTTGAAATTCACTTCCGTTCGCGATTTTTGGGGAAAATTGTATTTTTTAAATGAAATTTTGTCCGTTAATTTTCTCGAGAACGGCTAAAGATATGAAATTGAAACTCACTGACGTGATAGAACATCAAATGGAGATATGGTGATCGACCTTTATTTTTCGTCATTCTTACTTCCGGTCGCGAACGGAAGTGAATTGAAAAATGTTAAATTTGCAACTTTTTTTGTTTTTCAATATTTTTCTTTGAAATTTACAGGGTTAATAGAGAGTCTTCTAAGAATTCTATGTATGTTTTCATCATTTTGATTGATGCATTTATTGCAAAGATATGACCGATCCAAACTTTCTCCTATGTTGCGGGTTCGAATCCTGCTGGAGCGGGAGATTGTTTTTCTCTTTTTTCAGTTGTAAATGATATTTTTCTCTGTGAAGACATGTATGATAGTTTTTGCTTATTTTTTAAAGCTTTGTTAACAGAGATTCTAAGAAATCCTTTAATAATTATGATCTATGTTGAAAGACTGTGTTACATAAACGCAAACGAAAAAATACTTGCAATAAAGTATTAATTGAAGTGAGATAGCATAGCGTTCTGGAGAAAAGTTCGGTCGGAAGACCACTTGTTGCCCTAGCAACAAGAAACGCATCTAGTTAAGGTCTTCCGTCTCCACGGAAGACCTTATAGTGATTCTATTGTTTCTTCTTCTTCTTCTTATTAAGGTCTTCCGTCTTCACGGAAGACCTTATAGTGATTCTACTGTTTCTTCTTATTATTATTATTATTTTTTTCCCCAAAATTTTGTGCAGGCGATTTCTCAAAAACTATTCAGTGGTTTTAAATGAAACTTTCAGGAATTATGCGTCGTCAAATGGACTTTGTTCATCAGAAGTCAAATTTGGAAAACTCGCTTCCGGTGCCAAGTTATTGACAGTTTTCTGATTTTAAAATGAGATTTTGTCCCCCCCCCCTTTTTTTCAAAAATGGTTCAAGATATGAACTGGAGACTTGTTAGAGATGATAGGTTATGTCTTCTAGATAAGGGAAATCACCTTTTTGTGCGTCGTCAGTACTTCCTGTCGTTACCGGATGCGAATCTAAAAAAGTCGAATTTTTAAACTTGTTTGTTTTTCTATATTTTTCTTTTATTTTAATAAGATTAATAGAGGCTCTTCTGAAAATGCTTAATATATAATTTATTTTAGAATTGATCAATCCAAACTCTAGATATTCGCATTTCTAAATTTGAAGCGGGTCCAAAATGGCGGCTGTCTCCGTAAACTCCAAAAGTAGGTCGGAGTTTACGGAGTCAGCCGAGCTTTTGTTTGAATGAAAGTACCATAAGGATCAAAGAAATGTGAAGGAATTGTTGGATTGTCACATCACAATTACGTTGCAATTCTGTTTTAATCCGGGGTTTCCTCAAACGTCTACTATAATTGTTCTTGTCTGTATCTCAAAGTAGAAAAACGACATGACTTCAAGTGGAAATACGATAACTACAACCTTTTGTTTTACACCACGGAAAAACTGATCCTAACCTTGGTTATAAGTAATAGCTTTTCAAGAAACTTGCCTGACTAAAGCAATCAATATATAGTAATTATTACTTGGCCATTGTTTTTCCCCATGCAGGCTTGTGTCATATTAAATGAACAGAAAAGACAAAAATAAGAAAACCATTTTTTTTAAAGATTGTTTAATGAAGTTGATATAAATATTTTTTTTTCTAAAAGATGTTGTTATTGAACATAAATGGTATCAGATTCCTTGACCGTCGCAGGACGAGATATGTTTTTGGGCGAAACATTCCAGTCTTTTCATGAATGTGAAACTAATCGGGATAGTCCACTTTGGGGGTGAACAGGAAAATAAAACTTGTAGAAAATCTTACCTAAATCACTGCTTTAGTGTTACTTATCCATACGATATATAATAAGTACAATACGATAAAAATACTTTCTCAAGCTCGATATTCAGGTTATAAGAACATTTTGAAATTTCATTGAAGCTATCACCATTCAATAGAAAATACATTCCAAAGGAAATGCGCGAATATTTACCCGTGACGTTTCGCGCGAAATAATGTATCGTGACCAGCCTTTCGTAGTAGACAAATGGTCTGATGCAGAAGTATATAGAAGTGCAGAAAAAGATTACATGGACATGCGTGTATATGGAATTACATGAAAACAAAAAAAGTTGAATACATAAAGAATAAAAGAAAGTAAACAGTATCATCAGAGAATGGCTAAAGATATGAATATGAAACTTGCTGAGGTGATAGAGCATCAAATGTAAATATGGTGATTGACCATTATTTTTCGTCGTTCTTACTTCCGGTCGCAAACGGAAGTGAATTCAAAAATGTTAAATTTGCAACTTTTTGTTTTTCAATATTTTTCTCTGGGATTTACAGGGTTAAAAGAGAGTCTTCTATGAGTTTTATGTATGTTTTCATCTTTTTGATTGAAAAAGTTTGCATATATTTTATATAAAATTCACTTCCGGTCGAGTGTTTACCTGTCCTCAAAATTAGAATTTCTTCTCACAATATTGCTCGGCAACAGTAAACGACTGAAGTCTAAAACTTTCAGGTCTGATAGTCAGTCATCAGTGTATTTGAATCGTGAGAAAATCTTGTATCGCTGTTACTTCCGGTCGTGACAGGAAGTGATGCAAAAAAGTGAATGGTTAATGGTCAGCTTTCTTGGATTTTCACGCAGAATTTCTTTTATAACTTTTTCAGCGTGATTTTTTGTTTTTATTTTCAGAATCGGACGGAAGACCTCTCATTGCTCGCAATGAGTTTCTAGTTATTATTATTCTTTTTTTTTTTAGACAAAATTTTGTGCACGCGATTTCTCGAAAACTATTCAATGAATTTCTTTAAAATTTTCAGGGATAAAAGGTCTTTATATGAATTGTGTATAAAATTCCGTTTTTTGGTAAATTCGGTTCCAGTGCCAAGTTATGGACAATTTCCTGATTTTAAAATGAAATTTTGTCCTCGAAGGATCTAAGAAACGGCTAAAGATATGAACTGGAGACTTGTTAGAGATGATAGACCATGTTTTTTAAATGTTCGAAATTACCTTGGTTTTCGTCGTCAGTACTTCCGGTCGTCACCTGAAGTGTTCAAAGAAATCGAAAATTTCAACTTTTCTTTTCTTAGTCAAATCTTGCATTACATTATTGCAACTCTTTCGCAGTTTCGAAATATGTTGGTCCCTCCGGAAACAAAAACGACAACTTCCGGTTATAAGAGAAAAACTACATAATTTAAGTATTTTACTTTCCAATAAATATCTTTTATAGGTAAAGTATTTGAAATGATTTTTAGATATGTTATTCAGATTGCAAATGTCTAGAGCAACGTCAAATATCTTTGCAAAATTCACTTCCGGTCGCGTGTTTTTCTGTCCTCAAAGTGAGAAAATATCTGAGCGAGATCTCAGAAACGGTAAGAGATTAAGACAACAAACTTTTATGAGTAATAGACCTTGAAGAGTAGGCAAAATCATTTGGGTTAAACTGTCAGCCGTCACTTCCGGTCGACACAGGAAGTGATCAAAGAAATAAAAAAATTCAACTTTTTTTGTTTAAATTAAAACTTGCATCACCTTATTGCATCTCTTTCGCTGTTTTGGAATATGTTTGACTCCTCCGGAAACAAATACGTCAACTTCCGGTTTTAGGAGATCAAATACGTTATTTCGATATTTAACTTTCTCATAAATATCGCTTATAGAAAAAGAATTGAAATGTTTTAATACATGTTGTAGATAATGCAATTGTCTAGAGACACGTCAGAGATTTATTTTACAAAATTCACTTCCGGTCGCGTGTTTTCCTGTCCTCAAAATTAGAATTTGTTCTCACAGTTGCTCGGCGACAATAAACGACTGAAGTCTTAAACTTTCAGGACTGATAGTCCGTCATCAGTTTATTTGCATCGTTTGAAAATTGTGTGTCGCCGTTACTTTCGCTGGTGACAGGAAATGATGCAAAAAAGTGAATGTTTAATGGTTGGCACGTTAGATTTTCATGCTGACGACCAGGGTTGGATCTCCAGAGTGTCTGAATTTCTTTATAACTTTTTCAGCTTGAATTTTCGTTTTTATTTTCAGAATTGGACGGAAGACCTCTCATTGCTCGCAATGAGTTTCTAGTTAAGGTCTTCCGTCTCCACGGAAGACCTTATAGTGATTCTATTGTTTCTAATTAAGGTATTCCGTCTCTACGGAAGACCTTATAGTGATTCTATTGTTTCTTCTTCTTATTATTATTATTATTCTTTTTTTTTAAGACAAAATTTTGTGCACGCGATTTCTCGAAAACTATTCAATGAATTTCTTTGAAATTTTCAGGGATAAAAGGTCTTTATATGAATTTTATATTAAATTCCGTTTTTTGGTAAATTCGGTTCCAGTGCCAAGTTATGGACACTTTCCTGATTTTAAAATGAAATTTTGTCCTCGAAGGATCTAAGAAACGGCCAAAGATATGAACTGGAGACTTGTTAGAGATGATAGACCATGACTTTTAGATGTCCGAAATTATCTTTGTTTACGCCGTCAGTACTTCCGGTCGTCACCTGAAGTGTTCAAAGAAATCGAAAATTTCAACTTTTCTTTTTTTAATCAAATCTTGCATCACATTATTGCATCTCTTTCGCAGTTTCGAAATATGTCGGTCCCACCGGAAACAGAAACGTCAACTTCCGGTTATAAGAGAAAAACTACATAATTTAAGTATTTTACTTTCCCATAAATAACTTTTATAGGTAAAGTATTTGAAATGATTTTTAGATATGTTATTCAGATTGCAAATGTCTAGAGCAACGTCAAATATCTTTGAAAAATTCACTTCCGGTCGCGTGTTTTTCTGTCCTCAAAGTGAGAAAATATCTGAGCGAGATCTCAGAAACGGTAAGAGATTAAGACATCAAACTTTTATGAGTAATAGTCCTTGAAGAGTAGGCAAAATCATTTGGGTTAAACTGTCAGCCGTCACTTCCGGTCGACACAGGAAGTGATCAAAGAAATAAAAAAAAATTCAACTTTTCTTGTTTAAATTAAAACTTGCATCAACTTATTGCATCTCTTTCGCTGTTTTGGAATATGTTAGACTCCTCCGGAAACAAAAACGTCAACTTCCGGTTTTAGGAGATCAAATACGTTATTTCGATATTTAACTTTCTCATAAATATCGCTTATAGAAAAAGAATTGTTTTAATACATGTTGTAGATACTGCAAATGTCTAGAGACACGTTAGAGATTTTTTTTTATAAAATTCACTTCCGGTCGCGTGTTTTCCTGTCCTTAAAATTAGAATTTGTTCTCACAGTTGCTCGGCAACAATAAACGACTGAAGTCTGAAACTTTCAGGACTGATAGTCCGTCATCAGTTTATTTGCATCGTATGAAAATCGTTTGTCGCCGTTACTTCCGCTGTTGACAGGAAATGATGCAAAAAAGTGTATGGGTAATGGTTAGCACGTTGTATTTTCACGCTGATGACCAGGGTTAAATCTCCAGAGTGTCTGAATTTCTTTTATCATCTGTTCAGCTTGAATTTATTAAGTTATTATTATTATTATTCTTTTCTTTAGACAAAATTTTGTGCACGCGATTTCTCGAAAACTATGCAATGAATTTCCTTGAAATTTTCAGGGATAAAAGGTCTTTATATGAATTGTATATAAAATTCCGTTTTTTGGTAAATTCGGTTCCAGTGCCAAGTTATGGACAATTTTCTGATTTTAAAATGCAATTTTGTCCTTGAGTGTTCTCAAGAATGGCTTAAGATATTAACTGGAGACTTGTTAGAGATGATAGAACATGATTTCTAGATTGGAGAGGGCACCTTTTCGTTCGTCGTCGGCACTTCCGGTCGCTTACGGAAGTGATCAAAGAAATCTTAAAATTTCAACTTTCCTTCTTTAAATCAATACTTACATCACATTATTGCATCTCTTTTGTAGTTTCGAAATATGTTTGTCCCACCGGAAACAAAAACGTCAACTTCAGGTTACAAGAGAAAAACGACATAATTTGAGTATTTTTCTTTCCCGTTCATATCTTTTGTAGATAAAGTATTTGAAATGAATTTTAAATATGTTATTTAGACTGCAAATGTCTAGAGTAACGTCAAATATCTTTGTAAAATTTACTTCCGGTTGCGTGCTTTTCTGTCCTCAAAGTGAGAAGTTGTCTGAGGAAGATCTCGGAAACGGTAAGAAATTAAGACACCAGACTTATATGAGCAACAGACCTTAAGATGTAGGCAAAACCATTTGGGTTCAGAGCGTCAGCCGTCACTTCCGGTCGTCACAGGAAGTGATCAAAGAAATCGAAAACTTCAACTTTTCTTTCTTTAAATCAAAAATTGTATCACTTTCTTGCATCTTTTTCGCAGATTCGAAAGATGTTGGTCCCACCGGAAACAAAAACGACAACTTCCGGTTATAAGAGAAAATTTACATAATTTGAGTATTTTTTACTTTCCCATAAATATTCTTTATAGATAAAGTATCAAAAATGAAATTTTAATATGTTATTCAGAGTGCAAATGTCTAGAGTAATCTTAAATATCTTTCAAAAATTCACTTCCTGTCGCGTGTTTTCCTGTCCTCAAAATGAGAAGATGTCTGAGCGAGATCTCAAAAACAGGCAAAACATTAAAACACCAAACTTTTATGAGTAATAGACCTTGAGGAGTAGGCAAAACCATTTGGGTTAAACGCGTCAGTCGTTACTTCCGGTCGTCACAGGAAGTGATCAAAGAAATAAAAGATTTTAACTTTTCTTTTTTAAATTAAAGTTTGCATCACTTTATTGGATCTCTTTCACTGTTTTGAAATATGTTAGATTCCACCGGAATTAAAAACGTCAACTTCCGGTTTTAGGAGATAAACTAAGTTATTTCTATATTTAACTTTGTCATAAATATTGCTTATCGATAAAGTACTTGAAATGTATGTTGTAGATCCTGCAAATGTCTAGAGAAAAGTCAGAGATTTTTCTAAAATTCACTTCCGGTCGCGTTTCTATCTGTCCTCAAAATTAGAATTTGTTCTCACAATACTGCTCGGCAACAGTAAACGACTGAAGTCTTAAACTTTTAGGACTGATAGTCAGACATCAGTTTATTTAAATCGTGAGAAAATCTTGTATCGCCGTTTCTTCCGGTCGTGACAGGAAGTGATGCATAAAAGTGAATTGTTCATGCTTAGCACGTTGGATTTTCACGCTGACGACCAGGGTTAAATCTCCAGAGTGTCTGAATTTCTTTTATCACATTTTCAGCTTGAATTCTCGTTTTATTTTCAGAATTGGACGGAAGACCTCTCATTGCTCGCAATGAGTTTCTAGTTAAGGTCTTCCGTTTCAGTCGGAAGACCTTATAGTGATTGTACTGTTTATTATTATTATTATTATTATTATTTTTTCCCCTTTTCTTGTCCCCTCGATTTCTCAGAGATGGCTGGACGGATTTTCTTGAAATTTTCAGGGATGATAGAGAATGAAAATACCCCCAGGAGTTTTTTTTATTTTTTCAAAATTCACTTCCGGTCGTCAGATATGTCCGATTTCTGTTTTTTTTCAAAAATATTTTGTCCCAGTCATATCTCAGAAACGGTAAGAGATTAAGACACCAAACTCTTGTGGTTAATAGATCTTGAGGAGTAGGCAAAACCATTTGGGTTAAGAACGTCAGCCGTCACTTCCGGTCGTCACAGGAAGTGATAATAGAAATCGAAAATTTCAACTTTTCTTTTTTGAATCTTTTTTTGCATCACTTTATTGCATTTTATTTGTAGTTTCGAAATATGTCAGTCCCACCGGAAACAAAAACGACAACTTCCGGTTATAAGAGAAAAACTACATAATTTGGGTATTTTTCTTTCCCATAAATATTTTTTATAGATAAAGTATTTGAACTGATTTTTACATATGTTGTTAAGACTGCAAATGTCTAGAGTAACGTCAAAAATCTTTGTAAAATTCACTTCCGGTCGCGCGTTTAGATGTCCGCAAAATGAGAAATTGTCGGAGTGAGATCTCAGAAACGGTAAGAGATTTTGACACCAAACTTTTATGAGTAATAGACCTTGAGAAGTAGGCAAAACCATTTGGGTTAAGAGCGTCAGTCATCACTTCCGGTCGTCACAGGAAGTGATCAAAGAAATCGAAAATTTTAACTATTCTGTTTTGGAATAAGACTTGCATCATATAATTGTTACTTTTTTACAGTTACGATATGTGTTGGTCCAACCGGAAACAAAAAACGACAACTTCCGGTTATAAGAGAAAAACTACATAATAGGGGTTTTGAATTTTCCAATACATATCACTTATAGATAGAGTTCTTTAAATGATTTTTATATATGTTATTAAGACTGCAGATGTCTAGAGTGACGTGAAATATCTTAGTAAAATTCACTTCCGGTCGCGTGTTTTTTGTCCTCAAAATGAAAAGCTATTTCAGCGAAATCTCAGAAACGGCATGAAAGTAAGACACTAAACTTATAGGAGTAATAAAACTTGGTGAGAAGGCAAAACACCTAGCATTAAAAGCGTCAGTCGTCACTTCCGGTGATCACAGGAAGTGATCAAAGAAATCGAAAATTTCAACTTTTCTTTTTAAAATTAAAACTTTCATCACTTTATTGCTTCTCTTTCGCTGATTTGAAATATGTTAGATTCCACCGGAAAAAAAACCATTAAACTTCCGGTTTTAAGAGAAAAACTACGTTATTTCGTGGTTTAACTTTCTCATAAATATCACTTATAGATAAGTATTTGAAATGTTTTTTACATATGCTGTAGATACTGCAAAAGTCAAGAGAAAATTCAGAGATTTTTATTCAGTTCACTTCCGGTCGTGTGTTTTCCTGACCTCAATATTAGAGTGTGTTCTCACAATTGTTCGGCAACAGTAAAAGACTGAAGTCTAAAACTTTCAGGACTTATAGTCAGTCATCAGTTCATTTGCTTCGTGTAAAAATCGTCTGTCGTCATTACTTCCGGTCGTGACAGGAAACGAAGCAAAAAAGTATTTTTTAACTTATTTTGTTTTTACATAAGCTTAAGGCTAATTCCGACGTTGGAAGAGACATGTTGATGCAAACAGGAAGTAGTATAACGGAAGACCTTCTCATTACTAGTAATGAGTTTCTAGTTATTATTATTATTCTTATTTTTTTGACTTTCTAATTTTGTGCACGCGATTTCTCAAAGAGCATTGGATGGATTTACATGAAATTTTCAGGAAAGATGTGTCGTAACATGAACTTGATCTATCTGAGAGAAAATTTGGAAATTCGCTTCCGGTGCCAAGTTAAGTACCATTTTCTGAATTCAAAATGAAATTTTGTCCGCGGATAATCTCAGGAACGGTAAAAGATATCAATGTGAAACTTTCAGGGATTATAGATCGTGATAGGTGCAAGCCAGGTCTCTCCTTTTTGTTCGTCGTCGGCACTTCTGGTCGTCACAGGAAGTGATTATAGAAATCGTGAAATTTCAACTTTCTTTTTTTAAATTGATACTTATATCACATTATTGCATCTCTTTTGTAGTTTCGAAATATGTTGGTCCCACCGGAAACAAAAACGTCAACTTCCGGTTATAAGAGTAAAACTACATAATTTGAGCATTTTTCTTTCCCATTACTATCTTTTGTAGATAAAGTATTTGAAATGAATTTTAAATATGTTATTCAGAGTGCAAATGTCTAGAGTAATCTTAAATATCTTTCAAAAATTCACTTCCTGTCGCGTGTTTTCCTGTCCTCAAAATGAGAAGTTGTCTGAGCGAGATCTCAAAAACAGGCAAAACATTAAAACACCAAACTTTTATGAGTAATAGACCTTGAGGAGTAGGCAAAACCATTTGGGTTAAACGCGTCAGTCGTTACTTCCGGTCGTCACAGGAAGTGATCAAAGAAATAAAAGATTTTAACTTTTCTTTTTTAAATTAAAGTTTGCATCACTTTATTGGATCTCTTTCACTGTTTTGAAATATGTTAGATTCCACCGGAATTAAAAACGTCAACTTCCGGTTTTAGGAGATAAACTACGTTATTTCTATATTTAACTTTGTCATAAATATTGCTTATCGATAAAGTACTTGAAATGTATGTTGTAGATCCTGCAAATGTCTAGAGAAAAGTCAGAGATTTTTCTAAAATTCACTTCCGGTCGCGTTTTTACCTGTCCTAAAAATTAGAATTTGTTCTCACAATATTACTCGGAAACTGTAAACGACTGTAGTCTAAAACTTTCAGGACTGATAGTCAGTCATCAGTTTATTTGAATCGTGAGAAAATCTTGTATCGCCATTACTTTCGGTCGTGACAGGAAGTGATGCAAAAAGTGTGAATGGTTAATGATTAGCACGTTGGATTTTCACGCTGACGACCAAGGTAAAATCCCCCCAGAGTGTCTTAATTTCTCTTATCACTTTTTCAGCTTGAATTTTCGTGTTTTTTTAGAATTGGACGGAAGACCTCTCATTGCTCGCAATGAGTTTCTATTTATTTTTTTTTTTTTCCCTTTTCTATTTTTCACGATTTCTCAGAGATGACTTGACGGATTTTCTTGAAATTTTCAGGGATAATAGAGAATGAAAATACCTACAGATGTATCTTTCATTTTTTTCAAAATACACTTCCGGTCGTCAAGTATGTCCGATTTTCGTTTTTTTTCAGAAATATGTTGTCCGAGTCATATCTCAGAAACGGTAAGAGATTAAGACACCAAACTTATATGAGTAATAGATCTTGAGGAGTAGGCAAATCCATTTGGGTTAAGAGCGTCAGTCGTCACTTCCGGTCGTCACAGGAGGTGATCAAAGAAATCGAAATTTTCAACTTTTCTTTTTGGATTTTTTTCTTCCATCACATTGTTGCATCTTATTTGTAGATTCGAAATATGGTGGTCCCACCGGAAACAAAAACGTTATAAGAGAAAAACTACATAATAGGTGTTTTTAATTTTCCCCAACATATAACTTATAGATAGAATTCTTTAAATGATTTTTATATATGTTATTGAGACTGCAAATGTCTAGAGTGACGTGAAATATCTTAGTAAAATTCACTTCCGGTCGCGTGTTTTCTTGTCCTCAAAATGAAAAGTTATGTCAGCGAGATCTCGGAAACGGCATGAAAGTAAGACACTAAACTTATAGGAGTAATAAAACTTGAGAAGGCAAAACACCTAGCGTTAAAAGTGTCAACCGTCACTTCCGGTCATCACAGGAAGTGATCAAAGAAATCGGAAATTTCAACTTTTCTTTTTAAAATTAAAACTTTCATCACTTTATTGCTTCCCTTTCGCTGTTTTGAAATATGTTAGATTCCACCGGGAAAAAAAAAATTAAATTTCCGGTTTTAAGAGATAAACTTTGTTATTTCGTGGTTTAACTTTCTCATAAATATCACTTATAGATAAGTATTTGAAATGTTTTTTACATATGCTGTAGATACTGCAAAAGTCAAGAGAAAATTCAGAGATTTTTATTCAGTTCACTTCCGGTCGTGTGTTTTCCTGTCCTCAAAATTAGAATTTGTTCTCACAATTGTTCGGCAACAGTAAAAGACTGAAGTCTAAAAATTTTAAGGACTTAAAGTCAGTCATCAGTTCATTTGCTTCGTGTAAAAATCATGTGTCGTCATAATTTCCGGTCGTGACAGGAAACGAAGCAAAAAAGTATTTTCTAAGTTATTTTGTTTCTAGATAAGTTTTAGGCTAATACCGACGTTGGAAAAGACATGTTGATGCAAACAGGAAGTAGTATAACGGAAGACCTTCTCATTACTAGTAATGAGTTTCTAGTTATTATTATTATTAGGGTCTTCCGTCTTCAGCGGAAGACCCTTCTATTATTCTTCGGTTTCTTTTTTACCTTTATTATTATTTTTATTCTTTTTTCTTCTTACAAAATTTGTGCAGACGATTTCTCGTCGATGGCTCGTTCGATTTTATTCAAATTTTCGTGGTAGATGCGTTGATATCTGAAGTTAATTCCGGCAATTCCGTTAAGGGATATTTACTTCCGGTCGGAAGTTATCGCCCTTTTATCAAAATTTAGAGGACCTCCTTGTCTGCGATGGAACTCAAAAACGGCTTAAGCTAGAAATTTTCAGTGATGATAGAGGACATGTTGCCACATTGCACCTGGGTTTAGATATTTTCCGGAAGTGCCTAGTATGGAAGCTCGGTAGGGGTCGAAATTTAGGACACGAATTATGAGTGAATTTTTGAGACATTTTGTATCATATCTTTTAAAGTTTAATTATTTTGTAAAAACATATTGAACAATATTTGTGCAGAATAAAAAGATCTGTAACATGATATCAAGAAAAAAGGGCTGACTCATCACATTAGGGGCTGATAGGGGCCGAAAGTCTTTAATCGATAACTCTTAAACAAGCAATATTTTTGTATACATTACTGAAGCAAAGTTATTTATCTTAATAAACTTCAATTATATATTATGATTTTTACGTCATATGTTACATAAATAAGGGCCACAAGGGGCCAGAATGCTTAATCTTTGAAGCTTTATATCTCGAAAAGGGGAAACATTTTGAAAAGCAATATTGAACGAAAGTTGTTTAGAATGATGATCTGAACAATGTGCATCCTTTGAATTTTTCCTAAACAGCCCCTATAAGGACTTAATGGGACGGCCCCTAAATATTTCAAGTCTACATATCTCGAAAACGAAACGAAACTTCTGAATAGTTGTTGAACAAAAAGTCTTTAGAATTACAAGACCTTTCAGGTGATATCAAGAAAAAGGGGCTGCCCCCTCAAATTAGGGGCTCAGAAGGGCCAAAAGTCTTTCATCTATAACTCCTTAACATTAAATATTTTGATATTAATTATTGAAGGAAAAATGTTCATCTTCACAATCTGCAACTATATATCTTAAAATTTTCTTCAAATATTACGTAATTAGGGGCCATAAGGGGCCAGAATGCCTAATCTATGAAGCTTTATATCTCGAAAAGGGGAAACATTTTGAAAAGCAATATTGAACAAAAGTTGTTTAGAATGATGATCTGAACAATGTGCATCCTTTGAATTTTTCCTAAACAGCCCCTATAAGGACTTAAAGGGACGGCCCCTAAATATTTCAAGTCTACATATCTCGAAAACGAAACGAAACTTCTGAATAGTTGTTGAATAAAAAGTCTTCAGAATTACAAGACCTTTCAAGTGATATCAAGAAAAAGGGGCTGCCCCCTCAAATTAGGGGCTTAGAAGGGCCAAATTCTTTCATCTATAACTCTTTAATGATCAATATTTTGTTATAAATTATTGAAGCAAAAATGTTTATCTTAACATTCTGCAACTATATATTATAAAATTTTGATCATATGTTACGTAATAAGGGGTCGCAAGGGGCCAAAACGCTAAATCTTTGACACTTTATATCTCGAAAAGGGGAAATATTTTGATAAGCAATATTGAACAAAAGATGTTCAGAATAATGTTCTAAACAATATACACCCTTTTAATTTTTGCAAGACATCCCCATTAAGGACTTGGAGGGCTGGCCCCTAAATATTGTTATTTTATATATCTCTTAAACGAAAGGAAATTTCTGAATAGTTGTTGAACAAAAAGTCTTCAAAATCACAAGACCTTTTATTTGATATGAAGAAAAAGGGGCTGACCCCTCAAATTAGGGGCTCAGAAGGGCCAAAAGTCTTTCATCTATAACTATTCAATGATCAATATTTTGATATAAATTACTGAAGCAAAAATGTTCATCTTAACACTCTGCAACTATATATTATAAAATTTTGATCATATGTTACGTAATAAGGGGCCATAAGGGGCCAGAATACTAAATCTTTGATTTCTCGAAAAGGGGAACTATTTTGATAAGCAATAATGAACAAAAGAAGCTCAGAATAATGTTTTAAACAGTATGCATCCTTTCACTTTTTACAGACGAATATCTCAGTCAAGATCTTGACTAATCTTATCCAAAATCAGACGGAAGACCCACTCGTTGCTCGCAACGAGAACCATCTAGTTATTATTATTTTTCTTCCTGGGTACTTTTTTGTCCGTGAGTGATCTCCGAAACTACACATCCGATTGAGGTGAAACCTTTTTAGGGTTAATAGGAATGTTATGTAGATTTGCGGAACGAAGGTCATTTTGCGCGCACATGCATGCACGTGCGTGCGCGTGCAATACGTAAAATGACTAATTTAATTGATATAGCTGTAACTTTTATATTTTTTGATGAAATGCTTTGATACTCAGAATATAAGGATATATTAATAGTTTTTTGTAGACAAGATGACATGGTCAGAATGCGCATGCATGCACGTGCGCGCATGCGCTTTGATTGAAATAACCAATACAATTGATATAGACTTAACTTGTACATTTTTTTTCTGAATTGCTTTGAAACTCAGAATATTAATATATATTAGAAGTGTTGACAAGAAGACTTGATCAGCGCAAACATGCATGCACTTGCGTGCACGTGCGCGCACGTGCAATGAGTAAAATGACAGATATACTTGATATAGCCATAACTTTCATATTTTTTATGAAATGTTTGATACTCAGGATATCAGGATATATTAAAAGTGTAGAAAAGATGACATGGTCAGAATGCACATGCCTGCACGTGTGCGCATGCGCAATGATTGAAATAAGCATTAAAAATGATATAGACTTAACTTGTACATTTTTTGATGAATTGCTTTGATTCTCAGAATATAAATATATATTAGAAGTATACACAACATAACATGATCAGCGCTCACATGCATGCACTTGCATGCACGTGCGTGCGCGTGCAATGAGTAGAATGACCAATATACTTGATACAGCCAAAATGTCCATATCTTTTGATGAAATACTTTAATACTCAGAATAGAAGGGTATATTAATAGTGTAGACAAGATGACATGGTCAGCATGCAAATGCATGCACGTGCGCAATGATTGAAATAACCAATACAATCGATATAGACTTAACTTGTACATTTTTTGATGAATTGCATTGAAACTCAGAATATAAAGATACATTAGAAGTGTAGACAAGATGACACATGCATGCACGTGCGTACGCGTACAATGAGTACAATTACCAATATACTTGCTATAACCATAACTTTTACATTTTTTGATGGAATGCTTTGATACTCAGAATATATAGACATATTATTAATGTAGACAAGACGACATTGTAAACATGCACATGCATGCACGTGCGCACGCATGCAATGCTTAAATGACCAATATACTTGATATAGCTGTAACTTTTATACTTTTTGATGAAATGCTTTGAACTCAAAATATGTAGATATATACTAATAGCATAGATAAGACGACACGGTCATCATGGATATGCAAGCACGTGCGCTTGCTTGCAAGGCGTTAAATGACAGATATACTTAATATAGCCGATTTTTTTTTATCTTTTGATGAAATTTGAATATAAAGATGTATTAAAAGTGTAGACAAGTTGACATGGTCATTTTGTATATGCATGCCAGTGCGCGCGCGTGTAATGCGTAAAAAAAAATAATATACTTGATTGCCTTATTTAATGAAGCTTAAAGGGAATAAGACACCAAAAGGAAGTTGGGGAGCGTTTGGGGAACATCTGTAACGGTCCCCATTACAATTAATACTAGTTTTCCTTTTGCAAAAGGATATTTATACCTTTTATAGTTTGTTTCTGCGTTCGATTTCAATTCAAAACCACATGCTTGATAGTGTTACCCAAAGAACTCATTTTTTTTTCATATCCTTTGATTATTGGTTGTGGACTTCGATCTATGGCCAGATTATAATGATCAATTTTGTTATATATATCGTTCTTCATATTTTACTCCACGCTTAGAGATTCAGCAGACAAAAAAGTTTCCAAGATTTTAAGGAGTGATGGTTCTTAGCTTTGTATTTTTCTTGTTTTATGGATTATTGTTTTTAAAATTATAAATTAAATTAGTTAAGTAGGCCAGGAGAAAAGCATGTCATTATGATAGTCCTCAAGTGTCATGGGCTCCCTAGATTGGACATGCATTGATGGATAGCAGATTACATCGATATGTTTGAATATACATTTTCATATTACTTAATTTTATTAGTAAAAATAGTACCAATGATTTTTTTTTGTATTCACCATGGCCAGGATCATTGGAAAATTAGTCTAGGTACCTAAGTTTACGCATACCCTTATATATTTTTTAACTCCAAGTCACAGATTTTTTGCACTTACATAATGAACAACGAGCATTTACCAAAATTATTTTTCTGTATCCACCTCTTGATTGGCCCAAGCAACAGGTATACATGTAATTTATTTTAGTTGAACATATCTTTAAAAATGTTTTTATCACTGGACATCTTTGCAAGCCCGGGGCAACTAATCAGAATAAAACTGACTAAATGAATAGACTGAGATTAATTCTCTTTTCTAATTTTTTTTTTACTATAGTAGCTTCATCTCTCCTTATTCATGTTTAACCTCAAAACTAATCTTTAAAAGATTCTTCTTTTTGCAGACAATGTGTTCGCATGATTATATACATGTAGCACTGTGAGATTTTTTAAACATATTATTTTGAACTTTCAAGAGACATACGTCTGGCAAATGCAAATTGTTGAAGGGTTTTTCTTTTTTTATTTAATTTTTTTTAAAGTAATATTTGAGAGACCGCGAAGGGCCATGGGTATCTTGCTTTTAATGACCTAAACGACACCTACATGTATGTAAATGTAAAAAAAAAGTATGAAGAGACATTTCAAAAACTAAATACGATATACTTACCATATCCGTATGAGGGTACAAGCCTATAGACAAGTATCACAATATTCAAAATTCCACACGTAACAGAATCCATATCATTTGCAATCCAGTATAAAATGATTAATCAGGAAGTCAATGCATGCATTTTAGAATTAATTTTTTTTAATATGGTGGGTCGTTTCTGCTTTATGTGAATGTAAAATCGTTCTGTAATGCGCTTAATAAAAGGAGAGGCATGTAGGAATTTGGAGGAAAAAGTAAAGTAAGAAATAATTATAACACTCTTCTATCATATCAAAATCAAGAAAAAAATGACACTGTTAGGAGGCCATTGAGTGTACATTACATAAGAGAAGAACTAAGTTGGTTTAACATTGAAAATATATTACGCATTTAAAAATCTTTTTCCTGGAAATGTAATCACAATCTGTTTAAATTATTTTCTGTAAAATTAGCCCTATATTTAATCGTGAAATTCATGTGCCGAGGGTAAGATTTCAGTCCCCGGGGTGGGGTAAGTTAGTCATGTATTGAAAATAAGAGGCGTAATAACGCCTTTTCGAAAGGCGTAATAACGCCTTTTGCAAAGGCGTAATAACGCCTTTTGAAAAGACGTATTAACGTCTTTCTAAAAAGTGTAATAAAGCCTTTTGCAAAGGTGTAATAATGTCTTTTTGAAAGGCGTAATAAATATAAATGCCTTTCTGAAAGGCGGAATAACGCCTTTTGAGAAGGCGTAATAACGCCTTTTTGAAAGGCCTAATAACGCCTTGTGCAAAGGTGTAATAACGCCCTTTTTGATTTATTACGCCTTTTATACATACATACCACAAACACTATGACTTTTTAAATTACAAATTATTACATAATCAATTCTACATTTGGGAGTTTTGTCCCCATCACACCATGTGTACCCCTGTTCGTTATTTCTATCACTGAAGGACCAACAGTCGATCAAATTAAACGATTTTATAAAGTTACTTAAAGTCTTTACATTTCTATTATTTTCGATGATATCTATTTGACAGCTGAAATCTCCGCATACTATAAAGTTTTCTAAATTCAAAGCATGTTTATTGACCCATTTCAACATTTTATATAAAAATATACTCTTCTCATTTTCATCATTTGGGGCATAAAAAATTTGCCAAACTTAAAATTTGTTCAGTTAATTTAACATTTACCATTAATTTTCTACCATCAATTGAAGATTGTTTATCTAGTATTTCGATGTCAAAACCTTCTTTAAATAAAATCGATACACCTCTACTATGTACCGAATTAGAAAAACTATGAATTTTATATCCATACCAACGTGAATTATAAATTGCTTCACTTGTTTCAACAAAATGTGTTTCTTGCAAAAAAATTATGTCAAAATTTGTATCTTTGAGTCATTCAAACAACAAAATCCTTTTACCATAAGTATTTAAACCTCGTGCATTTATAGAATAGAATGATAGTAAGTTTGTCCCCATTTACATGAAGGTATATAGATATGCTTAATTACCCCTGGTCTTTTACATTTCTCTTCCTGTTAGAGTTTTGCCTCCCGAATGAAGCCGTCCAGATTAGTCTGGTTATCGTCTGCATTCTTCTTTTGTAGTGAGTTACTTCTGAGTTTCCTGGTAAAGTTTGATGCAATTTTACTCAAAACCATGCCTAGTCTGTTCTCACCCGGCCATTTATCCGGATTTGTATGGAGGGTGGCTTCTGGATAAAGTCCGGTTCCCCAGAAGATATTGTTTGTGTTTGTTTGTATGTATGTTGTTTAACGTCCCTCTCGAGAATTTTTCACTCATATGGAGACGCCACCAGTTGCCGGTGGAGAGCTGCAAATTTTGTCCTATACTCGGCACTTACGGATTGAGCAGTGAGGGATCTTTTTCGTGCCAGCACCTACGGCGACACGGGACCTCGGTTTATACGGTCTCATCCGAAGGACCGGTCTCAACGTCCCACAGTGGGATTCGAACCCGCGACGTAAGGATCAACTCCTTACTTCGCGACTCTAGAGCAGACGCTCTTACCACTGCGCCACGCGGGCGACTATTGTTTGTGGCTTCGGAGATTAATGTGCTAGCATCTGAATTTTCCAGTTTCTCGCTAAGTTCTGGTACCTGTGTAGCTTTAGCATGGATAATCTCCTCCATTATCGTTTGTTTTTGATCTTGCCACTTTTCTGGATTCTTCACTTTATCCCCTATTCTCTTAGCCCCCAGAGCTTTTGGAGCAATACGGATGTTTTCAGTAGCGTTGAAATCTCCAGAACGAAGAGCTTTAGTAAGCTGGTAGGCATGCTGTGGGTTTCCACAAAGACCTTGATATCACAGGGGAAAAAGTTAGATAGGGGGTTTTCCTTTCCTTGGAACACCACTATTCCATCAGTAGGTTCGCTGTAGTGCTCACAATCTTTTGATCCCAGCTTATGTCCAGGCTGTTTGCATACACGGCATGCTATTTCTTTTATACAGTCTTTGGGCATGTGCCCAGTGTCCCAGCAGTTGAAGCATTGTATCTGAGACTCACCCTTCTCCTGTCCATAATGATACAATCTACATTTGATATCCGCACATTTTGCAAATCGAGGCAGGGACTTTTCCAGAGGTTTTATTTAAAGAAATCGGTTGCCGTTAAGCACGCTTGCCATGCGGTTTGTCGTCGGGTGTCTGTTTTTTTCGTATTTAATTGAAGCATTGTATCTGAGACTCACCCTTCTCCTGTCCATAATGATACAATCTACATTTGATATCCGCACATTTTGCAAATCGAGGCAGGGACTTTTCCAGAGGTTTTATGTAAAGAAATCGGTTGCCGTTAAGCACTCTTGTCATGCAGTTTGTCGTCGGGTGTCTGTTTTTTTTCGTATTTAATTTCACCTTTCAATTCTACTTGTAAGCTGTCTAACATTTCAAGGATAGCACTGTCATCAACAGATAAGGGCAATCCGCTAATTGTGATCTTTAGGACTGGATCATTAGGACTTTTTGCTCCTGTAGAATAGGGATTTGAGTCATATACCTGTATAGAAAGGATACGGAGCTCGAATCCTTCAATGGTCAACTTTGTCCCACTCTCTTTACATTTTAGATACACTCGCCAAAGGTCTCTATCACGCTGAATAGAGTGAATGTTATCCCCGATCTTATCATGAATCGCCTCAAAATCAGTTACCCTGTTAATCTGGTCAGATTAAAGATCTTTGTTCTTCAAATAAATCGGCTTGAACATTATGTTTGCAACGTCTGAATTCATGATTGTTGACAATAGGCTTACCTGAGGAGTAAATATTATATATAATATATATATATATATATATATATATATATATATATATATATATATATATATATATATATATATATATACATCCTATCTTCTAAACCAGTGCACATTGGTCAAAGGGCCAAATTGTTCAAACGCTTTTGTGTAAAGTTTGTGAGTACAAAGGCATGAGTTTACACATCGAGAAATTCTGAAAAAAGAACGTTTAATTCTTATAATTCCAATTACGAAGTTATAAAATTATTTCTCTTTGAAGCCTCCATACAATCTGTTACATGTATTTCTGTACAGCGTAGGAATACTTTATTCCGCGATGTGGAAATGAATTACAATCGAGATGAACGTCGATAAAGTTCAACTTTAATTGTGAAAACATTTAATAAAGTAAGCTTATAAAAACTCTTCGAATATTGTTTAAGTCAACAAATATCGTAAATACAAGTAGACTTCAAAAGAATTCGTCGTTGAACATGTTGACATAACGACAGACGCTCTAAAACGAAAGTAGCAGACCGACGACAACCTTGATTTGCTCTGGTTTGTTCAAAGACGGGACAGAATATAGGATGTAGAAAAATGAATTTGATGCTAATAAGGCAAGAGTCTATAAGGTACGTTTCTCTTTCCCATCACAGCGCTACCGAGAACTGAGCTGATTTGTCTTTGTAGGCCTATTAGGAACGTCGAGAATATATGACTTCAGAGATTTAAAATTCACACTCGTGATCTGACAGTGACATAAACATAATATTCCCGTCTGTCAGTCCTGTATGTCGTCAGTTTTGTTTTTATCTAATTTCAAGTTTCTGTAATTGTTTAGCTAAAACCCAGAATAGAAGTAACGATTTGTTTCTTTTTTTTTAACAATAAAAGCTAGGTCAAGAAAGTAGTTCTGATTGAGAATTTATCGATGTGTAAACTTTTTCTTGAATTTGCTCTCGTCCAATCAAAACACAGGGGATCAATAAATCAAATTAAGATTGGAATTATATCTCCGTGAATTTAAAAAAAATATTTTTCAAGTGCACATTTCCGTGAGCATGATGAGTTGAAATGTGTGTGAGGGTGTGTGTGTGTGTTTTGCAATTATTATATGCTCAAAATGATTTCCTCTCTCTGGTTTATACCTCTGTAGCACCTTAAATGTTAGAGTTATATCTTTGTTTATTTAGAGAAAACTATCTCTATCATTCTTACACGTGTATATTTTGCTAGATTTTTGAAAACCAGCAAAAGGAATCTTTTCTTTTCTTCAGAAGAAGATCGAGTGTTGAGTTTCAATTTTTGACCAAATACGTACAACGCATTACAACAAATGTTTACGCAATATATGCACCGATGTTTCAATGTTTGCATGGTCGATGAAAGTGTTGAAAATGCTAGAGAAGATTTTACAGAGGAAAAAAATATGTGTTCATCTCCAGCATGCAACGTCAGACTGGTCTAGAGATATCAAAATCGCAATCGTCCATTTGTTCATTCATATTCATTAATAACTGAAAAATCATGCTGTCCGATTCTTCTAGGAAATAAATATCTACACGTAGATGTAGATCATATAGTAAAGAAACCGACCTCGAATAAAATTATATTTTAATTAAAACTAGAGGACAAATCCAGATATAAATTAAATTTATTATTGAAATAGAGTCCAATGTTCAGAACTACGATAAAAGCTATACGTGTCAAAACGTAAAAATGACACGTGGATAAAAAAAAAAAATTGTCGACGCTCACCAACACTCTGCAATGTCACATTTTTATCTTTTTTATTCTCTGTTCTAGAAATATTGCCAAGAGGACTTTTTGTTATGTGCGCAATCATATCACGCTACTTATTCCGGAAATGGTTACCGTGAGCTTTCTTTTTTTAAACATTGCATGAGTCAATCACGTGACTCCTTGCAATCGCTTCCTAAAATCGGCACTTGAACAATCTGGTGGTGGATCAATGACGGGCGCGTCAGCAGAATGGTCTTGCGTTATTTTATCGATAAAAAAATCGAATGAAGCTGTATAGTTGCCTGTAGCCATCGTGATCAAAGTAAGAATTTTGCACGATTACATTGAAATAATAAAATAGATAATTTATCATTATTTTCTTTATCCATTTTAAATTACAAGAGGGTATTTAGGTATATAGAGTGAACTGTCTTAATGTACTACCATTTAAGAACATAGTTTGATTTATTTCTTATCGATGTTATTTAAAACCATTAGAGCTGAATATATAAGTAACAATGAATCAAAAAGTTTGTACAACTCATTTTCATTTAGCGTTGTAATAATTAACTTCAAATAATTGTTGATTAATTATTTTTTCCATCTGTATTTTTTTTAAGAAACCCATTGGAGACAAGCTTTGAAGCTGTAATAGGTTATCCTGATATCCAAAAATATATACATGTACAGTTATGCTATACATGTAACTTATTGTATTTATTTATAACTGCGTAATATTATTGCTTTCAATACCGCTAAAATCGTCCTTCATTCATGTTAAGAAGTTTCATATTTTTATTTGTTATATTTCATGTAAATTAGTTGAATCTGATTCGTCGAGAAACATTTGTTAAAAAACACTATTACCCGCTGAATAATGAAACCACGCCCTCTAGCATAGCAACGTTCAACATTGCTTGACGACAGGTGTTATTCCAAAAAATATTGACTGCGCAGAATTTATGCGCGCAAAGTTCACTATAGTTTGTATTTGTATAAAACATTCAGTATAATATAATAAATACTTCATATAGTTGAGTGTAACATTGAAAATTTTCACGCCAAGAAAACCATTGTCAACCTCGGCTGCACCTCCGTTGACAGTTGTTTTCTTGGGGTGAAAATTTTCAATGTTACACTCAACTACATGCAGTATTTATATAGTATGATATTTTATAAACGACACTAAACTCCATTTACCCTCCCGTTTCTCATAAAACTAAATACATGCAAACATTTCTAAAGCGGCACGACTTTGCCAAACGATAAACGTATAAAACGTGGCTGTGTTTTACGGTGAGCACTTTTGAAGAATGTTTACCGGATAGAATTCAAGTGACTATTTAAAATAATTTATTACACAGGTGGGTTCAACAAAGGTTACACAGGTACATAGCTCTCGCTTGCTATAGGAAAAAACATCGAACTTTTCATACATTTTAATGTTTTAAGTAGCATCCTAATCTTGTACAATTTTCCTACTTTCACACAAGTTTTATAAATGTATCATGCGTCTTTTGTCCTTAGCACAAGTTTGTACATCGTTAGGCTGACAATAAACAAAGGCTTTGAAATAAATGCTTGTCCCCGATTTAATATAGAAAATCACAAACGTTAGCTGACCCCTACCACATTGTATGGCTTTGCTCTTTGTATAGGCTTGAATTTCAGCGCTAAAAATTGTTGAATCGTATAGTTTAGATAGATACTGATGTTGTGAGATGAACAATTATTCTTAATTTGAATCTTTATTTCTCAACTTTTAACGGGGCCCATAAGTGCACTTGTTCTTTATGGGAGATAATAAATAGAGATGTTCCTTTCCCCTTTTGTATATAAATATCTATATGAAAATGTATGCTGATTATGTTAAAATATTATGTGTTTTTTTACGGTAAATATCCGTTATCATAAAGTGTACTACAGTGTAAATGCAATTTAGCCATTCCGTTTCCGTTCCTTAATATTTATGTCTTTTTTTCAAATATACGAATTTCAATTCGACAAAATTTAAGAGGCAAGTATCATCGTCATTTATTTTAAAATCGTTGCTGATTTTTTTTTTTAAATTCTTATTATTATATTATTCAGATTGTCAAACATTGGCATAATAAATGTAAAAGTAGCCTTTTTATTTGAGTCACAATGTTTCTCAGAAACTTCAGAGTAACAGCGGCCCCCTTATCTCCTCAGGCAAACTTTGAAATTTGGTAAAGATAACCATGGCAAATAGTATGTGCATTTGTGAAAAAATGCTCTTTTTCAAAATATTTTCTAAAGTAAATGAGACAAAAAATGTTTTTTAAAGTTACACTACGATAACTTAATCCAAATATAATAATATAAATTGTTACCTGAGAGATGGTGATCGAATGAATCCCTAGTAAGGCATTTTTATGAAGAAATTTATTATGTGAAAATACTGTCAATTATATCTCCGGGGGGGGGGGGGGTAACACCCCCCCCCCCGAAAAATCTCACACTAATTGGATTTGAATAATGCCAAATTTTATTTAAAACACTTCTAAAAATCGTTATTCTCCTTTAGGATGAATCGTTTTAAAGTCTTTGAAGTCGACTTATTTTTTGTTTATGCCAGAACTTACGCGTACCCATGAGTAGACGTAAAATTTTGGAGCGGAGCTTTCTCTATTGGAATGTACATAAACATCAATAGCCGTATTTCGACTTATGCCGGAACACCGTTTTTATTCGACTTTACCAGATCATTATCTAGTATTTTTCGACCCAAATAACAAAAATAAATTGTTATTTATACCTAACCCTAGGTTTAAATTTGTAACCCTAGAGTCTGAAGAATGAAGAGTGTAAAATGTAACATTATTCATTTGGGCTTATAAACCAACGGGGTTAGCGGGTTAAATATTGGGTTCAGGATTGTAGCTTAACCCCTCAATGGTTTGTTTAAAAACCTATTCTAACCCCATATAAGATAAAAAAAACCGGATTAAAAATCGATAAAAAAAAATTTCATGTCTGGAGGTATACCCAACTCCATATTATTCTCAAGGTTTTGAAAAATCTTAACGTCTTATAGCATAAAATACTTAAAAACCGGCCGATTTCGATAATTTTTGGAAATGTTATAGATTTTAAGGTTTTCCTGGATGTAGCTAAATTAATTTTTCGCAAAAAAAGTGTTTTCTGAAAAATATCCCTTACTCTAAATTTTTACCCAAAATTTTAATTATGTTACATTTTACACCTTTTTGATCCTTAACCCTTGGGTAATTTTAGGTGATACAGAAAAACTCTTTGTGGCTTTTAAAACTATTTAAAAAATCTCAAAAACTGTGGCATAAATTTTTGTGGCTATAAGCATCCCTAAAAATAATTGGGGTTTGAAAAGTGTAAAATGTAACATATTTTTTATATCATATAAAGAGAGAATGGGCTTGGTCTGGGGTTAGCTCTTAATATAGGGGAAGTTCATGACCCTTCATAAGAGACATTGTCATGGTGACAAACACAAACTGTAGCGTTTTCTAAATGACCTTTAGGGCCTATTTAAAAGTATGGACAGAAACTAAAAATGTAAAATGTAGCACAATTTTTTGTGACTTTTCCATTTTTGGGCCCTATTTTTTTATAAATCAATTTTAACTGGATATTTTAGAAAAAAAAGACTTTTATTTAAGAGAAATAATCAAAATATAATGCCAGAATTTCTCAGTTATCTTCCATGTGGCCTCTGTTCAGATATAAGTAGCGTTTTAGGTGAAGTTCTCTAAGTCCCAACGAATATACATTTTTCTTGTATTTCTTGAAAATACAGAAAATTAAGGTGAAATTTGGCTTCCTTTTCCTTCGTCTATGTTAACTGAACAAATATAAAGCAAAAAAAAAATTGTTCGATACATAATCGACAAAAATGAGGACCAATCAGGTGTCGAGGCATGTCGAAATCACTTAAGTCATTCTTAATTTGTTGCGGCATGATTTTTTTCAACTAACCAAGTGTTGCGAACAATTAAAACATGTTATATTTTGTTAATTCAATGCATTTTCTACTTTGTTTCCATTAAAATAGGACATAAAGTTCACAAATTGATTTTAGGTTACATTTTACACTTTCAAACTCCAGAGTGATATTTATATTTCCCTTTTTGGCTAATTTTTGCTTATTATTCAATATATATTTAATATTAGAAAAAATTAACCTTCACTTGATATGAATAACCTGAAACTAAAAGAAATATTTGCCAGCTTCCCTCTAAATGACCTCTGTTCAGAGGTAAGCAACATTTTAGGTGAATGTCCAAATATACATTTTTCTTGTATTTCTTAAAAGTACAGGTAATTCAAGTGAAACAAAGCTTGTTTTTTTCTTCATCTAAGTTAATCGTACAAATATAAAGCAAAAAATTTAATGTTGATGCTAAGCGACAAAAATAAGGACAAATCAGGAGCCTCAACATGTGGAAATCACTTAAGTCACTCTTGTTTAATCACGACATGATTTTTTGACAAACCAAGTGTTGCAATCAATAAGAAACATGTTATTTTCTATTAATTCTACCCATATACTACTTTGTTGCAAATAAAACAGTACATAAAGTTAAGAAAATGTTAAGTTACGGACCCTAAGACGTGCTACTACACCACTTGCACTGTGCGGTTTGTTTCGTTTTGTGTACGGTACGGTACGCTTCTTGCACGGAACGGTTCGCTTTGTGAACGGTACGGTTCGCTTTATGCACGATACGGTACGCTTCTTGCACGGAACGGTTCGTTTTGTGTACCGTACGGTTCGCTTTGTGCACGGTACGGTACTCTTTTTGCACGGAACGGTTCGTTTTGTGAACGGTACGCTTTGGTGAACCGAATGTAAATTAAGTGGGCGGAGCCTGTGCTCTTTAGTTTATGATTGGCTACTTAATAAAGTCGTTTATTTCTTCGTTATAATGTCTTAATTTTATACAAATGGAAGGACGGTGTCGGAAGCATTTTTTAATAAGTTGTTTTTTAAGTTGAATCTGTTATAAATATTTCCTTTTTACAGCTGTATTTTCGTTATTACACGTAACTAGTCGTCTTATTAACTGTATCTTTTTTTACTTGACTTTCTGTATGAACTACTTTCAATATTCAAAATAATTTTAGTTGCCTATTTATTATCTATTTTGTACACCATCGCCTTATGGTTCAATAACGTGGAAATAAATTGAACATATCAACAAACACTGTATAACAAGGATGAAAAAAAATATTTTGGTTGCGTTGCCATGAATGCCTTTCTGTATTTTATTTTTAAAGAATAAGCAAATATATATGGTTTTTTTTCGTTTTTTTTCTTTTAATTTTCCTAATTGAATACAATTATTCACTTATTAATTATAAATCCCTCAGGTTTTTATTTCGTCTACCATTCTTTTTACGTTCTTGTCAATGTTGCTTCATTTAAAAAAGCCAAAAAAAGCCACAAAAGCCACCCCCCCCCCCCAAAAAAAAAAAGAAAAGAAAACGAAAACATTTTTTCTCTTGACCGAATGATCAAACAAACAATAAAAAAATAAGTTATTATTTTCATTTTTATTTGCGAGGAATTATAATTTTTTTTTACATAGATTCCTTGAGTGTTTTACTCACTAGGAAAAAAAAAAGAAAAGTAATCGGTAGAAGTGCACACAATTAGTGCAAAATATTACTTTATTTTATGTGCGCGTAATTGTTTTCCTTTTTACATAAAGAACATGGGTGAACATGACGAGCGAAAAACCTATAGTGTGACAAACATGAAGGTGAAAAATTAAATCTCAATTATATCAATATTTTCCTTGTATTGTATTTCATCTAACATTAAAATATACTTTATTTAAAATCTCTACAATTTTCAAAAATCTCACAAAGATTGAAATTATTTGCTGATGAAATATTATACACACACTAAAGAGGGCAAAAAGAGTCATTTTTCTCACACTATAACACTATTTTTCATTATGAGTGGGTCTTCGCTCCATTTTTTTTTTGTAACTTAATCCTCAAAGTTTGCATAGAAATATACACTTTTTGGTTTCCAAACAGATGGAGCAGAGACCCATTATACCTTAAAAATATACTTTTATGACATAGCATTCGCATCTTTTCGAGAAATACTTGAAGTCCATTAAGTCAAAGGTCATATTACAAACATGATTTAAATGCCACTATTCATCAGGGCTTGTGTAGTCTAGTGGTTATCGTGCTAGTCTCGAAAGAATATGATACTCATGATTTTTAGGTCACCTGAGTCACTCAGTTGACCTATTGCTATCCGTTCTCGTCCGTCGGCGTGCGTCGTGCGTTAACATTTGAACATTTTTAGCTTCTTCTCTGAAACCGCTTAACCAATTTCAACCAAATTTGGCATGTAGCATCTATGGGTTAAGGGAAACAAAAGTTGTGAATTTCATGGTCCCTGCCCCCCCTGGGGCCTGAGGGGTGGGGCTAAAACCACCAAAAATAATGCAATCTTTAAAAATCTTCCTCTTTCCTCCTGGACATCAAGCAGTCAAACTGTTCGCATCATTGTAATAAGCATTGAGCCCTCTACCAAAATTGTGAAATTCATGGCCCCAGGGTCAGGGGTTCTGGCCCCAGGGTGGGGCTATATAGATCATATAGTGAAAGTGCATTATTTCTTTGAAAATCTTCTTCTCTGCTCCTGGGTATTAAATAAGGTAATTAAGTACATAGTTATGAAGAGCAAGAGCGCCTCTTCCAAAATTGTGAATTTCATGGCCCCAGGGTCAGGGGTTCTGGTGTTAGGGCGGGGCTCTATAGATTATATAGTGAAAATACATTTATTCTTTGAAAATCTTCTTCTCTGCTCCTGGGTATTAAATAAAGTAACTAAGTACATAGTTATGATGAGGAAGAGTGCCTCTTTCAAAATTGTGAAATTCATGGCCCCAGGGTCAGGGGTTCTGGCCCCAGGGTGGGGCTATATAAATCATATAGTGAAAGTGCATTATTTCTTTGAAAATCTTCTTCTCTGCTCCTGGGTATTAAATAAGGTAACTAAGTACATAGTTATGATGAGCAAGAGTGCCTCTTCCAAAATTGTGAATTCCATGGCCCCGGGGTTAGGGGTTCTGGTGTAAGGGCGGGGCTCTATTGATTATATAGTGAAAATGCATTAATTCTATTAATTAATCATTAACTAATCCTGTATGCTCCCTAGTGTTGAGCTGATAAATAAATTGCTTAGCTATGATGAAGTTGGGAGCTTCGAACAGAATTTTTAAATCTTGTGGTCCTAGGGTCAGGGGTTCTGGCATAACGAGGAGGGGGGGGGGGCTTTTGATAATATAGTGGAAAAGTGTTAATTCTTTGAAGTCCATAGTTATGATGATGAGGGTAACTCTTCCAAATTTGTAAATTTCTTGACCTTTGGTCTTGGGTTCTGGTGTTAGGGTAAGGCTTTGTTGAATCTGTAGTGAAAATGCATTGTACCTGTGAAATTCTTCTCTGCTTCTGGGCATATCGAAAGCAAACTGAGTAAAAGTTTAAATGATATAAGTAAGCATATTTCTACCAGATTTTTGAACATCTGGACAATTCGTCTAAGCATTCTGGTCCTGGGCAGGGCTCTATTAATTTGTATTCTACTGAGAGAAGTTATTCCCCTTTTCCATTCATCTTTGATAATTAATCACTGTAAATAATGTTTTTGAAAGGTTAATAGAATAAGATAATTATGCAAGAATGTTTATTGTATAATTCAAAAAGTACTTTCTTAGTTTTAATAATCAGGTAGACCTGTAAGTAATAGATAAATAAAAACGAGACAAAAATAACTTATCTTATTTAAAGTTCTTCAAAGACCATAAGAGAGGTCAATGCTAGAGGTCTTAATATGGGTTTAAAAATAGTACAGAAGCACTAATAGTTTGTTAATAGTCTGTATGGTGATAATATTAAGTGGGGGACAGATTAGAACTTAAGTTTTGAGTTGATACTGAATACTAGACTAATTATTTTGTTGATCCTGATCTTCCTACTTCTCTTGCTTTAGGGCAACAAAGCTTCATCTGTCAGTGTATTTAACTTCTAAATTGTTGTATTATACTCAGGTGACCGCTAAGGACCTTGGACCTCTTGTTATTGCTAGTGTTCGAATACCACGTTATTTTTTTTAATAAAGGAATAAAGTTTGCCGAGAAAATTTTCCTCAGAAGAGTTTTGTTTATTATAATTTCATAAATTTCAATAATGACAACTTTACTCTAAATATTAAATTCACAAATTGAAATGATTTTTATATATCTGAAGCTATAGGCTTTCTGCACGCTATGTTCACCCATCTCCTTTCCATCAATGTGTAAACGCGCTTTTTGAAGGAAAGTTACAATCAAGAAAACAGTTAAGACAGCTACAATTCCATCTACAATGTATAAATGTATATAATATATATTGACTGCAAAGACAGATTTTCGAACTAAATAATTGTCAAAATGTTAGAAATAAATAGTCCGTTTTCAATAATTATCTAGAAAATAAATAATATGCAGCCATGCATGTCCTCAAAAACTTTGAAAATGAATAATTTGCCCATGCCGGGTGCTGCTCCCCCCCCCCCCCCTTGGTTCCTTGTCAAACTCAAACTTTCTTTTATTGAAGTTCTAGAGGAAAAACTGACTGAGCATGAAATTCTGTTTCTCTGCTGATTAAAACTGGTTTATTGTTGTAGACGTACTGTTTAAAACAGAAAACTGTTGATATATATACGTGTGAATGTAGGCATATCTGGACTAACGGGATTAGATACGGTTCAATATACACAGCTTAAGTTTTTACCAGTGCACGTGTGATGACAATACTTGATTGAAATTTTCAAATGTTTTCGAGTAAATAACGAAAGTATAGAAAGACGTCAGTCTAGATAACGCGACCATGGCATGAAATGTACAGTGTTTCTTAAAACAAAAACTTGAATGAACACGCATGCTCGGACTAAGCATTTAAAAAAAAAAAGATTAAACTGGGCTTATGTGTAAATTCCAGGTAACATATTTTACCTGCAGGTTTCATTGGCGAACGAACTTTTTGACAGTATGTTATATTGGCGATAGCATCTTGGGTAGGTCAGAAGCACATATTATTTATATATACATAGCTTTTATTTATTTTTTTTTTCTAGTGATTTTAACATGTCCGATTTCAAATTGACAATATAGTTCGTAATTTTAAAAAAGCATTTTTTTTGTTGTTGCTAAATCTGTAATCATTTCTCCCTAAAACTATTACTTACATGAATAAAAAAAATGATTTTAAGGGCTTGATCGGAAAATAGCACAGAATCCTAATACATTTTTGAATGTGTCTGGTTTACGGAAAACGTTCAAAGAGACAAGGATAGGGTAGATAAAAGCTATAAAAATAAACGATCAAGTATTTAATTCACTTTTATTTATTATAAATTGTACACAAAAATATCACAATGCTGCATTTAATATGAAAAAAGTTATTCAAGCACAACCCGATCATGCATAGCGAATAAGGAATCGGCTCACACTTGGTCGAGTTGTTTTGAAGTCGTAACTAGTTTTGAGTAGTTTCCTTATATTAACAGATGTAAATCAAGATGCATGGTCCTTAATATTTTCAATCTCTATGGCTATTTTCCGTCCTTCTGTAACGTGTGTTGTGTCGAAAGAAATAAAAGGAAATTACTTACAGTAATTGGTCATTGCAAGATTCGGAATGCTTTCGGGGCGTGGCTTGCATAATTATTTCAAAAATTATTCATGAACGGTACGGTTCGCTTTGTGCACGGTACGGTACGCTTAATGCACGGAACGGTTCATTTTGTGTACGGTACGCTTTGTGCACGGTACGGTACGCTTTGTGCACGGTACGGTACGGTTCTTGCACGGTACGGTGCGTTTCTTGCACGGAACGGTACGGTTCGTTTCTGAGGTGTAGTAGCACGTTTTAGGGTCTGTACATCATACACTTTCTAAACCCATGGTTATGAATATACATTTTTCTTGTATTTCTTAGAAAAACAGGGAATATAAGTAAAATTAGGGTTATTTTTTTTTTTCTTCGTCTAAGTTAACCGTACAAATATAAAGCAAAATATTTAAGGTTGATGCGTAATTGACAAAAATAAGAACAAATCAGGAGTCGCGTCACATTGAAGTCAAATAAGTCACTTTGTTTGATCAAGACATGATTTTTCGACAAACCAAGTTTTGCGAACAATTAGAATCATGTACAGTTATAATTTGTTAATTCAACACATATTCTACTTTGTTGCAACTAAAACAGTGCATAAGCTCAACAAAATATTTATGTTATATTTTTTACGCTTTCGAACCCCAGGACTAAGAAAATACATCTCTACTGTATTTTTTTGAAGAATACGGAAAAATAAAATAAATAAATATAAAGTCTGTTTTTTTCTTTATCTAAATTAACCGTATAAGTTTGAAAAAATATTTAAGCTCTGTATGTAATCAACAGACATAAGGGAAAAATTAGATGTTGCGACATGTCGAAATCACTTTAGTCATTCTTGTGAGGTTGCAACATAATTTTTTGACTAACCAAGTATTGCGAACGATTAAAAACATGTTATATTTTGTAAAGTACTCACATATTATGTTTTGTTGTAGTTTAAATATTACATGATTAAGTTAAATTTTACACATTCTTACCCCAGGGTTATGAAAATACATACCCTTTTTGGCGATATTTTCCTTACAAATGTCGCCGAAATATGGCTGAAATATTGTCGACTAGGCGTAAAACAACAACAACAATCAATCAATCCTTACAAATCATTTCATATTTGACATTACAGAAAAGTAATCTTTCTAAAACAGGAAAAATCTAAAACTAAGACAATTATTGGACAGCTGGCATTAGATACACTTCTTTTTCACAGCTAAAATTGTACATCTCTCAGGTTGTAAAACTAAAGGAAACTTTTCATCCAATACTGTTCCCTCAGATTTGCATATTTTTTCCAGTTCTGCAAAGGATTTGCAACTCTCTAGGGAATCGATCAGATTGCTAGATTTCGAATACCCGGATTACTTTCCACAGTCTTGATCACATTTTGTGTCTCGTCACTCTCATGATTCCGATATGTTGCATATATCTTATCCAAAGCTACTTCTTGATCTTTTTCTTGATCAGCAACTAGGTGATAATTATCTACAATGGTAAATTTCCATAAATATTATTTGGCATTCATAATAATATACAGAATATTATATTATGTATTCCACCATGTTATAATATAACACCTCTCATAATTTCTATACAAGTTGACCTACCAAAACCAGAGCAAAGTTCTAGATCCTCACTTGGTTGCTCTTCTTGCACGACTTGAATCACTTCAGGCTGAATGTCTTTGTCATTGTGAAGAATTCATAAACTCTTTCTAAACATTACAAATTACAAATAATATCTTGATAATTAATTTGAATTCAATGTTATTTTTTTTCCTAACATATATATATATATTTTAATTTTACATGCATGTTCCATTTTTTTCTTTTTGAAGGATACACTTTAGGCGAATTGTTTTCCATTCATCTACATACAAGGACTGTTCACATTCGTCTGGCTCCCCATTGATACATTTTTGACAGAAGCAGGATAGACGTCTTGTTTTCAGTATTTCATGCTCAACGCCAACCACTGAATGCATCTTTTGAGCTCCAGAGACAGTCTTAATATTTCTTTTAGGTCTCGGTCTTTTGATCTCCACTGATTGAACAAAGAACACATGTCTTCTTTTGTGCAAGCACTTTCCTCATATTTCTGTATCCTTTTCAAGGCTTTCTCTGCAGAAATTGAGGAAGGTCAAAGCATTTTCTACAACTGCTTCATTATTTTAACAGCTCTTGTGACTCTGAGTTTAAGGACTCATCCCTCTCTATCACACCTGCTTTTTCCGTGTCTAGACCCATAATACTTTCTTTGAATTGTGAAACCATAGTCTATAGTCACTGTGGCATTTGCAGTATCTGCAAACGGAATTTTGGACTTGCACCGAGCTGGGCATCCGTCACTCATAAGCTTTATTTATTGTAATTCCTCTGTTTTCCTTTCCTGAAAAGATTTTCTGAAGGAAGGTATGAACTGCTTGAGAGTCATGGGTGAGATCATTAGATATGATATCACAAGCATCTTCGACTACTTCATCTTGACATTGTGGACATTAATAATAAACTATTGCTGGGTGAATTGTAACACATTCTTTTGCCCAATGTGCAAACTGGACTTCATTTTGACAAGTGCAAGTGTAATTATCAGCAAAGTGCCACAGTGTTAAGATGCAGATTTTTTCGTAATTCTGCAAATTGGGCAAGCTGCCAGTTTGCTTCAAACAGATGCCTGGACAGAAAATTGATTTCTACTGAAAACTCTTTTATTAAGTCAGTTGTTTTACCTTTCAAAGTAGTCACTTGCTTTTTCTTAACTTCTTTTCCTGTCTTTTTGCTTGTCGTTGTTTGCATTGCCGATTTTTTCCACTCCACATCTACTTCTGGAAACTCCATTTTCAGGTTATTTGTTAGCTTTTCAGTACCACATTTGGCACATGTTCGGTCAGTACATTCTAAGTTGTGGAAATTTCCTATTTTTGTACAAAGTGTTAAGTCTAAAACATCATAAATGTTCTTCATTTTCAGGTCTAACCTCTTGACTTTGTCTGCAATTTTGTTGATTTCTTGAAACTTCAAATTGGCATTCTCACAATATTCACAGAGACATTGTAAAAATATCCTATGTTTTTGGGTTTTAACCTCTTTAGGTTTCAGTTTAGAGAACTTGTCAAGTGAAATCTTCTGCTCTGGAGTAGCTTACTTCCACTTTTTATAGGTTGTGCTGAGTGTGCCAAGCAATACTCTACTCTCGTCATTGTCTTTCCTGAATAACTTTTTACTTGGCAAATTAGTTGAAACCTGATCCTGTTGGAAGAATGTTTTTACAGATTTTTCTGTTGCCTCATCCATACAGTCTTTTCTTTTCTTGTCTTCTTTCAGACATCCTGAACTTAAGAAACTTCTGTGATTGCCTAACTCAGAGCTAACCTTTTTAATTGTTCCATACATGTACTTCTTTTTAATGTTTTTCACTAAACTACCTATAAATGACTTTCTTAATGTTCTTACTAATTTTGCTCTTCCTCTCAAGCTCTGATCGACTCCTCTGATGACATATGCATATACTTTTATATTTTTGTTGCCCAATAAACCTTTTTCTGTTAAAACCTCCTTTTTTGAGATGAAGCTTTTTCTACAAGTCCTTTTACTATTTCAGCAAACTTTCTAGGAAATTTTGGTAATTTCCCCTTAATCCTATAGACTGCTTTCTTCAAAGCACTAGTTTTATATGGAGTTGAAGACACACTTTCTGTACTGGATTCTGTACATGGAGTTGCTGACAATGTGCATATTTTGATCTCAGATTTCCTTTTTTTTCTGCTCTCTTCATTTTCTTTCTTAATGCATCCTTTTCACTTTTTCTTCTTTTCTTTTGAGGAAAGTTTTGCTCTGTACTTCCTTCTATATATTCTGTGTTTCTCTTTTTCTTTTCCGCTTCCTTTTTAAATTCTTCACGATTTATTCTGATAGTATGTTGACTAGACCTATTTTTTTTAATCTGTTTTCCTCTGTCGATAAGCTCTCATTCTCTCGCTAGTTTTTTCTCTCTGTTTCTCTGTTTTGGTCATCATTCAAACTGTCCCTGTATTTTCTCTTTCTCTCAGCATTATCTACTTTTAATATCACTTTGGCATGTCTATGGCCTTGCATGTTTCTTGTAACTGTAAGCTAAACAAAATATGTTAATTAAGTAGTTGCACAAATCTTTATAAATTCTTATTCATTTGATTTTCATGCAATACTTTTGAAATTTTAAAGTAACTACATTATTTCAAATAAAGTTTTATAGCATGATAACTTATGCACGCCGCAGCTTGAAAATTGTTAAGTTTCAAATTGTAATTACTAATATTAAGTCTCCTTAAAATTAAGAATGTTTGAATTTTTATGTTATATGACACTTGGAATTTTTTAATTCATTCAATTCTTTTATCAATAGGTAATTAAACACATTAAAAGAGACTGTGTTGTTAGTCACAGACACAGATGTTACAAAATATAAAACTGTAGCAAACTTGTTTCTAACATAAAACAGTCTGATATATATAAAGACATAATTCTTTTAGATACAAAGTTATGTGGATTAAGCAAACAAGGTAATGTATTAACATCTAGTAATTCTAAAAACTTTTTTCTAACATATTCATCCACAGGCCAGTCAAGTAGATAATGTTTTTCATCTTCAACAATGCATTTAGAATCGAATCAACTTCTATTTTCTCTAGGAATGACAAGATTACAATATCTATTTCTAGATACAACTAATATGCACTTATTCTTAATTTGGTAAGATGAGAAAAAGAAAATGAAGTGGTAAAACATAAATATGACTGGACTTCTAGCACGTTACCTTCCAGGTGAACACAAGGATTTATTATTTTTCTACATTGGAGAATATATACACAGAGGAATTCAAAATTAATTCAGTGGTTTTGGAAATCTATTTCACATTTACCCTACTTCCATTCAGGTAAACTTAACATTCAGGCATAAAGAATCTAGAGTAGGTGTTGAGGAGGCAGCTGGCCTATCCCCTCTTCCCAACACTTTAAGTTTTTTTTTCTCTGAACTAATTTTTTTTCTTTTAATTTCCTATAAAAATGTTTATCGAAAGCCCCCCTCCAACTGATGGACCTTAACTCCCCTCCCCCCCCCCCAATAAAATTTGGAGTCGAGAAAATTCTGTTTTTTTGTGGGGCCTAGTCAAGGATTTTTAGGTGTTATTTTCACTGATAATGCTCCCCCTTTTCAAAATCGACCCTATACCATGCCAGACACATTTTTTCACCGGAAGAATGATAGATTTAAAAATTCAAACTAATCTGATTAATAATATCTATTAAAACCAGGCTGTTCTCATTGCGTTTTGCTGGAACATAAGCAAAATTTAATGTAAACAAGTATGATGGCATGGATTGTTTAATGACTAAATATTTAATCATTGAATTAAAAACATTGCTTTTTTTTCACAGTCAATACTTGATTTATAAAATTAGCCACCTTTGAAGTAAAATATGCACTTCGCCCTTCGGTCTAAGTAAATATTGTACTCCTAAGGTGGCTAAATCATCGTATCTCAAAAACAACAAGTGTACAATTAGAGCTTACCACATTGAGTATTGAATGCATTAAAGTTATTAAAATGATTTTCAAAGATTTTATTTAGTTTAAGGCCAGGCATTTCAAATTAAATGTTAAATTGTCTCTGTTGATTTCAAATAACTTTGCCAACCTTTTTTTCATGTTCACTAGCCAATTGTATATCTTCTTAATTAAACATTTTCTCAACCATAGAAAAAATTTGTCTCCTCCTTCAACGAAAATTGGATTTTCTTAACTTGTAAACAAAGATAGAAAATGATCGTAACACTGACAGGCTTTTCTAGATAGCAAACCAGGCGAAATGGAAAGTTTCATTATTTTTCCAAAATATTAGCTGCTGAAAAAATAGACACTTAAAATATGGCTCTTTTTATATCTTAATCATAAAATTTCTTTAAATCAAGGTCGAATTTTCTGTCATATAATATAATTGTAAAAACGATGGTATTATATCTGCCATTGTTAAATCAGTTTTTTAAATTTATTTATTTTTTTTTTTATTTTTACAAAGCTTGTTTTGTTAGAGTTTTTAAAGATGCTACTGTTAAACAAATTGCTCATGTTCTCGCACAATAAACAGATTAATACCATCTAAATCAAAATTTTACAACTCTATCAATAATTTACATAAAATTCATTGAGAAATTCAATCTATCTACTTTTAATCATACCATGAGAATATGCGTCAAAAAATATAAACCTTTAAATTAGCAAAAGAAAATAATTGTTAAGTCTACTCATGTGTAAGAAAGGCAGATGCTGCATTGTAATTTATCAACATTTCTTCAATTTATTTAACTTTTTTTTAAAATTTGAATGCAGCTTTGAAATATACGTAACATGAACAGACATCGTCTTATCTGTCAATGTTACGTTATTTCACATGCAATGTCTGTCAGTTATCGTGTTATTTAGACAATTAATTATAAGAGCTGGTAAACTTATACCTTGATATAAACAAATGTATATGCTCAAACTTTGATAAAAATTCCAAATTAAACCTCTAATTGTTCACATTGATTTGATAGTTGTCTCAAAATTGGTATTATGACTCGTATTATTTGCATGCACGTAACTTACCACATGAACGTCACACTAGAACAGACAATCATTCAAGGCTCTTCTGGATTTATCTGGAATGCTTACAATCGGAAGCTAAACAGAGAAGCACAGAATACTGGGAGAAAATTAATTATTCATAATTTCCAGGTCACATGTAGATCCACTTTGGATCCGTGATTAATTTTGTAAATAGCACGTAACGCCTCGTTGATATGACAGACACAACAAGCATCCCGCGTATTTCAGCCTACACGCCTTATTTGGGGATCAGGGGCCAGTAAAGTGATAGATGTTTATTTTTTTTATCAATAGACAAGAAAGAAAAAGAGTTTGTATAAACAGTGCCTTTTTTACAACAATGTTCCCCACGTGTTGTAGCTGAAAGACGTTACGTTCAAAATATGAAGAGAAATAAACATTAATTTCTTCATAATTTGGGATAATTTAAGCATGAAAATATTTTGTTACGTAATTTCCATCCTTCCTTTATGGTTATGATTCAAGATTTTATATGTACTTTGCATTAATTTTATTTATCTGTGTATTTTAGTGACATGGTGGAAAATGTCCCCCGACATTAGCGTAAATCTAATAGAATTATCAACTTCATTTCGAGAAAAAAATATAAAGCAATCGAGAAATCTGGTAATTTTATCTTTATTATATATTTGCGATATATGTAACAATACGAAACGTTTTTTATTTTTATTTGTTAAATAATTTACTTTCTATTCCTCTTATTAAAATCGTAGTTCAAAATGTACACAAGAGCGAATTTAGAGCCTTACTTCTTGCTACTTTATGAATTCAGTTATTCCCTTATAAAAAAAAAAATATATTATTTTTTGCAAAAAAGTAAGAAATATGTTATCTTAATCATCATCAATTGTATATATCTGATCTTGGATTTTCTGCATCATACCCTTCAGAAATTAAATAAGGCACATTGTCATAGTAACCATTTCACATGATAATTCTTTTTTCTCCTATATGAGTTTATGATGATGTGGTATCAAACACTTTAAAGGTGCTTGGACACAGATTTGAACTTAATATTTTCTCTAATTTTCTGTATTACATCACGACTTATATGTTGCAATAGCATTTCACATGAAAATATATACATTTGTGGTATCTCTCTATTATATAAACATACCGAGAGCAAATACCTTCATACCTGTATGAAGTTTTTCGAAGGTCATAGGTCATTACGTGACCTAATCACACAGCGCAGTAATATCTACATAAAAATACTTACTCTACTTAGCAATATAGCATGTTTTTCATGCATAAAAATATACAAAATACGCAAGTAAAATAATAATCATTTTATTGACAATGTAAACGAATAATTAATACAGTTCTTGATCGATTTTACATAGAGAATAGAAAACTACGTGTTATAAGTTTCATGTCTGAGCTGCATAGTCTCAACGTTACTCTATTTTTCTTCTAGGCATCTGAATGATATATTTTTTTTTTCATTAAACTTTACTCACAATAAATTTGAAAATCTGTTGGAAAATGTCAATGTAATGCAATCACGCCACAAACAGCTGACAAACACTGCACTTCGGAAGTTCGGTAGGCACACCTCCATCATCGAGATCGTTGTCTGTTAACAATGTAAGCTGTCGCCAGTGTCTCCGTGTCAACACCATAATAAATATGCCTTACTGAAATCGTAGATTTTATGTTTCTGGTCAAATTTTATACTTGATTTTAAGTTAACTGGTCCGGACATGAGTCTCCATCCATCCCTTTCCGACCGAAATTCCTCCAACTTTTTATTATCAAACATCGGACGTGTTTCTTGTGGGTTTTTTTTTACATCGAATATGGATTTTCATGAATACAAAAATTCCCAGACACCAATATGCTCACTATAATTGATCACAAGTAGCCTTTCACAGAATATTCCCTTCAAAACAGAATCCTTTGTCAGATGAATTTGAAGCGTAACCGCTTTTCAAGCCGATTTACACCTTGCGTAATTTGTCAAAATCTACGACGAACGGTTAGTGCAATCGACGAACAGTTAGTGCAAATCATATTCGATTATCTTCAATTTTCCGTCTTAAATGTATATATAAGTAATAAATAACAAGTTTAAAAACTTCACTGGGAAATGAAGTGGGTCGGTACGTGATCAAATCTTCTGAGAAGGCCTTCATCAACTATATTCGTGTAATAAAGCATCATTAGATAAGATAAATTAACAATATAGAGTGCAAACGTCTCCGATGTTATTCCTCCATATATTCCTGTTCAGAGTCCAGAATAATTGCATCTGAAAGTGTCTCTCTGGGGATAGACACATTTTTGATAGGAAAAGGTTGGTGGCGTTCATATCCTAAATACCAAATTACACTTGCTATGTGCGAACAGCAACCGACGACTCTGGCACCAACCTTGCATGTACAATACCATCTTGTATAGGCTCCTGTTTGTTAGAGCAGCCAAATTGCAACCACAGAAAAGCCCTCGTTCAGCTAGATGCTCTTTTGTATATGAAGAGGCCTGTTTGAGCTGGTGCACGCCAAATGTTAGATTGCGTAAATCTTCAAAAGAAAGCTTTGGAAAATTGTCTAGTATATGACCACATTTCTCTAGCTCTGAAAGTACTGTTATTTTTCTCAGTAGTCCATTTTCTTGTAAATACTTCAAAAGATAGTTTGGTTCTTTGGATTTTTGTAACATGGTAACTGTGAGATGATCACGAAACTCAGGATCTCCCGTTGGAGTAAAAGTGGAACGGAAACGATTGCAAAGAGCACAAATAATTCGCACAAAGTCTCCTACACTAGGTATCAGAGTGTTTGGTATAACTTTTGTCACAGTTGTAATTAAATTATTATTAAATACTAGTATATGCTTTGCGAAATATTTAATATCGTATTCCGATTGGCGCGCATAGCCAATCGAATACAACCGGTTTTGCAGGTATGTGAGAGCCATGTGCGAGTGTTTTGTTTTGTACAGGTGAATTTCTATTTTTAGCATTCCTATACGTATGACTGACCAGTGACCTACCATGGACCGATGGATTTCACTATACTAATTTATATGCATGTTTTTACTAACTCGTGCACTATATAAAGTAGGAAACCCGCCAAATTCCCCACCCCAAGCTTTTGTGCCTTTACGGTGACAGATAATGTAACTATTTGTTATACCTTAGATCGATTCAATCGATGTGTATTATTTATTCCTGATTTGAATACTGGATGCCTGGTAAGATGTTCATTAATCTTGTAATTCATTTAATTGTTAAATATAGGTAACGATCTTCTGGCAGTCGTATTAATATCTTAATTACCTTTACTTTTCGTTAACGTTTAAATGTCTTTATGTTTCGTGTTTGTCTTTGTCTATTGTTTTGTATGAGTGTTGTAAGTGTGTTTTTCTATTTTCTAGGTTTTTTTTTTCTATATCCATAATTAAATAATTGAAGACCGAACCAGTTTTGTTTTCACTGAAAAAACAAGACCCTGACCCTGTGACAAATGGCGCCCACGTTCATTTCCAACTTGAAGTGATTTCTACATGTGTATTCCATTGATTTCCACGATGATATATCGTGAACTTCAAGTTTTTCTAATGGATGAAGACCAGGGTCCAGTAATCCACTGAGGGACGAGAGGATTGATCACAACGCCTGTGAATGTGACCAATGTCTATTACTTCCCCATGGATCCGCCTAGGCCGTAAGTCTGCCCATTTTCAATATGCACGTGTTTAAATACATTTTCTAGCTAGCTAACTTATATTTGACATTCCAATCATTCTATGGAATCGAGAACTGTGTCTCTCGGATGCTCAATGATCCGTGCAACGTGACTAGTGTTCCGGTAGATTTTCCCACTGCGTGTGAATTGATCCGGAACCTGAAGCTACAACTCTAAATACTGATTTCTTTGAATTAAATTTAAAGAGAAATATTTGTGCGCACTTGTAATTATATTTTCTATGCATTGTGTCATTTGTTTGTTTTATGTGTTCTTGTGATTTATGTTATATGTATTGATGTTGTTTGAGAGATGCCGGCTGTGTGTAAGAAGTGCGAGTGTAGATTTTGATCGGGATCGAGCTCCATGTTATTTTTTCTTGTTTTGGTGGTAAACGAAAAACGTGTTTTGAGATTCTTGAACGGTAATCGATCAGACTCTAGACTGCCAAATGTATGTGTACTGTGCTTTATGTATGTTTTGATGTGCATTGTGTTGTCTACAATTGTCTATGTTTTGTTGACTGTCAATGTGTTTTGTGTAGTATCTTTGAATCCCCCCTCCCCGTGTCCTATTTTGCATGTTGCATGTCACAATATCTTGTTTGCAGCGAATACTAACTTTTCCACAGCGACGTGAACCAACTTATGGACAAGAAAGACTGCTAACAATTTATTATTACATTGACTGTTTCAGCTGCAGTGGACCTGAGTGTGGTGTGCATGCGTGTCATAATTAGATACACATTGTTTTTATTTTGTGCGCTAAACTTTGCGATAATGGCAAGCAGCGAATCTGTTGATGAATTACAACAATTGATTAATGAAATCAATTCTGAGAACAAATATAGAATCATACCCAAAGAGGAATATGACTTGTTGGTAAATAAAACTGCTTTAGAAAAAGAAACACCAGTAAGTCAGTTTAAACCACAAGGAAAATTACCAGAATTTGAATTTGATGGTGCTAAACCCAAGGTTGCTCCAAACTTGCCATCTGCATCCCCAATATTTACCTCTTCAATGTTATCTAATCATGCTCTGATGCCAAATAGCAGTAGAGTTAAAATCCCATTTTTTAGTGGTACTGATCAAAAGGGTGAAGTCAGTTTTGATGTTTGGGCATATGAGGTTAGATGTCTGAAAAATCAGTTAACTGAGAATGATTTATTACAGCTTGTTCGTAGTTCCTTAAAAGGTCAAGCCCGTGAAATGCTTATTCCTCTCGGCGAAGGTGCGACTACTGACACAATACTCTCGAAGCTCGAAGACTTTTTCGGTAATGTGTCAACACCAGAGAACATCATGCAGAATTTTTACAGCGACCACCAGAGAGAAGGTGACACAATTGTTTCATATGGCTCTAGATTAGAGCAGTGCATTACAAAAGCTGTTAAGTTAGGACATGTTGATGCTAGTGCAAAAGATGCAATGTTGAGATCAAAGTTTTGGTCAGGTCTAAGAAGCACACAATTAAGAAATGCAACAAGGCACAAGTACGAAACTGTGAAAGAGTTTCACTCCCTTCTTAGAGAAATAAGACAGATTGAACAAGAGGAAACTAGTTTGAAATCTGTAAATTCAGTTCCAAAATCAAGTGTGGCTATGTCAAATAATGTAGATTTATTGACTATACAAAATTATGAACTGCAAAATATGCAAAAACAACTTACAGAATTACTTTCTCAGATGAAGAAACTTGATAGCAGAATGGGTAAAATTGAGCAAAGTTCCAATGCAAATCATCAAACCCAAACATTTGGTTCTAATCATACAGATTCTTTTCAGACAAATTCCTCCATCAATAATAACTACAGAGGAAGTTTCCAGGGCAGAAAGAGATTTGCCAACAGGGGCAGAGGAATGTATTTTCAATCTCAGAATCTGCTTCAGCAACCTCCAAACAAGCAGTACCAGCAACAGAGGGGGCAGCAGAGTCAGCATCCCTACCAACAGCAAAATCAACAACAGCACCAGATTCAGCAACAGACTCAGCAACCATGGCAACAGAGGCAGCTTACTGGCAGAACTCAACAGTCTGGTAACATGAATGGGTTTGGTACAGGTAGTACTTTAAACTAGTTTCATCTCCTGTTGCGGGGCAGACTGGAGGTGCATTTAAAAAAAGCCCTAATTATTCTAAAAATTCAGCCAGTCTTTTGTACAGGTTAGTTGGAGAATCCAATGAATCTGATATTATTGTCAATGGCATAAAGACCAAAGCACTCATTGACTCGGGATCCATGATAACCTGTATTTCAGAAGAATTTTTCAAAAATTTTAACCCCAGGCCTGAGTTATTTGACCTTTCAGAATTTGAACTTAATGTTCAAAGTGCTAATGGCAGTGCTTTGCCATATAGTGGCTATACTGAAATTGACATTTGTGTACCTTGCTTTGGTAATTCTACATATACTATTCCTGTTCTGGTAGTTCCCCAAACAAATTATTCAAAGCAAGTGCCCATGCTCATTGGAACTAATTTCATTCGTTTTTACAGGAATGCTTATAACCAAAATTCCACTGATTCAGAAGATGTTCCAACAGAATGGAAGTTAGCATTTGACAGTATGAATGAAGAGACACCAGTAAAGACAACTAACAAGTATACCATTCAAGTGTTACCAAATGAGACAAAAGTAATCAGAGGTCTGGTAAGAAATAACCATGGTATTGTATCAGCTTTGACTGAGCAAACAAATACTTCATTATCAGGAGGTCTCATTGTTTGTCCTAGAGTTATTCCCCTTACCCAGGGTAAACGTACGACTAGTATTCCTGTCAGGGTTTGCAATATTTCAGCCTCTATTGTACATATACCCCCAAAATCACTTTTATGTTCAGTCAGTGGTGTAAAGATGGTGGACTCTTGGAATCCTGAATCATCGGAACAAGGTATTAAGAAGTCAGAAAAGTCTCTGCAGGAATTGGACATCAAGATATCAGAGGAGAACTTAACTTCTAAACAAGTAAGTGAAGCTAAGAAGTTTCTCTCCTGTTGGACACATTTATTTTCAGATGGACCAACCGATATAGGTAAGACTGATATTTTAAAACATGAAATTAAGCTTACCGACAACACACCATTCAAAGAACCATATAGACGGATTCCACTCAGGAATGTATGCAGAAGTACGAGAACACCTCAAGGAGATGCTGGATGTTGGAGCTATTAGACCATCCCAGAGCCCATATTCCTCCAACATAGTATTGGTCAGAAAGAAAGAGGTAGTTTACGTTTCTGCATAGACTACAGGAAACTCAACTCCAGAACCATCAAGGACGCATACAACCTTCCTCGCATCGATGACACTATCGACAGATTGGTTGGGTCAAATTTCTTCACCAAACTAGATTTAACCAGTTCTTACTGGCAAGTTGAGATAGAAGAGAGGGATAAAGAGAAGACAGCCTTTTCGGTCAGCGGTGTTGGTCACTATGAGTGCAACAGAATGGGGTTTGGATTGACAAATGCACCTGCAACTTTTCAGAGGATTATGGAACGATGTATGGGTGAGTTGAACTTGAGAGACTGTCTTGTTTTTCTCGATGACATACTCATATTTTCCCAGACATTTGACGAACACTTGGACCGACTAACATCTGTGTTTCAGAGACTTGGGAAACATCATCTTAAGCTTAAGGCCAAGAAGTGTGAGTTTTTCAAAGAGAGTGTTACCTACTTAGGACATGTGGTAAGTAAAGCAGGTGTAGCTACAGACCCAGAGAAGATCAAGTCTATTTCTACATGGCCAGTCCCGCACAATATCAACACACTTCGTACCTTTCTAGGATTCGCAGGTTATTACAGGAGGTATGTTAAAGATTATTCTAAAATAATTAAACCCCTTAATGATCTTCTGAAGGGCCATTCAACGAACACTAAGGAAAAAGTCAAACCACCACCATGGAGATGGGGAGATCAGGAGTCTCAGGCCTTTGAGGAAATATAACGGAAACTAACATCACCACCAATCCTTGCCTATGCTGACTTTGACAAGCCTTTCATCCTCCATACAGATGCATCAAGGAATGGTTTGGGAGCAGTACTTTACCAGCAGCAGAATGGTGAGAAGCGTGTGATAGCTTATGCCAGCAGAGGTTTGAAGAACAGTGAGAGAAACTATTCTGCGCATAATTGGAATTCTTATCTTTGAAATGGGCCGTAACAGAAAAATTCTATGACTACCTGTTTGGAAATTACTTTGAGGTCATCACTGATAACAACCCCCTCACCTACATCCTAACCACTGCTAAACTTGATGCCACAGGTCATCGATGGCTGGCTGCTTTGAGCAACTTTCATTTTTCAATCCGTTACCGGAAGGGTATTAACAATGCAGATGCAGATGGCTTATCCAGAAGACCCTTAGAAACAGAAGTTATTCCTGATGTGGTCCAGTCCATCTGTAATGCACATACTACAGAGAGAGAAAACTGTCCCTACTTTGAGAATATATTCCTACCCGACAACCTCACATCAGCTTCATGTATGACTGTAAGTACTGGTATTGTACAAGATGAGGCACAGAGTGAGTCGAACATTTCTTCCTTACCTGATACTTCATGTCATGATTCATGTGAATTTTTTAACATTGATTGGCAAAAAGAACAATCAGCTGATAAAGATATTAGTAGAGTTGTACATTTATTGAAGCATTAAAGCCATTAAAGCCATTAAAGTCATTAAAGCCATCCAAAAAATAACGGGCCACAAGAAGTGATAACAGCTGTGTACCAGGTGATTGGTCACGGTAACTACTGTATAAACAAGTACACAGACCAAGCAATAACGGGTTACTAACAGGTGTGGGTGACGCTAATTACAAGTTAAACATGGACAATTCATTTTGAAGTTGCATTTTTTATAAGTTTTTGATAAAAAAAAAATACATCCGAGTAACCGATTAGCGATATTAGTATCTGATACTCAGACGTTCGATTGAGTACCCGGTTAACCGGGTACTCGTTGACATCCCTAATATATATATATATAGATAGATAGATAGATAGATAGATAGATAGATAGATAGATAGATAGATAAAGGTTTTGGTCTATAAAATGTCGCGTGGTGAGGATAGCTGAAATATCCTTTCACATACTATATATATAGCAGTATACAGGTACGCAGTATTGTTTTTAAAAGTGGAGGTGGAGGTGCAACCTTAGAAAAAAAATCAACTTTCCTGAAAAACTCTGACAAGAAAAAAAAAGAGGAAAATTGTCCAAACTCGAAAATCCTATTGGGGGGGGGGGGGGGGGGGGGTCGGTCGGACTCAACTTTTTTCATAACGAAATTTTATTCATACAATACCATAGTACCCTGATTTCACTATACTGCAAGAAAAAAAGGGACCAGCCTTTAAATGAGCAATTTCCATGGTAACAAGTATTGCTTGAAAAAAAAAAAAATGGGGGAGGCGCTCCTCCCCCCCCCCATCCCCCACTACGTGTCTGATTTATTTTCTGTGAACAATTAAATATGTCTAAGAGTGTCATTGTATTGATCATAACGCCACCATTTCAACTGAGAAGATACATGTATGCAATTGCAACTAGACTCTGTAAAAGGGCTGTGGTTTACTCATTAATAGTAAATGGGATGGTGTAATGTCGACCGATTTTTTAATTGAAGGTTTGATCTAGTAAGCTATGATCAGCTTTTAAGGGAAAACTATTTATTTCTCAGATTTCATTGCCTTCATATTATTTTTATCGCGTTTGATTCCTAAGGTATGTGTATTGGTTAACTTGCATTACTGCTAGCATATTAAAAATGTAACGCAAGGCTAAAAAAAAAATAGATGGTGAAAGCATGTTAGAGATGCACATTCATGCATGTTAACGAAAAGATGAGTTTTCACCTATGTAGAATTAGAATTGAATATATACATGCATCGTAATAGTTCTTTTAATAATTTTCGTATGTACGACCATGAATTCCTTCTAGTGGAAGTTGCATTGTATCGTGTCCCTTAACATTGGTCGAAGTTACCCACTAACGACGCATTCATACAGGATAAACTTCGGTCAATTTCAGTTAAATATTTGTTCGTAAAATTCTCTGATGATGAACAATTTTAATGCATATTTCAAAATTCAAAAATCATCAACACAATATATATAAAAATGCATCTAATAAAATAAATATCCGTACACAAACACGTACAGTGTATAGATCTTAAACAAAACGTTTAATGGTAAAATCAAATGATCGGCCAAAACATTAAATCACACTATCCTACAACTATCAATTTTTAATGTTTCGTAGCGTTCAATAACTTTTTAGGAAATGAAGAAACAACTTCATCATGATTTGAATTCTTTATATCAATTATTGATCCAATTAAAATTTGTCACAATTCACAACAAATGGTATTATTTTTCTCAAACTGTTATTAAAAATCACGCCGCAGCACTACAATACAAATCAATAGTTCAGTGTTGAAATATGCACATGTGTAGGCTATAACATGCACATGTCAACCGATACCAATAAATTGACATGATCATGAAATTAATGAAGAAATGTCTTTTTGTAAAATGTACTACATATACAGTATACAATAATTTTCATTTAGGCCTAACGCACTATGCTTGGCGCACAACTATGACGTCACACTGTACTACGTCATTTTCTGATAAAATGTGAATAAAGAATGGTTTTGTCATTTCATTGTACAACACAAGTACATAGACTAAAATATGGAAGATAAAAATATTCACAAGACCTAGGCCATAATATGTAATACCGCCGCCCTAGTGATGTGAACCTTAAATATTTAATTTTTCTCATCAACTTTTTAAAAATATTTTAGGTATATTTTATGCAAATATACATTTTCTTTTTCAACTAACTTCCAGCATTTTCAAAGATTTTGCTGAAGTAATTACTGTCTTGATTTGTTGTTATTTTTACCAACTCTTTATGAAAGGAAGAGTAATTTTTCACTTTTCTTACGAACAACTTCCTTTCAATATCGTGAACCCGTGGTCGACGGGACTGTTCAAAATTGTTTAAATGATGGAATCATTTTATTAAAAGATTCGCTTGTTTAATTATTCAGTCGTTTATAAAAGCTTGCAACTGAATTTTAAAAATTCAAAATATAGGCTAGGATATCTTATTACTATAACACGTCAATATGTTTATTATCAATATTATTATTCAATAATTAAAACATATTAAATTGCCGAACTAAAGTAGGCCAATTTAAAAGATTTAGACTCTTTCAAATATAAATCTTCGTTATAAAATGAAAAAAAAAGGTATATACCGTAATCATTTCTGTTGGTTTGTAAAAGTAGACACAAACAGATATGTAAGATCCGCCAACTTCTTTCTTTTCATATCATGACCATGACATTGCGTACTTGACAAAGGAAGGATAGAATATCGATCTCGATTTATTTATTTACTCCATATGATGTGCACAAATCAAATTTTAAAAAGTGACAAGTAATAAGTTAACAACAACTATTTACACATTAACAATATCGTATGTTTATTTTACGTGGTGAATAGATAAATATAACGCGTGACATCTATGCCGTGAAAATGCATTTTTTTCAATATGGCGGATAACAAAATACATACATGTACATGTATATGCTTGTAATCAGTTTCAAACTTTTTTCAATACGTGCGACTTCGTGAACAAGTTTGATATTTAAAACTAAAATTCTTTATTAAAAACCACATTTTAAGTGATAATATCATTCTTGTTCACGACGTCGCTCATGTTAAACTCAAGGCTTGTTGCCCCCGATTTTGCTCTGAAAACGTCATTTCTGAAAAACATGCGGTTTACAGATTTCGGATCTCCTTTAAATCATCGTGCTACAACAATAAAAAAAGCACCTGTTGGAAGAAATTATTTAAAAAAAGAAAAAAAGTAATTGTGCAATATTTTTTACGTCGAAATTTTGCGGCCGAAAATGACAGAAACCCTATATAGTTCTTTATGCTACATTTTACAGGAAGCCCAGAATCCTAATAAAGGTACTGAAGGTGCATAATATTTTTCATTTAAAATGACCCTAGCTGCTCATTTTTGAAGTTTGTAGATTCTATTCACATGCTTAGTGGCCAGTAACCACAAATGAATATACATTGATCGATGGCAAAATAAAAGCATTATCAAATAACTTTGTAGTAGGTAGTGGAGTTACCTTTTTTTCGTAGAGTTAATAATTAATGTAAAAGAGTTTTGCAAACCAGATCTACACGACAGGTTCACCGAAAGATAATCTAATAATTTCTACATCATAACGCTTTCCAAGAAATGACCGGAGAGTTTTAGGATTTGCTAATTTTGATTTTTTTTTAGTGTTCCCATTAACTAAAACTTTGTTTTGTCAGTATTCAAAAATCATAGGATGGTGATGACACCAGTTTTGAATTTGATAGAGGTTTTGATTTAGAATTGATTCAACATGTGAAATTTTGTTACCATGAAAATACATTGTGGTGTCATCAGCAAGGATTAGAATATTTCCTTGTTCAACAAACAATGGCAAATCAAATAACAAATAAAATCAAGGGCTTAAAAAATTTTCAAATGACGCATTTAAAAACGTGTGAAATAGAACCATGTGGCACATCTGCTGCATGTGACTGGCAGGGATTTAGACGTATATGCACATATTTTCACAGTTTGAGTTCCATCATATAAATATGATTAAACCAACTTACAGACATTTAATGAAAGTATTCATATTTTTTTTTTAGATCTACTGGCCAAAGACCAGAAGAGCTCCATGTAACAAGTCCACCATCTGCCCTTCCCTTCCTGACCTTTATATCAAAAGTATAATTATCCATTTACATTTATGATATTTTCACCATACAAAAATATGCTCACATTTTGCTCATCTTAAAAATACAAACCAGTTCGGTGTGACCGGTCGGCAGGGGATGCTTACTCATCCATGGCATCTGATCCCACCTGTTTCTAGAGGTCCGTGTTTGCTCTGCTCCTAATTTGTACTTTTTTATGGGCATTTTAGCTTAATTACTGTTCGTTATCTCCATATATTTGATTCAACTAATTTTGGCGAATTGTGACACTTTCAAATGTACAAAATTCAAACATTTTTAATAAGGCCAAGTGTATATATTTACGTAGATTTTTTTTTATCAAGAGTGTATGATGTTGGAGGAAGTTGGTGAATTTTTTTTTTTTCATTTAGATTCAAAAGAGTGTTTGGTTTGAGTACACATGCATCCAAATTCTCAGTTTTTAAGTTGAAATCAATTAAATATTTATCAGATAAAAGACTATGCAATTGGATTCTTTCTGAGCTGCAACACTTGTTACAACTTATTTCTACATTGTATTTATTAGGACGCCTAATAGAGGGCCTTGGGGTCGAAGTACAATAAGGTTGATAGAAAATAATTTTGCACACTACTTAAGCATCGTCAACAGCCGTCTTCCGTGCAGACTTGCTAATACTGTGGAGCACAAGGTCATTTTTTACGTTCCAGCCGATACGATAACAAAGTAGTTTGTTGATACTGTGATGAGCATGGCCACAAACAAAGGTTCTGTACAAAAGAGGATCGAGGCAATGGAAACTGTGGTGATCATGCTATAGGTGTAATAACTGTCCCAGTATCAGCAGTGTGAAAATTGCTTACACTTTGATAAATCTCTGTTTTGATTGTTATGATCTGTTAACGAAACATCACTGAATAAGTTAAGAATGAATTCAAAAAGATTAGAATTTTCAATGAGATTCATAATTTTCCATTGTCTAATTTTTATCTCTATAAATTCCTATTAGAAATAAATTCCTATGAGAGATAAGAGCAACTAAAAAGGAGTTTTATCATGTATAAAGACACAGTGGTTCCCCATGCACAGCCTTATTAATTGATTGAATAATTAATTTAAGGTTAAGATACTTGTCTAATGTGTGCGTTCGAGCGAGAAGGATTTCCTGTGGCCATCCATCTACATATGATGCCCTTATTTAACTCTTTGGCACGAATTGTACAAACCAGGAATTAATTAGGACGCATTGAATATTCTGCATGGGAACATACAAATTTTGTTTGGTGTATCTGAAATCGTATTTTGCCATTTTTTCTAGCAAAAATCTTTTTCTTATTAAAAGAAGGGCATTGCAGTGCAAAAGGGCATTACACCATATACAGAAAAGACATTGCACGACTTTAAAGGGACATTGCATTTTACCATGCTAAACGCTCTAGAAAAAAACACTATACACTTTGGTTTACACATTGTTCCGAAGCATAGAACTGGTATTACATATTTTACATAACTACTTCTGTACAATTCAGGATTGAACTGTTTTGAAATGTTATCTAATGGTTTATTCACACATTTCTTTGAATACAATTTACATAGTCAAGAAGTTTTTTTCATTACTTATTCCTATAGCAATTACGAATTTCCAAAAAGCTTCACATTTATCTTAATTAACAGTTGATTCAAGATTCTCATAAGGGTTTTTCTCATAATGTAGTTCCTGATATGCACTCTCGTTTTCAATCACATGCAATTCCTGATACAAGATTGTGTCTTTTTGTACAATTTTATTTGCATCTGAATGTCCTCCTTCTTCTCCATCGATTTCTGTGGAAATATTCCGATCTTTTGGCATTCTGCAGATGCTGAACGTTTTCCTTCCACTTCAAAAAAAAAAAAAAAAAAAAAAAAAAAAAAAAAAAAAAAAAAAAAAAAAAAAACATAAATGATTGCGTAACTACTAGTGTAATGAGAAGAAATTCTTTTGCCTGCATAATTTCACAATTGCCGTCAGTTTATAAATAATTACATGTGTTTCTTTTTATTTTATTAACATATTCATTTATGACTGATTGTATGTTGTTTACGTCCAATTCGAGAATTTTACATCTTTCCACCCCCCCTTTTTTTTTAATCAAGAATGCAAGCTACCTATTGTAAATATTCACTCATTACTGATGCTGATCGATATTTTGTCTTGCTGTAATGTCAAAATTTATTGTAAATTTGAAATCTTATTAATGGAGTAGGATAATTTTACTTTTCAGTAAGCATCTTTTAAATTAAATTGACTAAATAAATTAAAAGCTAAATGTAAGAATAAAAGTGTAAATAAGTACCGTATAAATAATACAGCAATTATCGCAATCGCAACGACTGCCATTGCTCCCAAAATGCCACCCACTGTGTAATATTCTTTCTTATATGATTCTAATGGTTTTCTGTCTTCCCCTTAAAATGGAAAATATTTTGAAATATTCTTTTCAATGACTGTTACACATGTCCTGGTATTTTTCAGTTTAACATAATAAGAAATAATCAGTTATATTTACTTCTACAAAACGCGGTCGAGTAATATCCTACAATTAATAACATTCATAACACTATTATGCACTGATACTGAACAGGACTTTTTCATGTACTGGCATGATTACGAAACGTGCAGATATTTCCTTTCAACAACAACAAACAAAGGTTAATTATAAGGCAAAAACATTACGTCAATGGTAATCAATCAAGTTTGTAGAGAGTCATTTTCATTTGCGAACGATGTAAACATAAAAAAATGGACAAAATTGCTGACTCTTTAGAAAGACTCTCATAGTAAGGATCTATGAAAATAAGGAAAACCATGTTAGCACAAAAGTACAGGGGGTGAGAGAGATTAAAAAAAGCCAAAGTGTTTTATGGATTGGATTATTTCTTCTAGGGATACATCCTAACTTTAGAACGGAAAATAGTCTCAGAGTGATACAGTAATCCCAAGCTGAAATGGATGATGAAATTTCATAAATGTTACGAAGGTAACATTGTCGGAAAATTAGTCTTCCTAAACTTGAGACATTTTTTGGAACAGTGTCAACACTTTTAGAATATAAACTCAGTCACTTGTATCTGAAGCAGCCGCCTATTCTTTTAATTTTTTCCTCACTGAAAAGACGGCGTCCATACATTGTAACTTCTACAGTAAAATTCAGTCAAAAAAGTCACAGGATTCTCAAAGAACTACGCACGCTAACTCTCGATTCCAGCCTACATTTTACATCCATTTAATTCAATACTAATGGCAATTTAGCCATAAAATCTTTGTTGAATGCAAAGAAGAGTTGTATGGTAATTGATTAATAATTTTAATACCAGTGTTAAATAGTTAATTACGCAGCTAGGTTAAGGACGCCCATGAAATATACGCCTTTATATATTCAGGGGAAATGAATACAATTTTTAATATTTTTTTAACAGCAGTGGTTTCGATAAATGTGAATTTTGGTCTTTGCATTTGTATATATCGGGTCTCTGCTGAGTTCGGCCAAAGTGACATCGCTTACATCAGCTGTTTGTCACGTGACAGGTTTAAAATTGGACCATATATGTACAACTACAAAGATCGTAAAAGTTCAACGATATACGGGCATCTTTCCGCTATAAAATTTATTTTATTTTCTTTGAGACAAGTTCCTTAACCCGAAAAGTGCTGGGAGCAACTTCCTCATGCTCGAGAATTGTTAAAAATTTAGCTGTCTTTCTAGAAACTCCAGACAAAAATGTAATACGCACTGGAATAATATGAGATTACGGAATAAATAAACAATGCACAACCAGCTCCCAGCACTTTTCAGAGTAGTAGGAATAAAAGCTAAACGTGTTTAAAAATTCAGAATTGATAGTAAAGCGGATATCGTTGAACTTTTGATATTTTCGAGGGGCTGGACCTGTCATTCTAGCACGTTACTGTACAAATGTGCTCCCTACGGCTTTATTATAAGTCTACATATTATCAATTTAGTTTGACAATAAAATGTGGATTAATATATTTCAGAATATGTCTCTCTTTTTGTCCGACTACGCATGTTTCGTATTTATTTTTATTTTTACAAGCTACGATAAAAGCTTGATCCACGCCTCAAGTACAGAGAAACTGCGTGTCAAACTGAGAAATGACGTCATCTCAGTAAGTATAGCGAGATCAAGCTGGCTTTCATTCTGCAAACGCTAAGTGCTATTATGGCAAGATAAGTTGCACATCCATTTATCTTTATCTCAATTATGAGAAACGAAAGTATTTAGTGTGTTTTAAAAAGAACATATATTATTAATTCATCGAGATTCATTTGTATTGTTTTAACGTGACGTCATAATAGCTTTCCCGAACCTCTGCACAGGCTGACATGTATATGGGAGTCCTTAACCTAGCTGCGTACTCCTAGTTCCAGCTCCTTTAATAAGGGGGTAGGCGATGTTTTCCATTAGAATCGGACTTGAAAGCATCAGCACATTTTAAAAAATTCTTGGATATGAATAAATGTTTCTTAAATCTTTTTTTATGTTTTACGCCTATAAAATTAAACATATGTAATTGATAAAATACAATGTTTAAGTTGTAAACCCCTTCGAAATTGGTGAATAAATGAGCATTTGTGTCCCTCTTTGTCTGTGAATATATGTCCCCCGTCCCCCCGTGAAACACAAAAACCTTTGGTATGAATTTGTGAAACAACAATCCATATTACCTTTAAAAAGGAATTTTGGTTTCACTGGGGGGGGGGGATGTTTTGAAAATGTTTTCTGTTGATTTCTATAGTGAAAAACACAAGTTTTACCAAAATTATAGAGTAATTTTTCTTTCTTTTCCTAAATAGGTAATGTTTTATGAAAAATTATAAATACCTATATAAATATGAAAAATTATTCAAATGTGTTAACTTTTGAAAATTGACTTGGAGGTAGGCGGGAGAACAATACTATCGTTCGCAGTTCTTTTGCTTCCTTACAACCGAGTTTCCTTATATCCATACAAGGAACATACTGAAAAGTCTTCTAGGGATTCGAAAAAAGTTTATTTTTTTTTTATTAGCGAGTTCTTTATACCTGAGTTTTACTGTAATCACTTAAAGAGAAGGTACTAATGCAGAGATTGGTAAAATAGAGCAAGAAACACTCAAAACACGTTTCCATCAATGCAAAAGTCAAGAGTTACATAATTTAAGTTCCTGAAATATTTTTCTTGTTTCACGAAGGTCAGAACTCAACTAAAATTGCTTATACTCTAACTAGCACGCTAATGCAAAAGTCTAAACATAAAGTGCATAGAATAAAAATAATATGGTAAAAATATACATACATGTATAAGCTACTTTATTTTAATAGACAATCCTTAGCGATACCTCAACGATAATATTCAATAAAAAGAAATTAAAAATTAATAAAAATCGTCAGCTATAAAATACAAGAAGAAAGAAAACATACATTCTTCAGACTAAGGTATTTAGCATGTTCTGAATAGATAACATCACCGTCTTGAGTTTTTTGTGATGAAGGTTGGATGAAATGATCAAATACTTCAGATCTTGGAACGTGAAGTGGACTCATATTACGATCTAGATAATTTATATGAGATGGTGGGAATTTTTCCTTAGATGGTCAGTATGTTCCAAAGCGTCATGATAATCATAATGCAGCGACTGTATTTTAAATTAATTTCATGTTTTTGAAACCAGTATTTTGCTTGAAATCATATGTTCCAAATTTTTAATTGACTTTGTGATATCGCAGAACTTGCATTTACGCCACTAGAAGGTTCAAAATTAACGAGATAATAATGATATAACCATTAAAAGTATATATGTATATACTAGGGATGCCCAGTAAAACCATGGACAAAGCGTTCTTATTGAAAAATAACGCATGCACTGAGTCGAATAATTTTACAGCAAATCCTTATTCATCATATCTGATTACATCTTATTTTATATCTATACGAGGGTTTGTCCATAAAGATCGTGCTCAATGAAGTTTTTGTCAAATTGAATGGCGTTATATATGTATTGTATACCAAAATATTTGTTATGGAAATCCAAGTCAGAATACTTTAATTTGGTTTTGGTTAAATTGTTTTAACTTAATAATTTTTTGTAAAAATTACGGTCCTTTAAGGTCTCAGATAGTGCGTACGGCCCAGGGTTAAAATGTCATAAACTTTGAAATTAAGTTTTGAATTAAAATGATTACTTTCTTCATAAAAGTTGACAAATTTTATTAAAGAAATTAAATTAAATGTGTCTCAAGTAAAACTAAAAAAAAAAAAGAAAAAGAAATTGCTTAAAGGCAATTGATCTCACAGTTTAACTGTTTGAAATTCTCCCATTAAGAAAATATCTAATCTATTTTTTGAAGAAGAGGCTTGTGTATAAAGAGGATGTAAATAGTATAGTTTGTGTAATTAATTAATCTGCAATCAATCGGAACTTTATTGCAAGGTTTGTTCTTGAATTAGAATAATTCAATCTCTGTTATTAGAAACAGGTTTTCCCTGCAATAAAGAGCTGTAATGGATATAAATACCTTTACCTTAGAATTTAATGTGAAGACAATGTCTGTGCTTTTATTCTTTCAGCCCTACAAGCGCTTGTCTGGATAATTGAGCTAGAATATATTATTTGTGGTCAAGATATTGACAATTACATGTCATATAATGTATATACAGTTTAACTCAATATTGACGTCAGCTACTACTCCTTCATGTCTCATCTTAAAATTGTAAATTTTAGATAATTTTATTATTTCCAAGAATGTTTGTTGTTAAGTAACCAGAAATCGAGTAGGCAGTTTAAACTTGCCATAACCATTATAATGAAAAGTACACAAAATTATCAAATGATATTTGGAGGTAATGAACTCAAATTGCATCTGCTGACCATTCCAAATGTTCCTCCTATCTCTACCTACTAAGAGCGTTGACTAAGACTAAAACAATGTTTGAGAAAACTATTATTACATACGTGTATAGATATAGCCTAAAGTCATCGACCGGAGCGGAATGGATAATTTTTGGTAAAGATTAAAACCTATCCCAGGCCTTTAGTTCTTACCATTTTATAGTCTGAAGTGAACTCCTATACATTTATACCTGACATCGGCCCATACAAACATTAAGCAACAAGAATCTTTTGCCTATATATTTATATCATATCAATTCTCTTTTCATGATTGGATGAATAAATATAGAGACGGATGGTAAACACATACTGTAAATGTATTATATTTAGCGTATACGATATTGGCTGAAGTTGATTTTCGAACAAGTTAGTGTAGGTTTGATTTAGCGCATTTCTTAATGTTCTTATTTATGTTCATATGTGCAAGACATATAGCATTGTGTTTGAATTGCAAGCAACTTTCCGCCAAAAGCGCTAAAAAGAATACACAGCCAAGTGAAATACGTAAACAGTATTGAACAATTGATAAAACATTTATTCCTTAAAGAAATTTTGTCTCTAGAGAAGAAGTTTCAACCACTTAAAATTTTAGGATTAAATGAAGTTTATCAAATAATCATTAAAACCAACTCACCTTTCTCAAAAGTATTTCCTTTGATGAATCCAACCAAACAATTACCATCAGTTCTATTACACGTAGCATTGATACAGTAATCTCTACAGTGTGCGTGACAATTCTCTCCGTAAAATCCCTCATCACATTCTGAAGTTAATGCAGGAATGTTTTAGAGTAAAGTTTTATAGTAGGGCAATGTTTCAATGATCCAGTGTAACTAAAGTATCAAAGTATTGGTTATGTCAGGGTCTCAACAAATATAGTAGTTATATTATGTATATTATAGAACATCAACCAAAATAGTAATTCATTGTGCGATTTTCAAGGGGGAACAATCATCGCACCAAATCAGAAACGATGACAAATACATAAATAAATCCAAGTCAGTCTTATATCTTAGTATTATTATCAAGATATACATCAAATATCCTGATATAGAGCAGTATATGTTATGTTTTATATTATACTTAATATAAATAACACGAATAACTGTAATTAAATTTCGTTCGTACAAAACATAACACTTGATTTAATCTCCATAAAATTAAATGCTAGATTTGCTATTGAGAAAATCCTTTTTGGAGAAAAACATTCTATTTAATCAATGTTTTATTCTTTTTACTTAAGATCGATCTTTGAGGATCAGTAAAAAAATAAACGCAGCTCTGTTAAGGCGTACTACGAAGAAATCAATGGAATATGAACGTGCATAAATACATACCTTTTTAAACTGAATTTATTTTTGAGAAGCTACTATATTATCACATGACTTTAATATTAATTGAAACAACATTGTATACGCTGCTCTGTATGGAATTTGGTTTGGCCACGTTATTTGACAGTCACGTGATAAATGTATGTAATGTGTACTGTATGTAGGTCATGAACACATTTCAACATCGCAAGGGCATACCCTAGTTAAAATTAAAAATTTAAGTAATAAATTGTTTCTACATAAGTTGTAGTTTATGGAAAGTGCTGCTGCTTTAAATAGAATTCGCATCTTATTAGTTTAATTTCAAGTTATTTCGCTCTAGTCGAAATATGTGTGACCTTTACATAGTATTTTATGTATTTATTAAGTAATCCTCTCGATTTCAGGAAAGCAGCAGCACTTTTCAAGTTAAGAAATGTAACCATTATGTATATTTAAAAAATGGTCAAGATCTATAAAGTGTATGCCCTTGTGAAAAGGTGATTTAATGAAGCAACGCGGCGTGAAACATGCAAACCCTGTACAAAAAACACAGTAGAATTAATTCAATACATTCTCTCGATAGTTTTTAAATAATGGCACTAAACAAAGGTATCGGATTTGTATTAATGGTCTACCTAACATTTGCAAATAATATTCTGTTTAATAATAATTTGCATTTTTCACTGTGAAGAAATTACTTGATCCGCCTCTCACTGCACATAAAATGCGTCAATTTTTACCAAGATGACGACATGTCAACAAGTGCATTGCGATCAGTGACTTGTTTATATCTTGCTTTGTGGGATTTAACTAGCGATAAAAATGAATGCAGTGGTAAGTTTTGATGTAGTTTATTACTCTTATGCAGTTTAAAATCGCAAATTATTTCATTTTCTGTTATTGTGAGGAATTACTATTTATGTGTGATGTCACAGTAAGCATTTCCCTTATAATTTAGGCCCCGCCCCCTTTATGCAGCCTTAACAGATTTGCGAATGTATCAAAGCAATGAAAAATGCAAAAATGTACTTGAGAAATCTTGCAATTCTTTAGGGTACTACTCCATACATCCTGCAGGCAACTGTAAAAAATGAGACAGTAAATTACATTTTTAAAATCAAAATTACCTTTGTTGCAGTGTGGTGACCCTGTCCAGCCAGGAGAACACACACAGGACCCATCGGTGATTGTACACTCATTAGGAGTGTGACAATTTATTGAGCATTTTTGTGAACAATCAGGGCCAAACAAGCCTCTCTCACATGCTGAAACAAATTTTAGATTTCAGTTACTAAATATACATCAATATACAATACATGTTTATTTAATCCATATAATACACATAATTTATAATCAACAGTAACATCAAGAAATCAAATAAGTTTTGTTTGTTTGTTTGTTGTTTAACGTCCCTCTCGAGAATTTTTCACTCATATGGAGACGCCACCACTTGCCGGTGGAGAACTGCAAATTTTGTCCTATACTCGGCACTTACGGCCATTGAGCAGTGAGGGATCTTTTTTGTGCCAGCATCTACTGCGGCACGGGACCTCGGTTTATACGGTCTCATCCGAAGGACCGGTCTCCACGTCCCACAGTGGGATTCGAACCCGCGACGTAGGGAGAAATCAAATAAGAAAATAGAGAAAAAAAAATTCTATAAAGGTTTTTATTTCATTTCAGTTACTTTATAGAACATGTGAAAATTTACATGATATCTAAATCAGTATATATTTCTTCGATAAGGTAAAAAAAAATTTCAGAGATTCAAAATTTTAAATATTACAATATGTATAGTAAAATGAAATGTTTTTGCACCAGTGTTCTGACGTCATATGTTTCATATCTGGCCAAGCGAAAGAATTGTTTTGAATGAAATCAATTATTGCACCTAATGTACCCATTAACAAACAGATTGGGAATAATTAGATTTTTGACAGTTAGTAACATGTCTTGTACGGCGTTTGAACACAGAAAGGTTCACATAAAGGAATGTGAGAAGATTTTTCTTTACATTCCTTAAAGAGGGAAGAATTTTTCTAGCAATCTTGAGAACTTTAAATTAATATAGATATTGTATTAAATTAAGAATGGGTAAGACTATGAAAGAAAATATTCGAACTGGAATATTGAAAATGATTATTGCTCAAAATCCGTTTATTACTTTCCTTGGTTTCATTCTATTTCATTTTCTGAAGAGTTTAAATGCTTGTTATATTTTCCTGTGAAGATAATGTTTAAAACACCAAGTCTATTTAATTTGTTTATCCTTATGATCAGTTTATTTTATGAATGACACTTATGATGTCACAGTACCACGTGACCAATTTTTTTTTCATTACTAAAATCCAGAATATTGGATTTTTTTTTTTCAAATAAGTATGGCTTTTTTTCAAGCTACATATAAATGATGGATAAAAAGATAATGATGTGTTAAAATATATATTTTCATTTAAATTTGTGGAAATTAAGCAAAAATGTTAAAAACATTAAGTATACTCCTGTGTATTTCTTACATTTGATGCACCCATCACCAGTATATCCATTGTCACAACCCTTGTTGCAACTTCCATTTACATGATCACAATTTGTGTCATTTAAGCAGTGACCACTACATGTCTCTTTGCAATGGATTCCAAACTTTCCAATAGAACAGACTGTCAAAAATATATTCAAAATTATTTATTAAAAAAATGGAGAAATAGGAAGATCTGATGTATATTGGGTTAATTCCGATGTAGTAATTGCAGATAAATTCATAATATGCTTACTAATACCTACTCCTATTACAGAAAGATCCTATATACCCAGGACTACAACCCAAGTCACAATTGCCTGTTGTTTTGTTGCAGTGAGAACTATTCAAGCAATTTCCACTACATTTATGAATACAACCTTGGCCATAGGTTCCATATTCACACTCTGTAGTTGAATTAAATAAAAGACGTACATTGTACAATATACATAATATTTTGATTTAAAAAACGGTTATTTATCTATTTAGTGATTTATTTATTGAATGGTTTTTGTTCCATTTAGCCTTTATTACGATCGGATTGCTTTTGTTATCAGCTCTTTATTTTTGCTTGATTTACTCGCGTATTTTCTCTATTGCTCACAGCTATCTGATTGACTCAGACTAGATCACATAATCAAGTGTATAACAGATTCAGACATGCAGACCATGAGCAAACCCCAAGCAAACACGGGAAGCGAACCCCGGTCTGTCCTCGCCTTCAGTCCGCTTTCAGTTAGGTTATATCTGGTTGGTACTGTACTCGCTACGAGTATGACATCACGAATACAAAATAATATGAAATGAAATATCTGTATAGGAAAACCAATCAATATCGAGTGTTGTGACATCATCACTATTATTCATTTTAGAAAGTTGTTTTTAATTTTTTGAAATATTAAGTCAGTGTTTTTTAAGCTTTAAACTAACACTGTCTTTATCTTTTTCATACTTCCTCATGTGATCTAGTTTAAGCCATCCTTTTAAAAGGGTGGGAAGCAGATGTGTCATCAACAAAAAAAAAATATTAAAATATCAAACACAAGAATGGAAATATGTTTGTTGACTTCTTGCAGTGTTTCATACATGCACAATGTTCACTGATTAGAGATTTTGAATGCGAAAGGTACTGGGCAACTATAAAAAAAGATACCCCAGATATATTGATTTTATAAAGAAAAAACTATGGAAATGAAAATGGTTTTGAAATACAAGGGAATAGCTTAACCTTTGTTACATAAGGGCCCCATCCATCCCGTAGCACAACCGTCTACACAACTGCCTGACTCATGATGACAGGAGGCGTTGTGTTGGCAATGTCCAACACATCTGTGTTGACAACCAACTCCATACCATCCAACAGGGCACACTGTTTAAAAGACTATAACATGCAATTAAGAATTGTCTGATATGCCATTACGATTGAAAAAAAAGATGTGACCAACTACTATTGTAGAAGGATGGATAATTTCTTTAAATTTTATTTATATTTCGAGAGTAGTGTCGTAAAAATCCTATATTGAAAACAAATCATACGTAATTTGACTGTATCAGTTGCATTTATTAATAATCGTGTAAAACTTGAGGAATATTTCAATTTTATTGCAATGTCTGTCTTCACGTTATGTTTTTGAATTTTAACAAAGAATAACTGTGTATGCCCTTAAAATTTTTATATCTTACTGTACTATTTTTCTTTTATTTTCTCATTCTGCGGAAGAGTTTTCAATAAGTTAAAAGGAAAGTTACATTGTACTTTTTTCCAAGGATAATATTGATGATAATAATTACGATAATAAACATAATGATGATAAGAAATGTCCATATTTCCAATGTGCCGTTAAATGTCAATAAAAAGAGTCCATAATTGACAAAGACTTTAATAAAATTATATAGAGTTCGAGACATATAATTACTCATGTTTTGACGCCATACATTTATCACACTTGTCGCCTGTCCACCCTGGCTTACATCCCAGACATGTTCCATTAACTATGTTGCAGCTATGTTCTTGACAGTTCACAGAGCAGGGTAGGTCACAGTTAAGACCATAAACTCTCTTCTTAGCACAACCTTTTCAACAGAATAAAGAACTTTTTAGACGAAAGTATTTATGAATATCAAATTAATGTCAATATTCATATTGGTTGGTTATCAATCGAGCAATAAGTAGAATGAAAGAGAACGTAATGTAAAATCTATACTCTGTATATATATATATATATATATAATTATATATATATATATATATATAGAGAGAGAGAGAGAGAGAGAGAGAGAGAGAGAGAGAGCACAAAAAAATCACTTTTATAAGGATACCCACTTCCGCCCCAGCCCATGGTTGGTTTCTCGATCTACGGAATCTGTCTCCTAGCAGTACAGGAACAGCACGCGAGACCGCTCGGCCATCTAGGCAGGTCTAAAAACTTACTTTTGATGCCGATGGAATTTTCGCGGCGCCGCCCTACACTACACGGTAGTAGAATGGAATCACTTTTGTTAGGATAAGGATTTCTTTGTGCTTTCTATATTAAAATTTCTTCACTTAGGGCAATTATGTTAGTTTAGGAATTGTTGTAAAATGTGCTTTAAATGTAAAATTTGCATTGTGACGTCACAATGTGAAAATGACGTCAACATGTAGATGACTTGTGACAAAAAAAAATGGTTGACTCAGTCGTACCCGAGCAACGAACGGCTGTATGTTTCTCATAAAAAATAATTTGCATGTTAAGAAATAAAAGACTCGGAAAAATCCCTTAGCTTCTTTCAACAGACCCCTAGGGAGCATGTCACGTGACCGCCTGGATCACGTGATTTGCGTATAGGCAGAACAATGGCAGATGTGCATTAAAATCGGAGAGGACTACTTTAAAAAATAATGAACACTGAAACCTCCTTTTATTTCTTTTAAGGAAGTAATTCAATTAGTTCGCCAACTTTTTGATCATCCCTCGCATATTCATATCAGCCCTACAAATCCATTTCAGCCCTGCAGGAGCCGTATCATGATCAGCCGTGAAGGCTATTGTGATGTGAGGCATATCTCATATGCAAAAAATTATGTATTTTTAATAAGTATGTAATAAATACAAGTAATATTCCCCTTTTTATATCAAAAAAGTGCATATAACTCTTGAAGGAAATGAAATAAAACAATTTGAGATTTATAGTAAAGCTACTTTGATTTACAGTAAAACTCTGAAAATATAGTAAACTATAATAAATTATGATATCCTATAGTATATTTCTTTGTTATGGAATAATGATATACTTTTCATACAAACAGGGCGAACCCCTTAATTTTTGACTGTGATAGATGATAAAGTGAAACTTCTCCAACCCCCCAAACCCCTGAAAACCGGTTCTTCCTAAATATCAACCGAATTTATAAGTCCCGGAAGAATTTTTAACATTTCCTTACACATAAAATTCTCTTAAAAGCGGCCACCCCTGAAAAACGACCATCGGCCACTTAAGAAACGTAAGAAACAAAAGGTAATCTCCCCTCTTGAGACCGGCCACTTTTTGATTGCAAGAAATATAACTGTCATTGGCAAGAGGGGTTGTACAAAAAGTACATGTACATATACAAATAACAGGTAAGGGATAAATAAATATATATATATATATATATATATATATATATAAATGTACAATCAGTTATAGTGGGTTCAATAAGCGCAGTCAGTTTTTTGTTTAACATAAACTTTGATATTTTTTAAGTATCTATATCGCTTGCGTTCATTAGTTCTTTACTGGAGAATCATTTTCCTGTCGTTTGAAAAATAAATGCACTTCATAATATAAGGAATTCCATCACCGATACTATAACAATTAAACATTGTACATGTTTTTAAATTTCTACCAAAATTATTTCCCCTGCACATTTCAGTCGGAAGATGAACTAGCATGTTTGTTGTTTTGTGAGTGTAATTTGTAAATCTTAAGCTACACTCTACAGATAACTTTTGAGATCAAATTTTCTTTTTGAAAATTCTGTAATTTATACAATCAGGTGAGTTATCGACAATACTACAAGAAATCCATTTTTGCACAAATTGGTTTCTTACTATATCTTTAATAATTGAAGTAAGCCAGTTAAAGCTATTTTTTTTATTGATCCATAAATAAGGCAGTCCACAACAATAAAGGTAACTTTTATATATTTTATCCAAAAGTGTTAAAAAACCCATTCTATATTATCCTGTCAGCTTTGTCTGATCACAATTGTCTCACAAAGAAAAGATTAAGTTGAAAGCTTCGAATTAAGAAAATAAATGCACATATTTACACTCGTACCTCATTTGTAAATTTTAGATTTGATGGAACGATGGAGCGAAACATGCGGTAATGGATTGTATTGTATAAAAAAAATTAAAAGGATTTTGGATGTGAGCAAGCAAAGCTTAGACTTTTAGCAAACACGAAAACTAACCTAATAAAGGACCCCTTTGGGCCAACTACGAGTGTATTTTATGAAAAAAATATAATCTGAAGCTCACCTATTTGCTTAATTAAAGAGCTTTTGCTACTGAAAAAATTCAGTTTAGTGTATCAATATCTGCGTTTATTTTTCTTATCAACATATTAAAAAAAAGTTGCTGTCCTTTAAAAAAAGGACTACAATACGTGGATCATATCCATGTGTTTCTAAACGAAATTTAAAGAAATTTCTAGATTTAGTGATTTTACAAAGGTGTAATTAAATTTATTTTTTGTACATGTATCTTGTAATTTTCATCATTTTTAAGTCTGCTTAACTAGGCTGTAATGATAAAAAAAAAATTGTCGAAGTTTGCCGAAAACAATGCGAGAAAACTTCAGATCAGGTGTCAGATCTACGATGGAAATGTAAGTTTAATGTTGAAATTTTTTTCGTATGAGTTACGATTACAGAGTTCACAAAATTGTCTAAACAGCTGTTAAAGCTTGCATTTGCGTCATTTAAATCACCTCGGTTGTCTTGATGATTAAATACACGTACTTCCTATTATAATGACACAACAGTCACCCCTAAAGATAAAACTTCATAACAAAAAAAATGTGCAAGCTTTTATTTTTTTTTACTTCTGTTTTTGTAATTCTTACCCCATTCTCAATCTTTAATTAATCTCATCCTAACAAATTCAAATTGAAATAGAAAGTACTTTAAACTTACATATTGTTTGTTTAATTCATGTTTGTTATTATTAATGTTATAGGTGACACATTAGCTGACTTATCACCATGCCTGCAAGAATTTCTGAAAGGACTGGAAGGTTTGTGGTGCACATGTGGTGCATCATTTTTTAAGTCTGCTTAATTAGGCTGTTATGATAAAAAATGATATGAATATGAAATGTTGATCTAGGTATCTATCACAATTGTAATGTAGCCTTTAAAATTAACAACAGAATTAAAAGCAATTTGATTAAAATCAGATCTTTGTTACGCTCCGAAATTCTGATGGTCGCTGTACAAAGATCTGAAGACATCCCATTGAGGGTCACGTCAGAATGAACTTTGGATTATCCAATGAAAACGCCGTTGGCAGATTCTTTGGATGTGCTTTACGCGAAACATTCCGAAGAAAACGAGTTCCGAAAATACGCAATGGCGGCGCCCATGACATTGTTGAAATTTTTCATCTGAGCAACATTTGCGTTGTTTATTGATCGATATGGATGCAAACAAATATAAACAGTGGAGGAAAAGTGACCATACGGAAGATTTTAATAGATGTGCAATATGTGTGTGTTCCCTCCGACTCTGAAAGTTTGCAGAAAATTTGAGATGGTCATGATTCCAAAAACAATGCGAGAAAACTTCAGATCAGGTGTCAGATCTACGATGGAAATGTAAGTTTAATGTTGAAATTTTTTTCGTATGAGTTACGATTACAGAGTTCACAAAATTGTCTAAACAGCTGTTAAAGCTTGCATGTACATCATCTAAATCACCTCGGTTGTTTTGATGATTAAATACACGTACTTCCTATTATAATGACACAACAGTCACCCCTAAAGATAAAACTTCATAACAAAAAAAAAATGTGCAAGCTTTTAATTTTTTTTTACTTCTGTTTTTGTAATTCTTACCCCATTCTCATTCTTTAATTAATCTCATCCTAACAAATTCAAATTGAAATAGAAAGTACTTTAAACTTACATATTGTTTGTTTAATTCATGTTTGTTATTATTAATGTTGTAAGTGACACATTAGCTGACTTATCACCATGCCTGCAAGAATTTCTGAAAGGACTGGAAGGTTTGTGGTGCACATACTATAAAATGTAATAATTTTTCACATACACCTACTTATCATTTGTAAAGTCTTAAAATTGATATATCAATTAGGCCATTCCAACCAAAAGAATCAATTTCAGAACTCCTGATTTTGTTTTTTTCCCTGTTCTGTGGAGTTAAAACAAACACACACACACACTTAAAAATGACCTTACTTTTATGTGACTCATTGACAAGATATTAAGTAAATTTGTATTCTCTTAGCCTCCACAGTGACTATGTTACCACTTTTCTGTCACGATAGTTTTATGATGTCCTTGTAAATTATAAGTCAGGAAATGACCCAAGAAAATAAGAGCAGCAAAATGATATATTCTACTTTTGTCTCATCTACGTTCATTATTTTCACATCCTTGAGGTACATTTAAGTATTTAAAACATGGATCCTGGTGGGGCATTTGTATCACACCCACACTTTTTGTTTAAATATCATGCTAACTGGGTGTAAGGTATGTTATTAATTTAACCTGCAAATTTAAATACATTGTACATGCTGAATGTTCCTTGAAATAACGTAGAATGTATAAATTTTTTAGGTGACTGACACTGTGCATTATTTTTGTGGAGAAAAGTCTGCCATGTTAACCTCTGCTCTCCAAAATACTGTATACAGTGCCATTGTGTGGGAAATGAAAACACAGTATCCTCTATTTCCTGTATCAGTGGTCTACATCTGGTTCAAGAAGAAAAGTAGAAAAGCTGAGTTAGAAAAGACAGCATTCCTTCCTATGAAAAAAAGGAACATAAAGACATAATGATCTTTACTTTGAAGCAGTAAAAAATATGTATGCCCTCATTGTCTTGAAATTTTGAATGTGTTTTCATTAGCTGTCTCTGATTAAAATGAAAAGAAAATCATCACACCAGTGTCAGCAGCCATTATAGTCCTGAATTTTATAATATTAAATAAGTAATGATAAACATAATTCATAAAACTTTTTATTACAATTATATATTTCAAAAAAAAAATGCAAATTGTATACTTTCTTTTATTGCATACTTGTCTCTCCAGTTCCCATTGGACATGTGTGATGATTGTAGAATGTATTCTAAACAATGAATGTTCATTGATGCAAGTCTGTTTTAATACAAATTGGAGTTTCTTGAAAATAAACAACTTTAACTTTTTGCTACTGTCTAACTTTTTACCACTGTCTATAGATATACTTTGATTGATATGACAATAGTTCTCCTGACAGTCCACCAAGCTTAAAATGGGGGAAAACATGCACAATACAGGTATAACAACTTTCTTGTTCATTGTCTTCCGTGGTATGTGAGAACACAGGAATAATGTTTGAGTACAGAAATGGTTTTGAATATCAATGGGTTTAGTTTGAAAAACCAGAGCCTGGCAGGGTCTGTCATCATTTTCGCTGCTCCCTGAAACAATGAAAAACAAGTAAATGATGGGGGTTGAAATGGATGCTACAAATATTATTTTCAACAACAGCAATAACTATTTTTATTTGTAATCAGAAATAAGTATAACAATCTTTAGTGTCTTTTATGCCATGTATGTTTAGCTGTAAATATAAACAGAGGTGAATAATTTAAGCTGCTGGAAGGGATAAATTCTTGGGATTATTTTAGAAAGTAACACATAGAAAGGATTTGTTTGATGGAGCAGTGTTGCAGGAAATCTTAAAGAATTTTGAACAAAGTATGTAAATTTTAATTAGAAAGCTCTGACATGTTGTGTATGCTAAACAATGAAAGTTCAAAAATGTTTTGATGTGCCAGGGGGGTTTAGAATTTTAGGGAGGGGGTCTGCAATTTTTATTGACTGACAGGCCCTATGGGACAGTGGTGCAAAAAAAGGATTATGGTGGTAATGTATACACACCAGACAAAGAATGAATACATGTGAGAAGAACTATAAAAATAAGATTGAACTACAAATCAAGTATCATAATTAATGAAATTTAATCAGAAACATAACATTTTTCTTTTTAATGCTACATTTATTGTGTGTAAGATACCTTGTTTTTTATGAAAATGCTAGTCTAAATGCAACTTGTAACTTGTGTCAACATTCACTTTGTTTTTAAAATGCAATATGTTCTTTTCACTTATGACTGCCTTTGACATCGGACAATCCCCAAGATTCAGGTAAAGCCCGTAGATCAATATATATTATTTAAAAAAATTCGTGTGAGATTTTCTAGATTGACCTTTATCATCATTACCTCGATAAAATATTTTGTTGACCTGTCACCTGTCTGGTGCTCCGTCTTGAGTGTCACAACGGGACAACACGCCATAGACTTGCAACAGCTGAGAGAGTGACATCCCATAACCAATCGGAAGTAGAATTCTGCATTTCTGCTTGTACATGAAACATAATTAACTCGCTATTTCATTTTATACAAAGAACCGATCTGCACTTCACCCACTTCGTTCTTATTTCGCCATGTTTACGCTATGACCATACCCCTTATATATCCCGATCATTGATTGGCGGAAGAGATAAATTTTCATTGGCTAGTATAAGGTCGTGAACTTTATACAAAGTTCATTCTGACAGGACCCTCAATGGGATGTCTTCAGATCTTTGTACAGCGACCATCAGAATTTCAGAGCGTAACAAAGATCTGATTTTAATCAGATTGAATTAAAAGAGGCTTAAGCGTGCAGGTATCGTAATGGTTGAATTTTAACTCCATTGGCGGATCCAGGGAGGGAGGGGTTGCGGGTGTTGGAACCCCCTTTATTTTTGCAGAAAGAGGTAGAGAGAGAGAATGTTTTTTATGTAATATAGATATTTTTAGGCTACTATCTTAAATAAAATAAGTACTTCAATCTCTGCCCTTTCTGCTCTCTAGATAGCGTTTTGCTTATTGCTTTCCTCCGTGTACCTTCACAACCCCGGCCCCGGGCCTCGACCACTCACACGTAACATGAAAGATTTCACTTTGTTATCATCGGAAGATTCCGGCGAACGTACGGCTATGCCATTTTTGGTCCATCTTCTAAAGTAACAAACTTTAAAAAGTGTGCATAGCCAGAAGAGAATATTTATCTCCTTATATTATGGGGATATTTTAAGCAACGAAGAGAAAGGTTCAAAATGTCCCCGTAGTATGTGGGGGAGGGGGGCTCACTTTTTCTTTAAAAAGTAATCTTTTGTTATAATTTTAATATATTATTAGTTTTGATTTGCATTGGAAGCTCTCCCGCACTTTTTGTTGCGGGAAGGTTCAAAATACGGAAAGTCAAACATTTAAAAGAAATCAAAATGTACCTAAAAGTTAGGCGAAGCCTATCCCCCCCCCCCCCCCCCCGAAATAGGATTTTACAGTGTGGTGCACAGGTTGTTATTTTTATTTTATTTATTTATTTATTCATTTTTGCTTGTCAACTCTTTTTGGAGGTTGCCCCCTTTGAAAACCGTTGCTACGGGCTTGAATTTCAGTGCCTGTATGCGGTGTGAGAAAAAAACCCACCCTGGAGAACTAGAGGGTCTCGGCACTCGAGTTATCTAAAGCGATGCTAGGTTATCGATTAACTCGATCAATTTAAAATCCGAAAAAGGTTAATTTTGTGTGTGTTTTTTTCCCTCTGTCTCTTTTTAAATAACGGAATAATTAACATATGCAATCGTAACTTCTCGGCAAAACAACGTCGTGTTTTTCCGAGCTCGCCAGAAAGGTCTGAGAAGATCTCATCGCACGTGTGTAGACCTAGGCTATTTGGTCTTGCAAGCACAGGTGTGTTCACTGTTTTCTAGTGACACTTAGACTTGTGACAGTATTTGCTACGGACATGAAGAACTATACACCAGTTTCATAACATGTGCAGTTTTTTTTTTTCTAGTGAAAATTGGAGTAAATTAAAAGTCGAATATCTTGGATACGGAGTAACCCACATCTATTCTTGTTAACACGGCCGTCAAAGCATCCATAGACGAGTTCATTGGTTACTCTGAAAAATGGCACAGGTTATCCTTTCGTTAACATTTTCTACATTGATCTGTCTACTTTGAGTGGTTGTACTATCATAGCAAAATTGTTAAATTTTATCCCCGATTGTATGGTCTATAGTTTTGTCATTAAAAAAATCGGGCTATTTCGATACATGTAACCAATAACGGCTGGGACTTGACCATGTTGACATCTGTACTAGATTTATCCGGATGACATTCTAAGATGGTACACGTGTAGCACAGATTTGTAGTACGCAGATTTTTTTTTATGTTTCTCCCTCTCCCCCACATGGAAACACGTTGCTACAGGCCTTTATCAAGCTATATTTGGATTGCTGTCTATTAATTTAATTTGCGAACCTTGATGCACAAAACTAATGCCGGTTAACATGGTAAAAACTAGCTTTTAAAGCCTAGTAGTTCAACAATGTTCAAGCTGTTAAGTTATCTATATAAGTTCTTCCTACTTATTTAAAATGCTTGTACCATAGAATTTAGTTTGTTTATAAGGATATATGTATAAAAGAGAAATTCGGATCTTGGTTACGCCAAAGAATACATAAATACGATGTGCAGATTTTAGAGCGAGGTTTGCCAATGATTCGCATATTCTAATTCGTAAAGGGCGAATTGTTCTAAGGGCAATTAAGTTGTTTTAGAGACTCTCTAGCATTCTTGCGCAGGCGTAGCCTGACGTAAGCCCATGGCATCCGGTTAAACCCCGCTTATATATTTTCTGCGTGGACCTCAGGGTCCACGCAAATACTTACAAACCATCAACAAGACAGACGTACAGGAAGTTGCTTACCATGCACTATCACTTCGCATAACTCTGTTATGATTGTAGTTTGGTAACCAACAGGATAGGTAATGTTCTTTAATCTTTCATTGTAATAAATGACGTAACGACCATGTTTCATGCATGTGGTACTGAAATCCAAGGGGGGTAACCCAGACTTGTCCTTGTAACAAAGAAACCAATTGTCTCTATCGGTGGAGTTTGAAATATGAATGGAAAATCCCGCAAATCGTCCTCTTTGTCGCTTCTCTGAAGAATTTGTTTAAAATAAGAATTAATGTGATTTATCTGCTATATGCATAAACAAATCTCTACTACTACCAGGAAATCAAGCAGTCAATAATTCCTAAACCATCATAATGCTACTTTTTCATTTTAATATCGTAGCCGATGACAAACATGCTAGCAATACAAAGTAGGAGTATTATCGCCTATTAACACTAAGAATAGTCATGGTATTACTTTATCCGATTGACTGCGTCCTTGGCAAGTGTATTTTAAGCCTTGCTTTAACTTGATAAATAGAAAATACTACAATTTCATCGATTTGAATATTTAACAGTGAAGTAAGTTAGCGCTTTAAATTTTACATTAGATCGAATATTCTATACCATCATTCATTACATGCACAAGCTATTATTGGATAAATATAAATTTCCTTACATTTAAACAAAATTCGATACGAATTTTAAGTGTGGAAATGTGAAGTGCATGTTACAGAGAAATGTAATAAAGAGAAAGAGGAGGATGAGGGACAGTTTTTTTTTTCATTTTCGTCTGTGATCTAACGTATTTAAGATGTCCCATACGAACGATTTTACGTCATTTTCTCCAAACGAAATTAATGTTACCTGTCTGGAAAGAAAAAAGCGAAATAAGATTTCCCCCCAAACAATTTGTTCTCATTTTGGAGACCGTTCAATATTTGACAGACAGCATGCTTTGTGAGGGTCTCTTCAACAAACCTCAGTCAATAAAAATATGACGTAACTGCTTTTTGTAAAACGCACGGTACTTTCATGATTGATTGTATGTTGTTTTACCGCCCATTCGAGAATTTTTTACACATAAAGAGACGTCACCATAGACCGGTGAAGGGCTTCAAATTTCGACCTTTATTCGGCACTCAGGGCCATTGAGTAGTGAGGGGTCTTTATCGTGCCAACGCCTGCCGTGACACGGGACCTCAGTTTTTAAGGTAACATACGAAGGACCAGCAACTTTCACTTCAAAGTGCCGAGCGCATGGCGAAGGAAAAATTGCTACCCATTTTTTTATCGACTTAGGTCAGTCGCGGCCGAGATTCGAACTCACGACCTCCCGATCACGGAGCGAGCGCTCCACCGACTGAGCTACTGTGAACGGTGATACTTTCGTGAGAAAATTGTGGCTTTTTCGGATGAAAATTCATAAACCTAGGTCATGTGTCATGACAGGCGTTGACATTATTAGCTCCTTGAATGTCTATTAAAAGTTTAGGCAGCTATATTTTAGGCCCTGTGAATTTCTGAAAAATCAAAATTGCTTAGTTTTAGCTGACAGTGCATCAAATATCACTTTGGCCCTTGTCGAAAGCATTTCTATTGTAAATGACGCAATTTTCTCACTCGTCAATACATAATGTCATTAATTCCGTCAACATTCCCATTTCCTGAAAATTTCTTCAGAAATGACCAAATTTCCAAGGCGCTTTTCAATATTTTGTATAGAGCACAACCTTTGATCCAAAGTGTGCAATCATGTAATGATAGAACTGTTTCTGAAGATTACAAAACAAATTTTATTTTTAGGAGAGGGTGCTCATGTCTTAATTTTTTCCTGGAGGTACTCGAATACACCTGTTTCCTGAAAAAAATTAGAAAATTGCAAATTCACAAAGCCTATTTTCAATACCTGGAATTTCAGAGGAAACCATTTTCATAGGAAATGAAAGCACTAAGTCTCTACTTAAGGACATACGCAACGTACCTTACCTACTGATAATTTTTCAAGATATTCTTAATTTAAAAATATAGTGTCATCAGATGTTCGAAGACAAAAAAATCAGCCTGCATTACCAGGGGTTTTGAAATATATCAATTGATAAAAATTCTTGTATAATTCAAAGAAAAATATACAAAAATTACTATACATATATTCTAAATGTTTTTTTCACCCAAACTTGTTTTAGAAGAAGTGTACAACAGCATATATAGACATTAAAATGTAGCACACAATTTCTTTAAGTATTGGAACTCTTCAACTCCAGGGAAAAGGGCAATAAAGTTCAAACTACGTTGCGTACACTGATGTCTGAAATAGGACATATGGTGCAAGTAAATAAATTTTAATAATTGGAATCATCACAACTTTTACAAAGGAAACTTTTTAGCAAGCACCTTTTCTGGATATTCCCAAAACTAATGACCACATCACTTGAAGTTTGTATTTTTAGCTTTTGTATGACTAAAATAACCCAAAAAAAGAAAGAAAAGAAAAAGAAAAAAGAGAAACTATAGTTTTTAATGGAAATAATCTAAATAGGTTCTCTTCCGTTATTTGTAAATTATTTGGAACGCACAACACAAGGTAATCGTTAGTTTTTTTTTCATTCATTATAGTTTTAACTTTGATTAATTTGATATTTATTTTTTTAAAATCACAAAAATATGGAATCAATGAAGACAAACATCAGAGACTAGGTAAAAGCTTATGATTTATATATAAAAAAACATATACCGTATACTGAGCCATAGTCTTTGAAAAGTATCCTGATACTGTAAATACTGTAGATATCACCCAAGTTAACTCTCCAAAGTACACTTGTGTGTGGGGAGGTTCGTCCTATTTCATAGTTCCGTGTGCAGGAGGATGGGTCTCTATCAACTGCATTGCTTGAAATAAACCGAGTTGGGTCTTGTGGATCCAAAGGAGCACTTAGAGTCTGATAGGAAGTTTTACCATGTGCTAAATCAACTTAAAACGAAAACAACTTTAGTTATATTAATTTCAGTTTCTATAAGCTGTTTGTTTTTCCTTTGCACTGTAATTCTACTGTTTTTTTCTTTACACTATAATACTAATATAGATGTCACCAGCATACCTTTACCGATTTTAAGGAAAGTACATAAATATAAATACCCATGCCTCTATTCATGTTTTTAAAGAAAGAAATGAAATAATACTTTCATATATATCGCAAAAACACGATAAGCGCATAACCTGATGGGATACACGATTGGTAATTTAAAATTACAGACTATTATGTACAAAACAAAATACAATATGTAGCTACATTAATAACTATTTTAATTAGTTAATAAACTATGTACATACATTGTATATATCTATTATTATTTATTAATTCAATTTTTTTTTTTAATTTTACCATTTTAATGGTATGAAAACAACTGAGAGAAGACTGAAATACCTTTTGTCGGATATATTTTTACTTACCTACTTACACTGTAGTCCTCTTCATGCATTGAGCACATAAGGCCTAGGATATATTTTTTGGTATAGCTAATTTATTAATTTTTACGTGTTCCATTAGGACTTATGTGCGTACATTTTCACAGCAATAAAAACGCATGTAAAAATTTAAGGCATTAAAATTCGTAAATATTTTCGTAGTTTTTCTAAACAAAGCTTAATTATCAGCACATATGCGTACCAATTTTCAACCTTTCTTTTCTCCAAATTAAGGACATTTCTTTGGTATGCATAATAAATTTTCTCTTTGACACTTGCTGTATGTTTATCTGATGCAGTGCTGTGCGAAGGGAGTCAAATACATATACATGTACCTTTTTTTCTCATAGAAACACCTTCCTCCGTTATTTTTCCCGTTCTAATAGGCTTGAATATAAATCAATTTGATTACTTGGTTTAATTTTGAAGTAAATCGCTGCTACCTAAACAAGCATGTAGTCTCAGAAATATTGAAAAGATATAAGTTATAAAGTTTTCATGACTTTAATAGAAATACGTCATTCTTTTCTTAATCAACATATCACTCGGTCGATTGCACCTCTTCTATCAGATTAAGAAATGTCGAATGATTGCCAATTGAAAAGTGTACATATGGGCACTTCTTGTGAAAATAAAATTGTCTAGGATCTCATCAAACTAATTGCCGGATAATTTTCCTTTTTATTCGCATCCACATTCGAAAAAAAAAAGAAACAGAAAAAAAAGAAAAGTGAAAAACTAATATAACCAATTAACTTGTTATTTTGTAAAAACTTATAGACGTTTAAAAGAATTCGCTTTATATAAGATAGTTCATAAAAGTTTGACAGAATATTCTTTCTAAGATCGATAATACAGGGATTAAAATTCAGTGGTTAAAGAAAAGAATAATTTTTTCACGCTTTGGGATTTAAGAAAATGACATAAATATAATTTAACGACTCAAGCTTAAGACCGTAAAGCAGGCAGGAGGCAGCTTATCGCGTTTGGTGGTTTTTAATACGAATAATATCTGTATTTTTTTTAAATAAAAGTCATGTGATTTACATGTAAACTTTTTTTTTTTTTTTTTTTTTTTTTTTTTTTTGCAACCCCGCTTGATTTTATATGAGCCTTAGCCATACAATCATGCTTTTTCATCATAAAGAATTTAAAGAGTAGATACAATTCTTTTTCACGAACAGTTTGTTATAAGGTGTGATAGCGTTTATAAGAAGGTGTGGTAGAGTTTAGACGTTACAACTTACGTCACACAATATTATCATAAAACAGCCCCCCAACCCCCTTTTGATTATCATTCCAATAACAGCGTGTCAATTTACTAAATCGACCGTAGAATCGATGGATGTTTGATTTCAATGAAATCAATACTACTGTGCATTTGAAAGACAGAATCCAGCAATACTACTGACAATACTGACCAATCGTATTGAATGATTGTTCACGAGTATACAGTAAACAACAATTACACGTGGACAGGCAAAGCAAGTTTTACTTCCTATATCCATAATGTCATGTTGTAATAGAAATATAGTTCCTAATTAGGTTTAGCTATTTAACCTTTAGTACATGTACAAGGAAGAAACGGTCGAAAGATAAACTCATTAAGCTTTAATAAATTTTGTTGATTAATACAAATCACTGGTGTTTCTTTCACGGTAGATGGAGGACTAAAATGCTTCTTTTTCTTTAGATTTCTCTTGAAACCTGCTTAGCTATATAGCATAATAGTAGCAGAGTAGCCTTACTAATTCCATGCGTTAAATTTTCTTGTACTAGTATTAACTTCACCCGGTCAAATCACAACCAAATATGAAAGTGCTTTTTTGGGAACAGAAAACGGCTTTCACTGACCACGTGTTGCTGCTTCCTACAAATGACGTAATGGAAAACAACCATTCAATGTGATTGGTCAGTATTGTCAGTGGTATTGCTGGATTCTGTCTTTCACATGCACAGTAGTATTGATTTCATTGAAATCAAACATCCAATCCATGAGTAATATGGTAATCAATTTGTGAAAATTTACTACGGTCGATTAAGCAAACTGACACGCTGTTATTGGAATGATAGTACATATACAATGTACTTTATTAATTTTTTGTACCTGCCTTTCGAGAGTTTTTTTTTTTTTGGGGGGGGGGGGGGTGAAAGGATAGTTAGTTAGAACATTTAAATGTAAATAAAAGCGATTTTCCTCATAAATAAAAGCGATTTTCCTCATTCCTTATGGATTCAAATTTGACCTGAATTAAGTTTTACATATTTTTACTTAACGGGATAAACACCCTGCTTGGCATTACAAAAAGAAGTCTTTTAATTCTTATTTTATCAATATTTTCTGTCCAAAAAATGTATTTAAAACATCAAAATAACATCGAAATATAGCAGATAAGATAAATTTTATTTTTAAAATATCATCGTTTATCGAAACTGTCAATTAACAATTCCAGTAAACAACTCTTCATTAATTTATTTGTACAAGATCCTGATGATACGTATGTGCATTTAATTAAATCTTCACATTTATCGTAATTTCCTTTAATTTATATTTCTTCCCAAAACCGATTTCTATTATTAGTTTTTTCTTAATCTCTAGTTTATGTACATAAGAATACTTCCAGAAAAGGCGGTAAAATTAGAAGTCTTCCGAATGCACACGACAAACGGAAAACCTGATAAACGCAAAACATGCGATACGATAAACGAAAAACCTGTCTGATAGGATATACCAGCACGATACGATAGGATATACACACGATAAGACACGATAGAATTGTCAAGAAAAAAGTTACTTATTTATACAGACTACAGGAAGATAAGGATGCGTTGAGTTTGACTGGAAGTTTTACCATTTTCTAAATTAACTTGGAAAAAAAAATGATAAAAAAACTTCACTTATTCTAATGCAATGCTTTATTACCTAGACAATACTGAAAAACGAACCTATAATAGACCATTATTTTGTGTTGCAAATTTAATATTCATATGCTGGGTGCATGCTACATGAAATTTCTGATGAGCAACTAACATGCACATGTATATAGAACATTAGGCCAAAATAAAAAAAATAGGTTTGTTTCCCCTAACGCGACCGACCCACTTAAATCGTGCCGACTGAAAAGTTTTTTTAATAAGATTATTCAAATATTTATTTTTATTGTTTATCAACTCTATAAAACACAATTTCATCAAAATTCGTTTTTTATCAGAACGGTGGCTTTTGTTTTACTCTCATTTAGCGCCCACAACATGTGGCCACAGAGGGTTATATATCTAGTGTTATAAACAATGGCGATGTATCAATCTTAATATACATCTTTAACTTATTAGAATCCTACGCTCTGGAAACATTTCGTGAATTAAATATACCATGACTAAGGAGTGTTAAGATGGTATTTACAAATGTGTCTTCTAAATTAACTTACGTAGTAAGCATGACAAAGCTTGCCTCATGAGCAGAGGAGGGGCCCAATTTGTGTATGCATATCAATAAATTTCACTCCATTTCATTCGTTTCGATCTAAAAAACACTTCATGTATGATTCTATTTTTACTATATAGGACCATAGGATTTGTAAATAAATCTTTGTATAATTATTTCATCTCGATGAATATAATTCGGATGTCGTTTCTTCATTCCTTTTATTTATGGGGTAAACTTCGTGACTATAACATTAGATATATGAAACTTTAATCATTTTAGATATGGTTTGGTTGAATTAAATATTGTTTATACAGGTACTCTCTTTTCAAATAGTGTTGAAATCTTTAAAGTTGGCTTATGGTACGGCTTTCTGAGACGTCCAGTTATTTTTCTTTTCTTTAGTTGGGCCCTTGAAAATAGGTTGTTTCTTTGCTTTAAAACACCTTTAAAAATTGCTGGGTTGACAGCATTTGGACACCTGCCTGGTGGAGGGCTCCTAATTTAGACTTTTACTCGGCACTTATGGCTATTGATCATAAAGCATCAGTAAGGGATCTTTATCGTGCCAACATCTACATGTATACTGTGACACTGCATGGCCCAACGTTTTTTACGGTCTCATTTGACTGACTAGTTTCCACGCCCCACGTCGGGACCTGTGACTTAGAATAAGCTCCTGAATTACGTCGCGACTTCAAAACGAATCACTAGAATTACTTCGCCACGCAAGGCCCTTGACATTTTATCTGTGTAAGCACTCGAAGATGATAGGTTTGAAAACAAATATACTCGGATGGCAGATGGTTGAGTATTTGCGAATCTTGTCTTTTTGTAAAAATTCAATTTCAATAAATTTACGCTGGCCTGAGATATTTCACAAGTTCAAATGAATATTTGTGAATTAATTTACCATACATGTTGCTTTTAAATTTCATTTGTATGATCTTCGGGTAAAATATCGGTTTCTTTTGTTCTTTCTTATTTATAGAGATATTATTCAATTTTCAGAATGTATTTTCAAAACTGCTGTCAGAAAGAAAAAATAATTTACCTACTTACCAACTCAACTTGAAATTTTAGGGTCGAGTTAGGGGAAACAAAGATATTTTTAATGATGGCCTTATTCTAGGGTTTCACTTAATATTTTGTAATATATCAAAAACTGTACAATATAAGTTCATTATTTTCAAAAAACAAGCATTTTCCCCTTGTTTCCCTGATTACTTTCAGATACTATACCAAGGATAAGATTATTAAATTTAATGAAATTGGATAATTGTAATATGGTCGTAAACATACTCTAATTGAAGTTATTAAGCTATATATATTTATGTTTACTCCTGATGTACATTGTATAAAAATATTTGCCAGAAGCTTTTACTAAAATTTTCTCTGCGCCACATTTATTGTTTTTATTAACGATTAAAACCTTCAACTGTTACGGGTAGGATAATGATGACTTCGAAAATACATGTCTGTAACTGATACCAGATCTTTGTTAAAAAATGAGAATTAGTTATGTTTGAATTATCATTTTGATATTACGACATTACATAATTTGCACATAATGTGTAAGAGTTACAATTGCTACATTTCACTGTTCAAATTATATAGGTTCGGTGCATGTAAAACTACGTTATTATGATGAACAACAATTTACTTTGAAGTGTATTAAGAATGAAGAAAAAAATCATTTAACATACATACCATATGCAAATGTCCTTTTAAATCCGAATGACAAAAGCAATAATTTGAGCATTATTACGGTAGAAAAGTCTGCGTTGCTTCTACTAGACATTACTTTTTAAATTTATGGCGAGGAAGTAATGTAATAAGTTATGGCGGGTCTTTTCCACAATAATATCAACTGTTTGCGTTTTGTGTATACATCCTAATAAATCAGTTACCATGATATATGTCTGAAAGAACAAGTGCACTTATGCGCCACGGTAAAAATTTAAAAAAAAAAATAAGATTCGAATTAAGCATAATTTTTCATCTCACATCATCAATTGATATCTAATTATAAGATTCAACAAATTTTACCTCTAAAATACATGTTTTTACAAAGAGCAAAGCCATACAATGTGGTAGGGGTCAGCCGACATTTGTGATTTTTATACTTAATCGAGGACGGGCATTCGAAATGAATGCCGGTCCTACTTTCGGAGCCTTTTTTATTTTCAGCCTATAAAAACTTATGCCAAAGACAAAAGACGCACTATATATTTATAGCACTTGTGTGAAAGTAGGAAATTTGTACAACATTAGGCTAGTGCTTAAAATATTAAAAATTTATGAAAAGTTCAATGTTTTTCCTATAACAAGTTGGAGCTATTTACATGTACCTGTGTGACATCTGTTGAACCCAACTGTGGGATAAATTATTTTAAATAGTCACAAGAGTTCTACCCGGTAAACAATCCTCAAAAGCGCTCACCGTAGACACAGCCAAGTTTTATATAGTTCTGCTTTAGGGATGTTTGCATGTATTTGGTTTTTTGGAAACCAGTGTTTAACTATTACCAACAGAGAAGGATTTGGCTATATACTCTGTATTAAAAGGGCACTGAAAAGGACCCATTCTCTATTGTGTAAGTGCACTAAGTCTTGTCCTTTGCAATTAAATATATATTAATAATTATTCCGAATGACTTTCCTTGTGGTATGAATTGCCAATTTCTGTTGGTTATTTACCTTGCAAAACACATGAGGGCCTTGCTACTACTTCCTTCGATTGAAAATAAAAGAACATTGGAAATTGTCCTCAGAGCTTGTAGTAAGACGGTTTTCCCGTGTTAGTGTTAGTGTTAGCTATTTTAGTGTTATAGGATTTTATGTGGCACTCGGTTTTAGATCCTACTATATGTACCTGTAAGTATTGCTTCTCATGATCAGTGCAACCGCGGTACCATATCACTAGCTGGAATTTCAAAACTATGACATAAATTCAAAATCTAAGTACAAAAGAGGTCCATTTCGACATAAACTAACATACCATGAGTATAGAGACTATCTAAACAGGTTACATGTAAGCCTAAAGGTCTAGTGATAATATTTACCACCCTTATCCAAATATGCATAATAAAATTGTTCATTTTCATTGTGAGCTCTTTGCACCATCTTAAATTCATGAATTGAACAAATTTGAATCTACATTATCTGAGGATGCTTCCATTTAAATATAACCAATCATGGCTTTGCTGTTCTTGAGTAGAAGATTTTTAAAGATTTAACCTATGTATTCCTATGTAAAACTTTGATCACCCATTGTGGCCCCACCCGACCCCCAGGGGTCATGTTTGAACAAACTTGAATGTACACTATCTAAGAATGCTTCCATATAAATATGACCAATCATGTCTTTGCTGTTCTTAAGAAATAGTTTTTTTTAAAAATTTTTACTATGTGTTCCTACGTAAAACTTTGATCGCCCATTGTGGTCCCACCCTATCCCCGGGGGTCATGATTTGAACAAATTTGAATGTACACTATCTGAGGATGCTTCCATGTAAATATGACTAATCATGGCTTTGCTGTTCTTGAGAAGAAGATTTTTAAAGATTTTCCTATGTATTCCTATGTTAAAATTTGATCGCCCATTGTGGCCCCACCCGACCCCAAGGGGTCACGATTTGAACAAACTTGAATCTACACTACCTGAGGATGCTTCCACATAAGTTTCATATTTTCAAGCACAGTGGTTCTTGAGAAGATTTTTTAATGATGCCATTAAGTTTTCACGAATTCTTAATTATCTCCCCTTGGAAGAAGGTGTGGCCCTTCATTTGAACAAATTTGAATCCCCTTTACTCAAGGATACTTTATGGCAAGTTTGGTTGAAATTTGCCCAGTGGTTCTGGAGAAGTCGAAAATGTGAAAAGATTACAGACGGACAGACAGACGGACTACAGACAAAATGTGATCAGAAAAGCTCACTTGAGCTTTCGGCTCAGGTGATCTAAAAAGAATCCAAAAATGATTTTTTTTTTTTTTTAAAAGTTGCATTATTAAAGGTTGATCCCTATACACAACTTACTACTGCTAAGTTGTAGTTCCTTCTCAACGCGAATAATGATGTCCTTGAAAAATGTCCCGGGTCATTTTTTGACATCGAAAATTTTTTCTTCAGCCGTAGAAAAAATGTTATTTTTTGTGAAAAAGAATCCAAGGGGTCACTTTTCTACAGGTGTAACCTATAAGAGATTGACCCCAATCCCGACAGATCTAGAGTGACACAAAACTTAACAGAGTTGATTGATGTCAAGACAAACACTGGACAAACACACAACATTACCTGTATTTCATCCTTTGGACCCACTGTGTTCTCAACACACAATAAGAATTGCACAAAGATACGCCACATTTGGTTATTGATTAAAACTTTTATTATGTCGTCCAGAACGTAAGTGATGACGACGTATTGTTATCACTATAACAATTATTTTGTCCGAGCATTTTCTCGAAGATTTTAAAATGGCGACAATTGCCATGGTATTAGTTGGAAAAACTTTTTCACACTTTTTCACACAACGAACGAGTTAACTAATAGTTTGATTTTTTTTCTGGGAGGTAGAAAATCTACCGTCACTTGTCCCTGTGCATGGACGCCGTCTGGGACGACATGTACTGTTGCTTGCAATGGTAAATATTCTAGATTAATTCTTTCTTTATCATCTGTTTCATATTTAGATAGTGCACTAATTATAGAAATAAGGGCTAACTAAGAACTAAACTATATGACAAACGGAATGACTTCTTGCATGTATATATGTACAGTGTAGTAATATTCCAGTTGTCAATCGCTTACATATGACATCTATGTCTCCAAACTTATTCGGTAAGCTAGTGCATGCTCTGATTAAAATCAACTTTTAAACAGATGCAGGATACCGACAAACAAGTTGATATTAACGGGCTTTCAAAATTCTCAATCAAAGTCGACATTAAGAAAACTATTGGGTCATTATAATGAAAACCATGCATTGGATGCCTAATGGGGTCTAAAGAGACCAGACTGCTAAATCTTTGAGCATATATTCCGTTTGAAAAGCATTAGAACAAAAGATGTAGTGAATACCACTCTAAAAACATCAGAATTAAATCAAGGAAGGAATATCCACAAGTTGAAACTCTGCCATTCAGTCACCTTTCAGTAAGCTTTCGGTCACTTTTCAGTTAACTGAATGGCAGAGTCTCATCTTGTGATCTTCGTGTCATTATGTTCATTGCTAAATCTAATCTAATCTCTAATTGAACGAAGAAGACTCGTTGGTCGCAACGAGATCGGATCTAATTATATTTACCATACTACTTTTTGTTAAATCAGCCTTATTCTTCTGTGTTTCTCTTTGACGTTCAATTATTTAGATTTCAATCCAAAATTAAATTAATTATATCATTGTTTATTGATTTGTTCTTATTGATCTTAAATTACGCATGCAGCAATTCAAACTATATTTTCTTGCATTATAAATCATTTCAACCTTGTAATTTATACTACCCAATAAGAATCTGATTTACAACAGCAACAAATAATAAGGAGACCGATTAATATAACTTTAACTTCCTTCAAAATCCTTTTTGATCTTCCTCCACTGTATGCCTGTATCTTGTGCTTGTTATTATCAAATAAAATACGCTTTAAACTAAGGAAGGAAATATTTTCCATGCAGGTGTAGCATTTCCATTCAATTAAATTGCATTTCATTTTCCATATGCACAGGCCACTGATATTTTAACACAGTTTTGTTAAAAGAGTACACGAAGCTTTACATTTTTCATTTATTCTCATGGATGATTTGTTTTAAAAATGTCCTTAACAAACAATGACCTTTTTTTGTTCAAGATCTGATTATAAAGTAAAAAAAAAGATTGAAAGGATAAGGAACTTTAAGAGTGTTTTTTTTTTTTTGTTTTGATTTTAGGGTGAAATTTAAAGGTATAGCAATTAAAAATACGTTGGAGTCAATCGAACGTCACCATGATGACAAGATGAAACGGGTTGATTGGATATACATGTGTGATATTATGGAAAAGTCAATGGATAAAAAGGAAGGCATACTAAATGTTGATTATCATTCTTTAAAAACGATTGCTAGTTGTTGTTTTTTTTAAATGTATTAAAGATTCACTCGTGTTAATTTCTTTATTGTTGACTTTTGAACTTTTCAAATATTTAGAGCACCAGAGCCAAATCCTGAGTTTCACTAAGTTGATTAAAATTTGTTAAATGTCATTGGATCTACTTTAAATATGTATCATATTCTTTTATATTACTTCCAAATTCCAAAGTGTGCCCAAAAATCCCTTTTAAAAGGAAATTTAGTATTAATTTCGTGTTAACTTATGGTTTAAATTGTTGGTTGTTGAGCAATATAGTCCCTTGTCTTCTTACTTTAGGACTGACTGCTTAATCTACGAACTGATGAGTGTTGTTACATTGTTTTGGGAGTTGTTTTGGTATTGCTTTAATGTGACTTATTTATTTACTTATATAATTAGACAAACCCCTCCTAGAGAGGAGATACACTGGTCAACTTGTGCAACAATCTAATAATATAAATTTTATGCCCCCGTAATCAAAGATTCGGGGGCATATAGGTTTTGCCCTGTCCGCCCGTCTATCTGTCTGTCTGTCAGTTTTTCCACAAAAAACTTTAACGTTGACCATAACTTTTGACGGATTGGAGCTATGTCTTTCATATTTCACCTGTGTATCCCTCTTGTGACAAGGGCTTCATTCAGGTATTATTTTTTATATAATATTTGACCATAACTTTTTAACAGTTGGTGCTAGGGCTTTCATATATATATATATATATATATATATATATATATATATATATATATATATATATATATATATATATATATATATATATATATATATATATATATATATATATATGTGTGTGTGTGTGTGTGTGTGTGTGTGTGTGTGTGTGTGTGTGTGTGTATTTCTTGTGACATGAATTTCCCTTGGACTCCATAAATTTTGACTGTTTCACCTTGACCTTGGAGTTTGACTTTCCTTCGGAAAACTTTTTAATTAGCCATAACTTTTAACGGTATATTTAATATTTTTCTAGTAATTCTTGTGACAAGACCTTTATTTCCGCACCATAAACATTGACCTTGGAGTCTGACTTACTTTTGAAAAACATTATCCTGGCAATAACTTTTGAAGGGCTTGTGTTAGGGCTATCATATTTCACAGGTGTATACCGCGTGATAAGTCCTTTCTTTGGATACCGATGTTATTGATCTCTTGATCTTGACATTGGAGTTTGACTTGCATTTGATGAATCTTTGCGTCATAGGGGCATCAGTGTTTCACAGACACATCTTTTTTTCAAGAATTGCAAACCATCTTGTATTTCAAAACTTCACAATGAATTTCAATTATAGTTTGTATTTTTGATTCTTCTCACCGTATATTTCAGTGGAGTACATATCTATTGGATGTATTCTGCAAGGGCAGACCTACATGTATATACATGTACCAGAGGTGTAGTTTTAATGCAAATATTTTTTTTATATTTCTTCAATCTTCTTACTGTTCATTATTCTATTTATGACTTATGTTTCAAAGAGAAATGCAATTTTAAAAGGTCAATATTTCATAAGCTGTTTTGATTATTAATCACACCATGTTGAAAACAAATTCCCTGACTAGACGGGCCCGTAGGAAGCAATTTCAGTTTGGGAAGGGGGGGGGGGCGCAGCCATACATTTTCAGCTGAGGGGGCACTACCAAAAATTTCCCGACAAGCAAAAAAAAAGTCATCAACTAAGAAAAATTCCTTGACAAGCCAAAAAAAAGGTCATCAGACGTTTTTATTGAGGAGGCACAAGCCTAAAGTATCTAAGTTTACTATAGTGATCTATATATCGGCAAAATTATTGGGGGGCACGGCCCCCAGTGTTCCTACGGCCGTGCTAGAACAATAGTGTCAGCAACCTTTTCCGCAGAAGACAGTCTTAACTTAAATCGCCATTGTTGAGCATTCAACCGATCTTTGTCTCAAAAAAGAGTGACCAGTCAGTTTCTAAGTGAATAGAAGCAGTCTCCCAATATGAATATGCCTTGCGTCACACTCTTCCTATTTTCAGCCTTTTCAAATAATGACGAATTACGGAGTGCGCGGGCGTCATGCGTACATCAGGCAATCCGGTGTATACGTCACGTATAGGCATGTTACTGTCGGCAACAACCTGTTAAAATTATAAGCATATCACAAAAAATTTTTAAGGTGAAAAATATGTCAGATCCTTCTTGACAACCGGAATTTGATTTAAATTTGACATGTTTCAATAGTGTATATCATTTTTCAAAAACACATTATTTATCCTGTAATTGGACTGACGAATCTTTTTCCCATTATAATAATCGTTGTTGCCACCATGAGCTGCTGAAAACGGAAAATGAAATCCATCAAGACAGCCAATAATATTTTGTATGTCGAAAAATATAGTCGAAACTTTGGAGACAGAGTGTTTTGTGTTTGAGTATCAGGCCAATTAATAACTTACATAATGATGAAGGTGGTATAATTAAATTGTGTTTTCTATTTCATTTAAAGAATGAATGGCTGACAAGGTACATGTAGCTAATTATAGGAGATGCTTGCGGCAATTAGGTTTTCATTAACAGTCGTTTATCTCGGGGACTGTAGTAAAGCCAACTGCAGACATATTCCACGCCTACGCAGCACAGTTAAGGCTGCAGTAAGGAGGCGGGGCCTAATTTATACGGGAAATGTTTACTATGACATCACACAAAAATATAAGTTCTTCAAATTACCACAAAATGAAATGATTTGCTATTTTAAACTTATGAATAGCTTTAAACTACATCAATACTAACTAGTGCATGCATTATTGTCGTTGGTTAAATCCCACACAGCAATATATAACCAATTCTCTGATCGCAATGCACTTGTCAATGTGACGTCATATCGGAAAATTTGACGCAGTTTGTATGCAGTGAGAGGCGGATTAAGTTATATTTATACAATGAAAAATGTATTTTGTAATTAAATAAAATATAAATTGTAGATATATAAGAGGCCATTAACTTGGATGCGATGTCTGTTTTATGATTTTATTCATATACTTCCCGAACATCCCTAGAGAAGCGATACTGTCGTATATTTGTATGAAGATTCATTGAATGGTAATAGAAGGGTCGTAATAAATCGATATATTGCAAGGGCATACCCTCAATGAATTATGACAAGCTTTTACACATAAACTTAAGAAGTATGAAGCTATTTGAAAAGTGCTGCGGACCTGTTGAAATCTTGCAAATGAATTAATTATATCTATATTTGATGTACTTGACCAGCAAAATATTCAACATACGGTCTAACAAATGTAATTTTAGCAATTAGATAGTAGAATCTATACAGGTACGCAGCACTTTTCACAAACTACAAAGAGTGTTGAAAATAATTATATGTTAAACTTAGATTTTTAACTTGGTTATGCCCTTGCAATATTAGAATTTATAGATGACCTCAATACTTCAGGTATATTTGCTAAAATCACGTGACAAGTCTTAATAAGAAATCATTTAGTTTTCAACCACATTGCATTTGTCCGATAATAGTAAAGTCCTAAAAAGAAATGTCCATCCTTGTAAAGAATGTATTTTCTAGCTAAAAAAATCGCCGATATTTCCATTTGGCACCTTAACTGTGCTGCGTATTGGAAGGATTCCTGGTTTGCCATATACCAAAGGAATATAATCAGCTGTTTCTGGTAGGTCGGGTTCGGATCCACTAGTCATGGATCATCGTCAAGCGAATGTTTGATTATATTCAGTATTAAATTTCAGAACTGACATGAAAATTCTTAAGAAACGGTTTGCTGTTGAGAAACAATATTTTTTGTAAATACATTGTATATAATCAAGAGTCAAAACAAATAACTCACTGTCATATGTCAATATGTAAAAATATTTCATATTGGTTCTGTTGTTATATGCGTAATATCCCATTCTTTACTATGTTTTATATGGTTTTGATTATAGAATTTCTTTATCTTCGAATTATGACTCATTTATCAATACTCAACAGACGAAGTCATTCGGAAACAGCCCTGAGTTGCCGCTCCGATACATGACGAGATACATGTGCATTTCAAGAAGAAACCTGGATAAATTTAGTAATCCATGTTAAAAATAATTTTTAAAGAAAATAGTATAACAAAATGTCTCCAAACATTTTGGTAACAGATAGTTATACTGAAAGATAAATGAGATATAACGATGAACCGCCAATCTCTGGAATACAATGCACACAAATTAAGGTATTTGATGCTGGCAATCTTTTTACTATATATAGGATCCTTTCTCTATTCTAGATTGAGGCAAGACAGTGTCCTTCATACATCAGTCTAAATTAAAAAAAAATTGTATATGTATTTTACGTGTTTAAAACATAAAATAATTCTGTATTTGAAAAAATCAGACGCTTTCTTTATCCTGATATAACAGTAAAAGGCCTACATGAAGTAAGAAGCAGACATTGGACTAGTTCCTTTTACAGTCCAAATTCAGAAAAAAATATTTTCAGTTATGATATTCCTAGCACTTGACTGGTAAAATTTCTGTATGGTGAACAATTCTTCAATGGAACGGAAAACAACGTAGCAAACTACGGATGAAGAGTAATGGATGCAATAGCTAATTTTCAAGTGTTACTTTTTATACATATATATAATTATGTACCTTTTTTTAATTAAAAAAGAGTCCTTATAACAATATGAAAAACTAATTAAATAATACTTAATTCAAACAAATATCCTAAAGTTCTCAAATGTTTCTGTGCTGTATCAAGAAAATAAATGCGATGTTAAATATTCGATGTAGAATAGAAGGAATGAAAATGTGTCTGCTTTGAGAATTACATAAGATAAGTATTCAAGTATCGGGACTTCCTTGTCAATCAGAATCTGCAAAGAAATTTTTTCACATATGCATAAACAGTCCAAGAAAATTGACCTTGGTACTGCTGAAAAAAAGTTTTTAGTGCAGTCCTTTCCATAATTTAAAAAAAAAAATGTGCCAGAGCGGGATCCTTAATATGTAATGAAAAGAAGCTTATGGGACTTGTTCGTTAATTTATTATCGTAACTTTGGTTGACTTAGCTCTACCTAGAAGAAGATTGCTTGATTATGATTAATTTTAAAAAAAGTAGCAAATGTGATATGATTTTAATTTGATGTGGAGTATTTGTTCATTATTATTTCCTAGGTGTTTCTTTCAATACGCCTTAGAAACGCAATTCAGAAAAAAAAAAATCTATAATAAGCTTAGTTTGCTGCCATCGATTGTATATTTTCCTGTTAATTGAAAGAAGTATTAAAAAAGATATGCTTTAAAGGTACACTGCATAATTATATATTTAGTTAGCCCCACTATAAGAAAACAATAGGCCCACAGACTACATTACTAACCTGAACACTTTTGCTAAAAAAAAAAAGCAGAATTCTGCTTCTCAATATTAAAAAAATAATATATATAGTGCCCCATCCCCTTGGGTCATGATTTAAACAAACTTGAATCTACACTACCGGAGGATGCATCATATTAGTATGAGTAATAGTGGCTTTGCTATTCTTGAGAACATTGATTTTAAAAGATTTTTTCCTATTTAATCCTACGTAAAAGTGAGATTCTATTGTAGACTGTCCTACCCCAGGGGGCCATGATTTAAACAAACTTAAATCTACACTATCTGAGAATGCATCTGTATCAATATAAAAATATCATAACCTTTTCATAAGAAAAAGGTTTTGAAATGATTTTTCCCTATATATATAGGTAAAAATTGACTCCCTATTGTGGCCACATCCTATCCCGGGGATTCCTGATTTAAACATTTTGCATCTGCACTACCTTTGGATGCTTCTTTGTTTACATAACTAATCACAATTTTGCTATCCTTCAAGAAGATTTTTAAAAGATAACGGGAAATGTCATTTTACATGCTAAACGCTCTAAAAGAAAAACACTATGTATTTTGGTTTGCACATTTTCCTAAGCACCAAATTGGTATTACATGTACATATTTTACATAACTACTTCTGTGCAATTCAGGATTGAACTGTTTTTGCATGTTATCTAATGGTTTATTCACATATTTCTTTGAATACAATTTACATAGTTAAGAGGGTTTTTTTCATTACATATTCCTATAGCGCTGACGAATTTTCAAAAAGCTTCATATTAATCTCAATTAACAGTTAATTCAAGATTCTCATAAGGGTTTTTCTCATAATGTAGTTCCTGATATGCACTCTTGTTTTCAAACACACTCAATTCCTGATATAAGGTTTTGTCATTTTGTACAATTTTATTTGCATTTGAATGTCCTCCTTCTGCTTTATCCGTTTCTGCCGAAATATTCCGATCTTTTGGCATTCTGCAGATGCTGAACGTTTTCTTTCCACTTGAAAAAAAAAGAACAATAAATAAATGAATACGTAACTACTAGTGATAATGAGAAGAAACGCCTTTGTTTGCATGATTTCATAATTGCCATTTATTAATTAATAATTATATATATGTTTATTTATACTTTATTAACATATTCATTTATGATTGATATTATGTTGTTAACGTCCCATTTGAGAATATTTTACCCAGATAGAGATGCCATCGTATACAGGTGAAGGGCTTCAAATTTAGACCTATATACTCGGCACTCAAGGCCATTGAGCAGTGAAGGTTCTTTATCGTGCCAACGCCTACCTTGACAAGGGACCTCGGTTGTTAAGGTCTCATCCAAGAGACCTTCATTTCCAGTGCCGGGCGCTTGGCGAAGGAACAGTCACTACCTATGTTTATGTATTAGGTTTGACGCGGCGTTGCGAACGAGAGTCGAACCCGGGCCTCCCGATCACGAATCGAGCGCCCTACCACTAGGCTACCGTGATCGGTAAAGAATTATGCAAAAAAACAAATTAAATTGATTCATGATTAAAAAAAAATATTTACAAATTGCAATGATAAAGATGGAGAGGGAGATTGGAGATTTAAAATCTTATTAATGAAGTAATATTATTTTACTTTTCAGTAAGCATCTTTTAGATTAAATTTACTAAATAAATTAAAAGCTAAAATGTAAGAATAAAAATTAAAATAAGTACCGTATAATTAATACAGCAATGATGACAAGCGAAACAACACCCATTGCTCCAAAAATACCACTCACTGTGTAATATTCTTTCTTATATGACACTAATGGTTTTCTGTCTTCCCCTTTAAATGGAAAATATCAAATATCCTTAACATATCTGAATCTTGTAACTTTCTTTTTTCAAAAAATGTAAATGATGCTGGCTTTTAAAACTTTACACGTACAACATTACACTGTATCATAGGATCACTCATAATTAATAAAATCGGAGCGATTGCTCAGGAAAAATAAACGTAGATAAAAAATGATAAAATATTTCCATCTATAATGGCAGCTTACAATAAGTCAAATTTCTTCCATTGCCGTTTGCAAATGTCATATATATTTTTTTTCAATGCGGCTAGGATAAGGCTGTCCGAAGAATGTCACAGTGTACCAGCCGTAGCAACGTCTCTGAACTACCTAGATATGACCTCATAATGGCATATGACGTCAAATCACTGCAAATTTGAGCAGACGTGACGGGGAAATTTTTACAAACTTGCCCCCAGCACTTTATATATAGCCAAGAATACGTTTAATTGATTTATGTAACAAGCCGTTCACAATAAGTTTGTTTTTCACTTGTGCCGATGCTATTTTTGTGTAACATTAAAGAAAATTTATAAGTGTCCGTCACGTGATCAACACAGTCATGTGACATCACGAAAATGCCTTTTTATAATACCTTATTTAACTCTCTTTACAACGTAACTGTGTAAGTGAACATAGATTTCAAATTGAAATCAAAACATAGCTCGAAATAAAATAGTATATGTCTAATGCATATTAAGCCTTCGGACAGCCCTAACATAGCTGCGAATGACTGTTACATATGTTCTGGCAATTTTCTCAGTCTTACATAATGAGAAGGAATCAGTGATATTAACTTCAATAAAAAAAAATGCGGTCGAGTTATATCCTAGAATTAAAAACATTCATAACACAATAATGCACTGATACAGAACAGGACTTTTTCGTGTCCTTGCATAATTACAAAACGTGCAGATATTTCCTTTCAACAACAACAAACAACGAAATTTATAAGACAACAATATTACGTCATTGATAATCCATCAAGTTTGTAGAGAATGATTTGTATTTGGGATGGGTGTAAACATAAAACAAATGGACAAAATTGCTAAATCACTCTTTAGAAGGAGTCTCATAATAAGGGTCTATGAAAATAAGGGAAAATCATCACAAAAGTACAGGTGGTAAGGGATATTAAACAAAAGCCAAAGTGTTTGATGGATTGATTTTCTATTCTAGGGAGACATCCAAACTTTAGAAAAGAAGATGTTATCTGATAAAACCCAAGCTGAAACTGATGATGAAATTATATAAATGTTACAAGGTAACATTGCCGGAAAATCAGTCTTCCTAAAATCGAAACTATTTTTTTTCCAGTGTCAATACTTTTAAATTATAAACTCAGTAGCTCGTATCAGCGACACTTGCCAATTCTTTTCATTTTTTTTTAATGCAAAAGGAGAAAAGTTGACTGAAAAGAAAGAAATAATCGGAGTCTATACATTGTTACTTTTACAGTAAAATTCGGTTAAAATGAAGTCACTGAGACATCGAAATTTGCTTCCTTATAACCGACTTGCATATTAATTTAAGTACTTGTTTCACTAAGGTCAGAAGTCATTTAAAGATTTCAATATTATAGCCAGCACGCATGCAAACGTCTAGATGGAAGCACAAAGAAATAATAATCTAATGAAAAGGTAAATTCAAGCTATTTTTAAATAGACAATCCTCAGCCTTCCCTCAATGATAATATTTTTTTTTTTTAAAAAGCAACTATAAATTGCAATCCTATTTGACATGAGGATAAAAACCTTCTTCAGATTCTGTTTCAAAATTTTCCCTTTAAAGAAAATATCTAATTTTCTTTTAAAAGCCTAGTGAATGTTTCTTGTATTATCTTCCCTAAAAACGTGTTCGTTCTTCATATGAAAGGCACTAAAGAGCATGCAAAAAATTGTTTTTTTGTGTAATAAATCTGCAGTCAATCGAAACTGTAATTGCAAACTTTGTTCTCGGATAAAAATTATGCATTATCTTTTACTCGAAACAGGTTTTCCTCACAATAATTAGCAAATAGATATAAATACCATAGAATCTAATGTTAGACAATGCGTTTATTCTGTCAGTTCAACAAGCGCGTGCCTGGACAATTGAGCTAGAAATATCACTTGTGTTAACTGTGCTTAACGAGGCCGAGTCTAATTATTTCTACCCTAGAGATTTTGATCAATTTTCTTGAATTAATTTTTACCATTATATTTATGTTTTAAGATTAAAAAATCAAATGTTTACCGTCCAGATTTCTTAGGGTTGCATCTCAAAAGTTGTCAAATTTTACTATTAGACCCTATGGGAATTTGTTGGAAAAGCGCGAAATTATCACATTTTTTTTCCATATTTTTTGTATTTCTGCCCTAGAGATTTCTTTTTCAGCCAGGTACATGAAAGTTATTGTGAAAAGTCACCAAATTGTGAACTTTCAAAAAAATTTGACCATCTAGTTTGGTGTAGGAATTATAACAAAAGTTCTTTTTTTTTCAATGCCCGATACCTCTAAAATTGCCATATTGCAGTATAATATATACCGGTGCAAATGTATTCTTGGCGCAGATGAATTATTTTGGTTAAAAAAAAAAAACAATTTTTAGATTGCTAGTATGTATAATATGCATGGAAGTCTTGAATATACAAGCGAGTCATGTGTCATTCTTCAGCGTCATGCGTTGCTTACAAATTCGGAAAATAGTTACATCGTTAGAGCCATTTCAGCGTTTTTTCCCTAATTGTTGTCGTAAAAAGCACATTTTCAGACCCATAGGCGTTACAGATTATGTTAATTTTGTATTAAAATCACAATATTTGGGAAAGGTGTAATGTTGAACATATGACTACATGTAATTAAAAAGCTGCGCAAAGTCATGCGCACACGAATTAGACTCGGCCTCGTTAAGATATTGACAATTACATGTCATATGATGAATATACGACTTAACTCAATAATGATGTCACTACTCCTTCATGTCTCATCTTTGTTAATCTAACATTTTTCTTTATTATTTCTAAGAGTGTTTGTTATAAAATAACTACATATTATCAAGTAGGCAATTTAAATTAGACATAACCATTGTAATGAAAAGTACACAAAAATATCAAATAATATTTGGAGGTAATGAGTTACAATTGCATCTGTTGTCCATGGAAAAAATTCCTCCTATCTCTACATGCTAAGAGCAATGACTAAAACTAAAATAATATATGAGAAAACCATTATTACATACATGTAATCTAATGCCATCGACTTGAGCGGAAATCGATATTTTTTGGGTAAAGATTAAAACCCACCTCAGGCCTTTAGTTCTTATCTTTTTGTTAATCTGAAGTGAACCTTTTTACATATATACCTGACATCGACACTTAAATAAGCAACAAGAATCTTATGCCTATACATGTATATCATATCAATTCTCTTTTCCTGAATGAACGAACAATGGAGATGGATGGTAAATAGACATTAAACAATTGATAAAACAATTATCACAAAGCCGTTTTTTAGGAGAAAATTGTCAACTACTAATAATTTTAGGTTGAAAGGATGTTTATGAAATAATAATCAAGACCAACTCACCTTTCTCAGGCTTATTTTCTTGAATATATCCAGCTAAACAACCACCGTCAGTTCTATTACATGTAGCATTGACACAGTAATCTTTACAGTGTTTCTGACAATTCTCTCCGTAAAATCCCGGATCACATTCTAAAGTTGAAACGATCATGTTTTAAAGTTTCATAGTGGACAAAGTTTCATAGTAAAGTTCCAAAGTAACTAAAGCATAAAGTATGAAATAATGTTAGGATGTCAACAAATATTGTAGCTTTTATATATAAATTATAAAACATAAACAAAAATAAGATATTCAATATTCAAAAGGAGAACAAAACATCGCAGCAAATCAAAATCGATAACAAATACATCAATTATTCAATGTCGGTCTTATAATTTAGCATTCATATCAAAATGTACATGTACATCAAATATCCTGATATAAAGCAGTTAAGGTTATGTTTCGTAGTACGCTATAAAAAAAATCCCGAATGCATGTATAGGTATATGTAATTCAATGTTTTTCGTACAAATTTTAACACTTAATTAAATTCTGATAAAATAAAATGCTAGACTTCCTATGCAGAAAATGTTTTCTTTCGAGAATATCATTTTATTTAATCAATTTTCATTTTTGTTGTACTTGATATTAATTTACGAGGACCAGTAAATAGATAAGTGTTTAAAGGAAAAAAGGCACAAATGTAGATAAAAAAATCTTGCAGGCAACTAAGAGTACTTATACAGTAATAATAAACTTTCCTATAGGATTACCTTTGTTGCAGTGCGGTGACCCTGTCCAGCCAGGTAAACACACACAGGACCCATTTGTGTGAAAACATTCATAAGCGGTACGGCAATTTATTGAGCATTTCTCTGAACAATTTGAGCCAAACAAGCCTCTCTCACATGCTGAAACAAATTGTAGATTTCAATTTATATTTAAGAAATGAATTTAATTTTTGAAGATTTATGAGGACATGAACTACGACGCTTCACGCCGGCATATTTCATGAAGCGCGTTAGCGCTTCATGATGAAAATGCTGGCGTGAAGCGTTATAGTTCATGTACCTCATGGGTTTTCAAAAATTAAATTCATTTCTTATATTTACATTATTTTTCTGATGAGTTGCCAAAAATTACACCATTCAACTGTCATTTTTTAAGGCAATACAGTTTGCACTATACTTTTGACGTCGAGTGCGGTATTATGACGTAACAATGGAGATATTCATGTCTTATAATTTGCAAAGAATATTAAGGAAAAATATCTGGAAATGTAAATATAAGTCAATATACAATGCATGTACATTTAATCCTCAGCATCACTTTTACATGTAAAACACAAAAGTTATAATCAACAGTAAAAATAAATGATCAAACTGAAGAATAAAAAAAAAATCTTAAATTTATTTTATTCCAATTACTTTATAGTAAAAATTACATGTTATTTAAAACACCAATTTATATCTCTTTTTATAAGAAAAAAATGAATATCTTCTTTGCTTCAAAGATTAAAAAAATTCAATATTTCAATATGTATATTAAAGTAAGCTTTTTTATACGACGTTGCTCTGAAGTCATATATGTCTGGCCAAGCGATAAAAAAAGATTAAAAAAGGAATCAAATATTACATCTACTATCATACCCATTAACAAACAGATTGGGGATAATTAGATTATTGAAAGTTTACTTAGTATGATGTCCTATACAGCGTTTGAATGCAGAAAACGTCCACATAAAGGAATGACAGAAGAGTTGTGTACACATTCCCCAAAGAGGAGGGCATTTTATAGCAATCTTAAGGGTTTTAAATTATATATATTGTAATAAATTAACAACTGGTACGACTATGAAAATTCACAGAAGATTCACGATCTGAAATATTGAACAAGTTAATTGATCAAAATACGTTTATTTAGAATTTGGCATCACTATCTTTATTTTCATTATATTTCATTATCTTAAGAGTTTAATTACTCGTACATTTTGCTTAGAAAGAAAACTTCGTTAAATAAATACTCAGAGGCCACTAGCGTAAAAGTAAAAATTAGCATCACAATTATAGGTCTGCAATGCCCAATATGTCAGTGTTTTCAATAAGATTTTCAATAGAAGGAAATATATTTGGAATAGCGGGAAACCAATCTCGGTGAGGGGTCTGGGGGCCGCCTCAGGCCCCCAGCGGGTCCAGAGCAGAGCCCTGGTAGGGGCCCGGGGGGGGGGCGAAGTCCCCCTGGACCGAAAACGAAAATTGGCATTTTTGACTCATTTTTCGTACCTCTCAGACCAATAAAAAGTACCATTTTTTTAAAATATTTCTGTCACTATCAATTACCAATTTTACCCAATAAAGTTATTTAGAAAACAATATGTACCCTTTCACTGATTTGTTATATGGACTTTTGACGGACTGATTTTTTTTTCTTCCTGAAAACTAGATGTCCATAAAAACATTAAGACAACCCAAGTATGAAATTCTAGCACAGACAATTGTCTGTGCTAGAATTTCATATTGTAAATGATACATAATTAGTCCCTTTCACATAAACTGGTCAAGACAATTAGTCAAAATTAAGAAAATAATTCATTTAAAAATTTATGAACTTTTTAACACTTAGTGACGTACAGTACCCCCCAGCATTGAAATATTCTATAATCTTACACTAAAATATCATAAACCTTTAAATTTATTTACTATTTTGTACAAATTGTCAAAACAAAACAATGAAGAAAATTGATACGAATTACTTGTACATAAAAACCTTCTTAAATGTGAAAAATAATACAGGTTCCTGTTACATTTCAAACAAGAACACAAATTTTACATTTTCTGTTTGAGGAAATTCTGTAAGAATTCCTACGTCTCAATCACGATTAAAAAATTAAGACTTTTATTCTTTAGGTCTTAGAATTTTACGTTTTCAGTTTGAGGAAACTCTGTAAGAATTCCTACGTCCTATATCGGCCTAAAATTAAATATTTGCTGTTGTAATAATCTTAACCTAGCTTGTGGAATGAAGGTAAAGTTTTAAAAAAATATTTATTTTCCTGTTCGTCATTTTAGGCCGTAGATACTTGACGCTTGTGTCAATGAAGCCCAAAATTCTCAACAATCTTGATCATATCCTGTAAAGCTAATAAAAGTTAAATCCCGATCGTGAGTTGTGGATTTTATATGAGGTTGGAATTATTCATTAAAAATTTATTCTTTAAACTTTACTCTCGCAAGTTGTAGCTGTAGCCTTGTTCAGTTGTTGTAGTATTGATTGATTGATTGTTTGTTGTTTAACGCCCCTCTCGATAATTTTTCATTCATATGGAGACGCCACCACTTGCCGGTGGAGGGCTGCAAATTTTGACCTATACTCGGCACAAAGGGCCATTGAGCAGTGAAGGATCTTTTCGTGCCAGCACCTACTGCAACACGGGACCCCGGTTTATACGGTCTCATCCGAAGGACCGGTCTCCACGTCCCGCAGTGGGATTCGAACCCGCGACGTAAGGATCAACGCCTTACTCCGCGACCTTAGAGCAGACGCTCTAACCATTGCGCCACGCGGGCGACCAGTAGTTTTAGTACGTATTGGATCAAATCAAACTTCCATCAAAAAGAGCGCACTCAAGGAAAGTTACTCTTGATCATGTAGCTAGCTGCGATAAAATCTGCGGATTTTGCGTACCAACCCTGGCAAAATCCCAATGACGGAAATTTCATAGCCGGTAAAATTTTTTGTACAGGCGGTTAATTTTGCCGGTTGCCGGCTCTTATTGAAATCACTGTATGTGTTTCTTTTATTCCATCAGTGGATTATTATAGGTAACCGCATCCTTAAGAGTGCTTAATGACATACGTTTAAATTAATTACAAAGATTAAATGTAAAAAAGAAATTTTTTATGTCGATGTCTCGGGTTGTTTACAATCGATTAACTCAATGCTTGTTTGAGAATATTTGTTATTTTTCACTTCTGGGGGTTCAGTTATTTAAGAAATAAAGTCCGCGTTATCGTGAATGTTGCAGGATAACCTCCGAGGTCGAGAAATGTTGTCTGAAATATAAAAGCCGAGGCGTTAGCCGAGGCTTTTATATTTCAGACAACATTTCGAGACCGAGGAGGTTATCCTGCATCATTCACGACAACAAGGACTTGATTTCTATTCTACTAACAGCTCTAAAATACGGCTGATCGTTTTCTCTATAGAGAAACGAATTAGGTCACCATGTCGAAATTTTGCTGTTCCATTTAACACCAGAGTCAATTTGTTTGTTTACTTGTGTATCGATTGCATAAAATGCAGACGGTTTCAGCTTTCGTTGGATTAAAAATATCCTTTATTTATTTATAAATTTGTTTGTAACATATATTGATTAATTTTTATGAATGTAAAATAACAAAATCAGTTGTCTATTTCATTGCTTCATCTGTAAAATCACGGAGTGTAAATGTTGTGGGGAGGTCCGTGGAACAGTCCGACTTGGCTATAAAAAGGATATTTATCAGCTGTTTCAGGCAATACACACTATTTAGACTGCGTAAGACGACACATCGATATGGTCTAAATGAGTATTAGATTCTACATTGAAATATTTATTTCAACTGTACAGGTTTGACATGTGTTTCAGCGGGCATGATATCGAAACTGTCATAAGAATAGTCCTAAGATATGACTTAAGAGATATCTTAGGACAAAACTTAGGATGGTCCTAAGAGAGTTCTTAAGATCGACATAGAAGCTCTCTTAGGAATGTCCTTACTAGGATAGACTTACGAGATTCTTTAGACAAATCTTAAATATTGTAACATCACAGACTATGCTTATAATAATTATAGTTATATAATAAAATAAAAAAATAATTATTGGGACTTACAATTTTTTTTAATAACTTGTAAAAATTGAATTAGATAGAAGTAGTCATAGAATAATTGTCTACTTCTAAAAACGCTTTCTTATTTTAATTGATAAATTTATTACGCGGCTAGGATAAAGCTGTCCGTAAAATATCAAACTGTTCCAACTGTAGTAACTTCTTTGAACTACCTAGATATGACGTCATAATAGCATATGACGTCAAGTCACTGCATACTTGAGCTGACATGACGGGGAAAGTGTCGTAACTTTTACATTCCTTTCACATGACATGTAAAGATTTTTAGCGTTTTTGTTTGTTTCAAGCATCTGGATTCTTCTTTAAGCTTAAGTGTGCTGTTATGATGTTGAACATTTGCAATTTAATATCGTCATTCCTTTCAATTGTCCGATATACATATATTGAAAAAATAACTAAAAATGACTATGAAAAGCTCCCCCTTACACGTCCGAGGACAGAGTTAGAATTTATAAATCGTGTATATATTGGACTGGCACAAGTTATTAATAAGGATAAATTGAGGGTCTTCGGTGTGAATCTACAAGAGAAGTACGTCCTCTAACTGAATTTTGCTGGGGGATTGTATGTAATTTATCCTTTTTTGTATGAAGTGCGATAAAGAGTGGAAAATAACCTTTTGTATATGGGTAAGTTGAATTACTCGTGGAATATTTTCTCAAAAATTAAAATTCAGACTTGCCCCCAGCATTTTATATGTACCAGAGATTACGATGAATTTACTTATGTGATAAATTTTTCTCAATAATGTTGTTTTGCACTTGTGCCGATGCGATTTTTGTGTAACATTTAGCAATTTATAAGTGTCCGTCACGTGATCAACAAAGTCATGTGACATCACAAAAATGCGTTATTATAATACCTGATTAACTCTCATCACAAGTTGACTGCAAATTCATTCGTACATTACAAATTGAAATTAAAATCTAGCTCAAAATAAAATGTATATTTTAATGTATATTGAGCCTTCGGACAGCCTTAACATAGCCGCGTAAAGGGACAAATCTCTCTCTCTCTCTCTAAGTAAATAAATAAATAAATAAATAAATAATGAAGAAAATATGAAAACATACATTTTGAAAGGGTTTAAAAGATAAGTTTGTAAAAATTCTCATTTCAATATTAATACTAAGTCTTGCAAAACAAATTAGATAAATAAATTTTATATAATTAACAAACTAAGAAATAAACCCGTCGGGTATTAAATTAGCTTGGGCGAGCAATTTAGCGGACAGAGTCTAGACAGGGAAATACTGCCTCGATTATAGTAAGATAGCTTTTGACGCGGTATAGAACCTCCTCCATTTCATATAAGGTACAGCGAGCATGAATAGCCCTTGGTGGTGACCTCTTCAAGTTACTGTGTCCCGCTAAATCCCGTGCTGGTTAGTGCTATTCTCATTCATTCGTGATCCTCGACTGAATAATAACTAGTACAGCTTTAGTATAGCTTTAGGTTTTAACGCATTTAAAGAACCATCAAAGCAATCCCAACTTTTTCGAAGTGTAACTTAAATACTTTTGGAATTGTGATCACTACAAGTAACTCCAATTTAATTCAAGTCAATTTAATTTCTTAATTGCTAAGAAGAAATATCATAATAGCACGGCAAATTACAATTGGACAATTATTTATACATAGGTAGGAACGAAGCACTCAGTGTTTTTCAAAGTTGGAGGGAAGGGGGTGGGCAGAGCAACAGATTGTAACTAAAATGTACAACCGTATAATAAACGAACAAACAAAAAAAGAAAAAGTTCCTGATTAACTCTGAGAGGCACAAAAAAGGAAAACTTCTAAACACTAGATATTTTAGGGGGGGGGGGGGGTTAGAAGAAACTTTTTTGTAAAAGGTTTTGGGGGGAGTAATAGGAGGACCCACATTGCCCCCCCCCTCCCCCTATACTACATGTCTGATAAGAATTGAACGATTGCACAAAGTTTGGAGTCTCCTAAGTTCATGTTAGGACGGGTCTTGCAATGCCTTAACTTTAGGAGAAATTCTAAGATACGTCTTAAGTTAGGACAGATTCAATGGCCTCACTTAGGACTAAGATATCTCTTAAGATATGTCTTAGTCCTAAGATCGCTTTGATAGCATGCCTGCTGATCTGATAATTTTTTATGACGTTCGTGATTTATTGGAGAATAATGTCCGCGGCATTTCTTTGATCTCGTCAATAACTGTGGTAGAATTAAGACTAAACTTAAGTTATATCGTCGATACTTAATTCTCCTGTTCCAGTGTAGATAATTAATAAAACTCCAAGATTATTTAATCTCTTTATCCTCACGATCAGTTTATTTTAAGAATTGATACTTATGATGTCACAGTACCTCGTGACCTGCTTTTTTTTTTATAACTACGAGACCCTGAATATTGGACAGTTTGTGAAAGAAGTATTAGTGCTACTATTTCTCACGATACATGTAATTGAAAGATAAAAAAGAATAATAATGTCTGCACTTTAATTTAAAGGTATTTAGCAACGAATTAAAACCTTTATGCACGCCTGTGTATTTCTTACATTTGTTGCACATATCACCAGTGTATCCATTGTTACAACCCTTGTTGCAACTTCCATTTACATGATTACAATTTGTGTCATTTAAACAATGACCACTGCATGTCTCTCTGCAAAGGATTCCAAACTTTCTAATGGGACAGCCTGTTGGGAAAAAATACATGTATATTAATCAATCTTGGAAAAATATAAAGATTTGATTTATCGAGTTATCGAGTTATTCCTTATTTATTGCAGATAAATCTATAATATTGCTAACTTGTACATACTCTTGTTACAGAGAGTTCCTATATACCCAGGACTACAACCTAGGTCACAACTGCCCGTTGTTTTGTTGCAGTGAGAACTATTCAAGCAATTTCCACTACATTTATGAATACAATCTTGACCGTATGTTCCATCCCCACACTCTGTAAAACAGGTTTATTGTACCGATATACATATATTCAAGAAAATATGTGTTTATTTATGTATTGATTGATTTATGGACCATGTTTCCGTAAGGCTTTATATTAAGATGTTAAGATGTTATCCGCTCTCCATGATTGTTTGAATTACTAGTGTATTTTCTCTATTGTTCCCAGCTATCTGATTGGCTCAAACTTGATCACATGGTCAAGTTGAAAACAAACGGAAAAAGTATAACGGGTTCTGTTTGGGTCCGTTTTCTCTTAAGTTGTGCCTGCTCGCTACTGTACTATTTACACGTATGAGATCACAATTAAAATAGGAGTTCAAGTATCTGTATAGAAAAAAAAAACGAAAAAAAAAACACATGAAAAATCGAATATTTTGACGTCACCACTATAATTGATTTAAAGATGATTGTTTCCAATTTTAGAAATATGAAGTCAGTAAGATTTTTGAACCTTAAAATAGACACAGTGTCTTTATATGTTTCATACTTAATCATCTTTTTAAAAGGGTGGGAAGCAGATGTTTCATCACTGTGAAAAATAAATTTGAAGATCAAATATAAACTTTGAAATATTATTTATTGAAATATTAGTTTTCTTTTAATTATGCAGCGTTTATCACATGTACAATGTTCACTGACTAGAAATTTTTAATGCAAAAGACATTGATCAACAGTTAACTCCCCACCCACCCACCAACCCCAAAAAACAGAGATATTGATTATATATATATATATATATATATATATATATATATATATATATATATATATATATATATATATATATATATATATATATATATATATATATATATACACATTTTTTTTTGTTTTTTAAATACAGGATTGCTTAACCTTTATTACACAAGGGTCCCATCCATCCTGCAGTACAACCGTCTACACAACTGCCTGACTCGTGATGACAGGAGGCGATGTGTTGGCAATGTCCAACACACCCCTGTTGACAACCAAGTCCATACCATCCAGAAGGGCACACTGTTCAAAAGTCTTTAAACATGCAATAAATAGTTGCCTGAAATTCCTTTATAATGGATAGAAGATATGGTCAACTACTTTTGAAATAAAGATGGGTTTCTCATTTCATTAAATTTTATTTATATTTCGAAATTAATCTCGTAAAAGTCCTATATTGAAATAATAAAAAAAAATAGTCATAGGAATTTTGCCTGTATCAATTGAATTAATAAATTATTGAGTAAAACTTGAGGAATGCTTTAATTCCATTTCATTAAATGTGTTTTAATTTCAATCAAAAAAATATTATGTAATAAGCTGTATATCAGAACAGTATATGTCTTTAGATGCTTAGATCTTGTTGTACGTATTTTCTTTCTCTCTATTTGTTTTCTTTCTGCCGGATAACTTTGATGATAATGATTATGATAATAAATGGAATGACAGGCAGACATGTCCATAGTAGTAAGTCCTTAATGTCTTTGAATGTTGATAAAAGGTGTCCGTAATTGACAAAGACTTAATTAAAATCTAAAAGTTTTCAAATTAGTTTGCGTTCTACAGAATGTTGATTAATGTACAAATACTCATTTTATCAATCCATACGTTTATCACACGTGTCTCCCGTCCATCCTGGCTTACATCCCAGACAACTTCCGTTAACTATGTGACATCTTTGTTCCTGACAGTTGACGGGGCAGGGTAGATCACAGTTAACGCCATAAACTCCCTTTTTAGCGCAACCTGTACAACAGAATGTGAACTATATGTATTTCGGATTTCTGGCAGTATTCTTACTGGTTTAATTCATCATTTTAACTAACTTATCGAGCAATGTATAGAGTGAATGTGATGCGGACAACAATGAGGCTTTTTTTTATTGAAAATCAACTTTGCTTTGATTAAAGAGATTATGCCTACTTAAACTTCCTTTTTGGTGTATCGATATCCACATTTACATGATTTTTTTTATTATCGAAATATAGAAAAAAGGATGAGCATGCATTTTAAAAGAGTAACCTTGTATATGTATATGCTTACCATGCACTATAACTTCACATAACTCTGTTGTGGTCGGAATTTGGTAACTATCTGGATAGGTAACCTCCTTCAATCTTTCATTATAATAAATGACGTAGCGACCATGTTTCATACATGTGGCATTAAAATCCAAGGGAGGTAACTCAGATTTGTCCTTGTAACAAAGAAACCAATCGTCCATATCGGTGGAGTTTGAAATATAAATGGAAAATCCTGCAAATCTTCCTCTTTGTCGTTCCACTGGAGAATGTTTTAAAAAGGAATTAGTATTATTTTTTTTTAAATATCTCATTTACAAGTTATACCTCAATCGCCTCTTCATTGAATACCATAATGCTGCTTTTCTTTTTTATATAACTAATTATTATCGGCCATGAACATAAAGCATAGTGTCACTTTATCTAATTGACTGCATCCCCCCTGGTAATTTCATTGTTTGTCTTGCTTTAAATAGCTGTACATATTAAAGATGACGATTCCATCAATAATTTTTTCTACTTAATTTGGACATCTGTTTCAAAGGAGATGATAAAGTTAGTGCTTGGATTATACATAAGTTAGCGTGGTCAAGATTTGCTGACATAAAAAATGGTTAACGCAGAAACCGGTTGTACAATTTTTATCAAAAACAGAAATCTTCCTCATTCTGTTCTTGAGAAAAAGATTTTTAAAGATATTTCCTCTATATTTCTATGTAAAACCCACTGTGGTGACCTCGCCCTACCTCCAGTGGTCATAATATGAACACATTTGAATAAACAGTATATAATGAAGCTTTCACGTTTCATCTTTTTCTAGTCCAGTAGAAGAAGAACTTTAAGACAAATTTTCAGGGATTCTTCATTATTACCCTTGAAAAAAAGTCGTAGCACTTCCTGTGAACAAATTTAAACATCCTTTAAAGGATGCTTTGTGGCAAATTTGGTTCATATTTGCCCAGTGGTTCTTGCGAAGAAGTCGAAAATGTGTAAAGTTACACGACATACGACAGACGGACGCCAGACATCCTTCCGTTAGAAAAGCTCACTTGAGCCTTTGGCTCAGGTAAGATAACAAATGCTTAATATGTAATAATATAGTATATAACAAGAATTAAAATGCTCATAACTACTAGGATCTCGGGTAAAAAAGGAGATTGTTTCAATGGTTTTGTTTGGTCTTACAATGGTAATGCAATATGTCTTTTGGATGTGTTGACGATAACAACATAATATGGTACACTGTAAAATGCACTGAAAGCTATACACCATTCGGAAACCTACATTTACACCTGAGCAATATTCTGAATCTTGCAAGTGTCAATTGATCAAAAATACATTCTGCAAACAGTAGTTTCATTTAGTGACTATAGGTATTAGTTCAAGATTATTTATGTTTGTACTTCTTTTCGTATGGTGTCATAGTTCTGCCACTGCTTGTCACATAACTATGTCGACTTCTCAGATCATTATGTTGACTTGTCAGATATTTTTGTTGACGTCGTTTGTTAAAGTGTTTAAAAACTCGACGTGAAAACGTGTCAATGCCCTTTTTGTGCCATTTAGATGACAAATTAGTTTTTACAAATGGACAATGGATCTGACTGATTAATTTTATGTTGTTTAACGTCCCATTCGAGAATTTTTCACTCATTTAGAGATGTCACAATATACCGGTTAAGGGCTTCAAATTCAGACATTACTCGACACTTAGGGCCAAGAGGCAGTGAGAGATCTTTATCGTGGCTACGCCTGCCATGACACGGGGCCTCGGATTTTAAGGTCTCATCCGAAGGATCCGCAACTTTCACTTCTAAGTGCTGAGCGCATGGCGAAAACTTGTGCTACCAATTTTGTTTTTATCGACCTTGGTCTTTTGAGGCCGAGATTCGAACTCACTACCTTCTGATCACAGAGCGAGCGCTCTACCGACTGAGCTACCGTGACGGTCAATAAGATCTTACAAGTCGTCATAATTATCTGACGAGTCAATATAAATAAACGACATATCAACATATTTATCTGGCAAGTAGACAGAACATCCGAAAGTTGACATTATTTTCTGAAAAGTGCACTTACCATCTGACAAGTTGTCATAACATCTTACAAGTCGACATCATTAACTGACAAGTCCCTAAATCATCTGATAAATCGACTTGTCAGAAAATTATGTCGATTTGTCATAAAATTACGATGACTTCTTAGAAAATTATGTAAACTGTCAACATAATGATGACAAGTGGATGTCAGTAAGGGCATTAATAAGCTTTTATTCCAAGGTACGGAGTTCCTAGTCATGAGGATAATTATCAGACAAGTCGACATAATTATCTAACAGGTGGCAGAAATATGCCACTATTGTTTCGAGCGATTTTACTTTTTTGTGCATACTTGACGATACTATAATCACAGAAATGTCTTTGATTTACCGATATATTAAAAATTTTACGAGAAACGGGAATCGAGTCAAAGCCGCGTTGGAGAAAGGGGGGGGATGCGTTGGCTGTGAACACACCCCCCCCCCCTTAAAAAAGCGAAAATTAGTTTGAAACAAATTCATCAATTATCTGTTTAGAGAAATGCTGCTTTACTTTGTTGGTTTGATACTTGAAAAAATAACTTCAAAATTGAAGCAGATCCCAGGGAAATGGTGCCTTTTTTGTGGACTCTTAGAAGGAGATTCCACTTGGTCTCCAAAAACCTTCCCTGCCTGCTCTTTTTAACAAACTTGGCGACGACATAAGTACATACATTTTTATAACTGCCTTTCTATATCATGTCTTTTTTCCCGAAGTTTTTATAGAACATAAATTTCTTCTTCCAACAACACCCACGGATTACATAGGACACTCATATTTCTATTGTCGCCCGCGTTGCGCAGTGGATAGAGTGTTAAACTCTAGAGTCGCGGTATAAGGAGTTGATAAGGAGGGTTCGAATCCCACAGCGGGACGTGGAGACCGGTCCTTTGGATAAGACCGTATAAACAGATGTCACATGTCGCAGTAGGTGCGTAAAAGATCCCTCGCTTCCTAATGGCCCTGAGTGCTGAGTACGGGTAAAAATGTGTAGCCCTCCACCGACAAGTGGGTACAGGGCGAAGCCCTGTTGGGGATGTAGGGGTTCTGAATTCTGATAAACACTTATCATGCTTCCTTAGGAGGTGCCCTATGAAGCAGAATTATTAAAAAACCTAAGACTACAAGAGGAGAAGAAAACTCTTCTGTGATTTTCAAATCAAAAGTTAGATATATCGACGATGTTTTATCAATTAACTAGGTTATATTCATTCACACGGCAATTTGATTTATCCCGGTGACCTAAAAAAAAAAAGACATCACTGAATTTTACACGTCTGTTTCAATTCTAGAATTTTCACTGACTAAACACGTTAATGGCAAACTAACAAACTAAACTAACGGACAAAAGTGATGACTCAGCTTTTCCATCGTCAACTTTCCCTAGTTATATAAAGTTAACTGACAGTGTAATATTTTACTACTGCTACCTTTATACGGTACCTCTCTCTTTCAGATGAGGAATTAATTTTAAAACTAAGACAGGCTAATGACAAAAAAGTTCATGTTCGGTGTTTTCAACTATTTTGTTTAAAGTCAGTATTTCTCAAATTCTATGATTGTTATAATGACCTTGTTTGCAAATACATTTGGTCGTACAAAGTGGCTGTCAAATTTGTGTATTTCAATTTTGAGAAATGTAGGACACAGATCAAAAATTGATCAATAAAATATATCAAACTTCTTAGAAATACTAGTACTAGTACTTAAGCTTCCGACTTTCACGACAGCACAGTGTCAAATGATTTTGATTGACAGGACAAGCACGTGGATTTCATGTGAACTTGAAGCAGGGAAAAATTATTATGACTGCCAAACAAAGGGATTTCTTAATTTAAAAAAAATAAGGTTACTTTCACATTCTGATATATTTAAAAAAATAAAACTTAAGAAGATTTGTTTGATTCAGATACATGCATTTCGGGAGGGGAACTAAGGAACTGTGTGTGTGTGGGGGGGGGGGGGGGGGGGATTTGTCTATTCATACAATACTATGACAAAATATTACTAAAATATCATATAAATAATATGAATGTCTTTTTGTACAGTTTTGTCCGAATGTTATCACGGAGAGGAGGGGGTGTCCAAAGATAGTATTTTGATTAATAAATCATCGAAAAAATAGAAATGTCACATAAATATACATGTATATAATCATTATTTCATGAAAATATCAGAATTCATGTACATTTTTACACCTGTAATTTTATATATTTCTAATTGTTATATTTTTTAAAAATATTTTTCCACAAAATCGCCTTAGTACGGAAAAACGTGTATGTTTGTAATTCATTTCATAAATTGGTCATCTCCCCTTATAATATAAAAACTTCAACATTTGTATTCATTTTATAGACCAAATAAGAATAATTATATCTATTTTACAGAATAAATTTCTCTGTTTTAACTCGGTCACAATGATTTACAGCAATCAATTGTCTGTGACTAAACAGCTAAATTGAAACAAAATACATGTATACGAAGGTTTTCTGGTAAAGTCGTGAACAAGTAGTCTAGAGTGAAAAATGATAAACACTGCTTTCTTTGCATACATTTTTCATCAATATACATAGCAAATTTCAAAGAGGTATGTGCTCAGAAAAACAAATATGGGAAATTATGTGTGGTATATGCGTACAGCGAACGGATGATAACGTCAAAATATCTGAAGCAACGTCACGTTTATTCTTTTGCTTAAAGTCCCACTTCAATTCCGGGGAATTTTTAGTGACGCACACACTCGAGTTTCCCTTAATTCCTCCATAAATAGTCAAGGGACCAGTCTTGCACACACATGGGACCTTATGAAAACTTGCATTAGTAAGTTATGGAAGCTACTTTCACTTTCGCTGAATAGGCCGTTTTTATTTCGACGGTCTGCAATGATAGCGTCTCTCCCCATTGCCAATATTTGTATGTTTTGATGTACAGGGGGACTCAATCAGAAAGCTCCCGTTTAAAAAGAATGCCCATTCCACTTGCATTCTTATGTACTAGTGAAATTTTTATATTTTGTTTTACTCTGTTAACATTTAAAGTTTCTTAAGGCGTCATTGCTCAATCAGAGTGTAAGTGAACTGCCCTCCGGTGCGCCGTATCGTCATCAAACGCAAGGTGCCGTTACACACCTTTTACATGCATTACATCTCAACGACCGCATACACGTAGACACGATTGGCAGGTTGATCAAACATCAAAAGACTTGGTCATCCTCCATTAGTGCCATAAATATTATAATAAAAATTTCTTTTGAATGAATTGTGGTACAAATAGTTTATATACAGAAAGTTTACAACTAAGTCAATTTCATAATTAAATCTTGTGCCTACTACTTCTTTCAAAATTACAACAATACATACATACATATATATATATATATATATATATATATATATATATATATATATATATATATATATATATATAACGCATTCCAAAATCAAAACAGAAAATCTTTTTTTCTGTTTTAGGCATTTTGCCCTCAGGTATTGATAAAATCTAACAAAAACAAAGTTTTATAAGATATTTATTCATAAGATTGTGAAAAATCAGCATTTTTCTAATGGATACACGATCTAGTGTCACAAATAAACTGAAATTTAAATATTTGGAGGAACTATTGACAATTTAGCAAGACTTTACGGGGTAAATTTCCTTCGAAAGAAAATCACCGATTCACATCTTAAAGATAGCAAAAACATACAGGGTAAATTTCCTCTAAAAAATGACATTGAAACAGTACCTAAAGTAATTCAAAACAAAAGCAACCATCTTTTAGGTAGCAAGACATTACGGGGTAAATTTCCCCCAAAGAATATCACTGATACAGTATACACTACTCTTATAAAAAGCGAACATTACACTTTGAAAATAGCAGAACTCTACAGGGTAAATTTCCTCTCAAAAATATGACATTGATTCAGTTTATGTACAGTGTTTGAAAGCAAAACCAACCATCTTGATGATAGGAAGACTTTACGGGGTAAATTTCCCCCCAAGGAAAATCTCTAATACAGTATTTATGATTCGCAAACATCGTGAAGATGGCAACAATCTACAGAGTAATTTTTCTCTCAAAAATAATACTGATACAGTTTATACATAGTATTTCTAAGCAAAACACCAATCTTGTAGATAGCAAGATTTTACGGGTTAATTTCCCCTCCAAAGAATATCATTAGCTGACACAGTATTCATTACTCTTTTAAAAGCGAACATTACACTTTGAAAATTGCAGAACTCTACAGGGTAAATTTCCTCTCAAAAATGACATTGATTTAGTTTATATACATTGTTTGAAAGCAAATGCAACCATCTTGCAAAAATTAATGAAAGAATGATAGACAAAAAATTTAAACATAAGATTTTTTCATGTACATGTACCATAATTACAGTAACGAAATCTATCTACGTCTGTTGTTTATATTTTTATCTTTTACGTCTTTTTTCCGAAATTATAACACGTTATATTTTGTATACATGTACATGTGTATATGTACAGATTAAGAGAAATGTACATGTATAAAAAAATAAAACTACAGGTATACATGGTAGAGGCCGTGTACCATTATTTTAAACGGGCTTATATCGGCAATCGTAATTTGATAAGTAGAAAGAAGAAAAAAGGAATTCCCCGAGTGTTCTTCGAGTATTAATCTCATCTAACTTCTTATGATACCATTTTTTGTGATTAATTTTAATAATTGAATATTTAAACACTGCACATATAGGCAGAATTATTTATGAAAATTTTCAAAGAACAGAATTGTTGCTTAGCAGACATTTTCGACAATCGATTATGCCGGAAATGTCCGAGATGATTGCGATTGTCATGGTCAAGGTCATTCTATTTTAGTTCAAAAACGTATCCTTTACAATGACTTTCTCTATTCCACGTTACACAAAACAACCCCGCGTAGCCAAGTATAGATGGCTGTCAGATTTTCAACCCATTAGTTCACGATTAGTAGCAATGTGTGCTCAGCATGTATGCTTTAGGTACTCAAAGGCAATGATATCGCATTGCCAATCCTGCAGAAGTCGCCATGCAATTCAATCAATTAATTAGAAGAAAAAAATTCTTTTACACTCTATTGCTTAGCATAGTATTACAAGATGTAAAGAAATACACAAAGAATGCATAGATTTTTTTTAATGTCAAAAATGATGTACTCATAAATTCAATTTTTTTAAAAGTTCTGACTAAAGTTCTATTAATATTGCTTTTTTAATAGCTAGTTTTTTTCTTAATTAATTTTTCTTTTTATAACTTAAAGGAGTAGCCGTATAGATAAATGAACTTTCTTAGGCAAGAATAACTGTTCATGATTTTTGTTACATCTTGAAAAAAAAAATTTCAACAGTGCAATAAAATACTGCCACATTAATGAATTATGCATATGCGATTGCAGTAGAGTACATGTAAAACAAGTAACTTAGTATAATGGAATGAAATTCAATGACCTTAAAAAAAATCAACAAATTCAAAGAGGGCAGCTTGTGCATTGCAAGAAATCCCGTCCGATTTAGCTGTTAGCTGAACTCAATACAAGTGCTATTAAAGCTTATCACTGATACTCCCCTAAGAGTGATTCGAGACAATTGATGGCAGAATCTTGGAGAGGTGGATCTAAGGGGAAAAAATACTTTTACGATTTTTTTCTTCGGATGTCATTGATAAATTTAGCATTTATATCCTTTGATATGATTAATTATTTTGCTACCACGCATTCTTCTACATTTTTACATGTGGAATTTATTTCAATTTTATTTAGAATTAATTAAATTTTTCTTGGAATTTAGCGGGGTTTTTTTAATTATAGCCTTTAAATATTTCTGAATCTAAGGAGAATCCATAGTGTGCAAGTCCCTCTAGGACACAGCGAGTTACATGTACCCCATACGATGCATATTTCACTTACCCCTTGAGAAGAAGGTAAACATGACCTATTTACACCCTTCCTACTAAGCATTCAAAGGCAACATTTCTCAATATTTTAAATTTCAATATTAATTCTTTTCCCAACACACTCTCCTTTCAATGTCATAAAATCAGCCCAATCCACCCCGTATACATCATTAGACATATTTAAGGGAGAAAACTGTGTTTTTAATTGGTACTACTTGCGTGGTCAATGAAATGGGGTAAAATTAGTAACCTATGACATACTTATACCTTCTACCATCAAATTAGGGGTTACAGATTCGAACATTTATTTTAATTTCCTTTTTGTTTTACTTTGTTTATTGTTAACTCGTTTATTTCCTATAATTATATGTTTCATTTTAAATTCATTATTATTATTGAGCGCGTAGGATATTGAAATCATGCCCTCCCTCCCCCCCCCCCCAAAAAAAAAAAAAATAGGGCCTCAAATTGTTCTCTGAAAATGTTTTAAAGCTTTAATTTTTAAAATCTGTAAAAGTTTTGGATCCTTCCCTCAACACTGCTGACATCATTTATCTAGCAACACTCTCATAGGTAATATAAAGATTAGCGTTAATTGCACTTTGATTAAATTCAGTCTAAAACTACACTGAGAAAATCCACAGAATTTCTTCCAAAATCTCTTAGGTTTGATAGATAACAGATTTAGTTGCTGAGAAAGTTTAGAAATAACAGCCTAAGGTCAGATTTATGACACGGCCGCAATGTTATCCAATACAAGCCCGGGTTGAATAAACAGGACTTCACGCAGCGGGAAAGTAAACGGTAAAATGATGAGGGACAGATCACCTCAATTCAATATGTTCAATAATTTTCTTTAAAGCAATATGTTTATTTTAATTTTTGTGTTAAAACAGTTGATTTTGTTCGTTTCTCTGTTATATACCCTACATTCATACTTGATGGATTGTGCGTTGGGAATTTAAATATTATTGGTCGTATTGATATGCGTGGCGTCCGTTTTCCTTGTTCCTTGGCTCATCCACGCCAAGATCACAGAGAACACAAAGCAAATTAGGGAAAGGAAACCAGGCTAGATGACCTCTCAGTTTTCTGAACATACGTATTTAAGGAGTGTTTCAAAAGTGTATTTTTATGACGAGTCGATACAAGAGTGACTGTTTTGTGCTGAATGGAACAATTACAAATTCAAGACCAAATCTTGAACAATACTAAAGTTCTTGAAGCTTTCTTTGTGTATTTCTTTATATCTTGTAATACCATGCATCTCGGACATTTCCGGCATAATCGATTGTCGAAAATGTCTGCTAAGCAACAATTAATTTCTTTGAAAATTTTCATAAATAATTCTGCCTATATGTGCAGTGTTTAAATATTCAACTATTAAAATTAATCACAAAAAATGGTATCGTAAGAAGTTAGATGAGATTAAATACTCGAAGAACACTCGGGGATTTCTTTTTTTCTTCTTTCTACTTATCAAATATACGATTGCCGATATGAACCTGCTTAGAATAATGGTACACGGCCTCTACCATGTATACCTGTAGTTTTATTTTTTTTATACATGTACATTTCTCTTAATCTGTACATATACACATGTATATGTATACAATATATAACGTGTTATAAATTCGGGAAAAAAACATGTAAAGAGAAAAATATAAACAACAGTAATAGATTTCGTCACTGTAATTATGGTACATGAAAAATCTTATGTTTAAATTTTTGTCTATCATTCTTTCATTAATTTATGCACTTGACATCCAATACTCCGCAAAGAATACAGCTAGGAAAGGTAGACAGCAGTATATAGAAAGCTATTCGAAGGTGGGTATTTTTTCTTTAATTTTTAAATTGATGTACAATATATTCGAGTTTTAAAGTCAATAATACGTTCTATCAATATTGCTTTTCATTAGCTATATATTTTTTTCTCTCTTTTTCAACCTAAAGTTGTATCAGAGTAGAAAGATCAACTGAAAAAGAATAACTGTTCATAATTTTTTCACATCTTACCTATTTAGTAAAGTAATAATAACTGCCACATGAATAGATGATGCGTATGCAACTGCAGTAGAGTATATGTAAAATGTCACCAAGTTTTAAGAAGGTCAACCTGTGCTTTTTATAGATCAAGACATGGATGCTGAGAAAATGTAGAAATTATTTTAGCTTAGGTCAGATTTAAGACATGACCGCAATGCTATCCAATAAAAGGGTTGATTAACATCTGGAATTCACGCAGCGGAAGAGTAAACAGTAAAGTGATGAGAAACTGATCACAATTTTTTTTTCTCGCAACCACCCATTGCTAAATCATTTTCCTTGAAAGCAATGTGTCCGTTTCCCTGTAATATACACTACATGATGTATAGTGAGTTGGGAATTTAAATATTATTGGCCGTATTGATATGGCCGGCGTTCATTTGCCTTGTTCCCTGGCTCATCCACGCCAAAGGTCACACAGAACACTAAGCAAATTAGGGAAAAGAAACCAAGCTAGATGACCTCTCAGTTTTGTGGACGCAAGTACTTTAAGAATGTTTCAAAAGTGTACTTTTATGGACGATTCGATACAAAAGAGACTGCTGTGTACTGGAACTGAACTACAAATTTAAGTCCAAATCTTGAACAAACAAGGTAAATATACAATTTTATATATGTCACGATATATGTATTTTTTAGGCAGTATCTGCATTTGAATTTGTTCCTGATCTACAATTCCATTGCGCAGCATAAGGATTTCGGAACTTGGTTGCTTTCTTTATTACGTGAAATAATTGAAGCTGAAATGTTAAACTTTAACCAATATTTAGGTTGCAGTAAAACTATCTGCATATGCTCTCAGTTACCTCTCTCACCTCCCCTTAAAAAATGTCCATGATGGACCTAGAGGGCATCAGTAATACATGTACAATACAAATACACTACTATAGTAAGTGCATTTAACTTTTTTTGATTATCTTATGTAGACCCATATCACGAATGAGCATTATTCTCAGAAACATGTATAAATGTATGTGTGTATATGAGTGTGTGTTGGGGGGGGGGTCTTTAGAAGAATGCAATTTCCATGCAATATAAACAGAAAGACTGTTTTACAAAAATTCGGGAACAGGCACCTACTGATCTACTCTAGTGCGCAATATTAAACCAGTCATATCTGTCATGAAATCATATATAAATGCCTAAGGCTTTGGAAAATTGAAGTTTATGAAACTTTTCATCCATAGGTCGACTATGGATTGGTTCAGAATATGGTTGCCAGATTTCCTTTGGAAAATGCACTCTACAATCTGTCTAGTGTATCAGCCAAGAGAAAAGCATAGTATTGGAACTTCGGTCAAAGATATTAAAGGAGGACGATGTTTAAATAAAGAAAGTGTAACGGGGCACAGAGAAATCTTATACCTTCAACAGAGAAAGAAAGATGTCAGAGGTTTTTTTTTTATGTTTTTGTATGGTTTTCTATGTTCAGAAGGTTTAATATTATGTTGACTTTAATATTTAGCTTTTCCAGCTTGCATGATGTTAAGATAAAGGTATCGTTTGTAATATAAAAATAATATATTATTGATATTCTTTGATATGAAATTTACCCCGAGTCTTTTTGTCATCAAGATGTATGCTTTTTCTGTAAACAACATATACAGAATTAGTTTATTTTATGAGAGGACATTTACCTTGAAAAGTTCTGCTTTTTTTCAAAAAGTAATATTTGTTTTATTCTGTGAATTATATAAACTGCAGCAGTGATATTCTTTGGGGGGGGGGGTGTATCCCGTAAAGTCTTGCTATCATCGAGTTGCAGTGTTTGTTCATGCTTTGAATAACATAAACTGTATTATTGATAGTCTTTGGGAGGGAGGTATTTACCCCGTACATACTTGCTATTTTCAAACTTTAATGTTTGTTTTTTTAAGTATGATGTAAACTGTATTACTAATATTTTTAGAGGAAATTTACCCCGTAAATTTTTACTACCTCCAATATATTGCAAAGCATAAATTCTGTATCAGTGATATTCTTGCAGGGGGCGGGGAATTTACCCCGTAAAGTCTTGCTATCTTAAAGATGGGTGTTTTTGCTTTGAAATACTGTATATAAACTGTATCAATGTAATTTTTAATAGGAGAATTACCTTATAGATTGTAACCATCTTATAGATATTTGCGAATCAAAGATACCGTTTCAGTGATTTTCTTTGGGTGGAAATTTACCCCGTAAAGTCTTGTTATCATCAAGATGGTTGCTTTTGCTTTCAACACTGTATATAAACTGAATCAATGTCATTTTTGAGAGGAAATTTACCCTGTAGAGTTCTGCGATTTTCAAAGTGTACTGTTCGCTTTTTATAAGAGTAATGAATACTGTATCAGTGATACCTTCTTTGGGGGGAAATTTACCCCATAAAGTCTTACTATCTAAAACTTGATGCTTTTGCTTTGAATTAATATATGGAAACTGTATCGATGTTATTTTTGAGGGGCAGTTTACCCTGAAGATTTTTGCTATCTTTAAGATGTTGTGAATCATAAAAACTAAATCAGTTATTTTCTTTGGAAATTTACCCCGTAAAGTCTTGCTATCTAAACGATGGATGTTTTTGCTTTTAATACTGTATATAAACTGTATCAATATCATCTCTGAGAGGAAATTTACCCTGTAGAGTTCTGCGATTTTTCAAAGTGTAATGTTCGCTTTTTCTACGTATAAGATAAACTGTATCAAAAATTATTTTAAGAGGAAATTTACCCTGTAGATTTTTGTTACCGCCAAGATATTGTGAATCCTAAATTCTGTATGAGTAATATTCTTTTGGGGGAAATTTACCCCGTAAAGTTTTGCTATCTAAAATATGGTTGTTTTTGCTTTGAAATACCGTGTATAAACTGCATCAATGTCATTTTTGAGAGAAAAATTACCCCGTAAATTGTTGCCATCTTCACGATGTTTGCGAATCATAAATACTGTATTAGTGAATTTATTTGGGGGGAAATTTACCCCGTAAAGTCTTGTTATCATCAAGATGGTTGGTTTTGCTTTCAAACACTGTATATAAACTAAATCAATGTTTGTTTTGTTTTTTTGAAAGGAAATTTACCCTGTAGAGTTCTGCAATTTTTAAAGTGTAATGTTCGCTTTTCTAAGAGTAGTGAATACTGTATCAGCTAAAGATATTCTTTGGGGGGAAATTTACCCCGTAAAACTTGCTTTCTACAAGATTGGTGTTTTGCTTAGAAATACTGCACTAGTGTATAAAACGTATCAATATCATTTTTGAGAGAAAAATTACTATGTAGATTGTTGCCATCTTCACGATGTTTGCGAATCATAAATACTGTATTAGTGCTTTTCTTTGGGAGGGGGGGGGAGGGATTTACCCCGTTAATCTTGCTATCATCAAGATGGTTGCTTTTGCTTTCAAACACTGTACATAAACTGAATCAATGTCATTTTTGAGAGGAAATTTACCCTGTAGAGTTCTGCGATTTTCAAAGTGTAATGTTCGCTTTTTAAAAGAGTAGGGAATACTGTAACAATGATATTCTTTGGGGGAAATTTACCCCGTAATGTCTTGCTATCTAAAAGATGGTTGCTTTTGTTTTGAATTACTGTAGGTACACTGTTTCAATGTCATTTTTGAGAGGAAATTTACCCTGTAGTTTTTTGCTATCTTTAAGATGTGAATCAATGATTTTCTTTCGGGGGAAATTTACCCCGTAAAGTCTTGCTAAATTGTCAATAGTTCCTCCAAATATTTACATTTTAGTTTATTTGTGACACTAGATCGTGTTTCTATTAGAAAAACGCTGATATTTCACAATCTTATGAATAAATATCTTATAAAACTGTGTTTTTTTGTTAGATTTTGTCAATACCTGAGGGCAAAATGCCTAAAACAGAAAAAAAGATTTTCTGTTTTGATTTTGGAATGCGTTATATATATATATATATATATATATATATATATATATATATATATATATATATATATATATATATATATATACAATTGATGCTGGTTTTTGAGGCCAATACGCAATACGATGATTTAGACACCTGAGGAGTACAATATTCACCGAGCCCCCCCCCCCCCCCCCCACCACCACCACCACCAGTACCACCAAAAAAATAAAGGAAAAGAATTCACCCAATAAAAAAAATTATTTTGTGGGACATAAAGGTCCATAAACGGGGGGAGGGGGCTTTCATTGAATTGTTTTCCCTTAAATTTAAATTTGAACTTTACATTTAAAAGGTGGGGAGAGGGACAGGCCTCCTGCACCCCCCCCCCCTCACCCAAGAATCTATGTGCCTTAATGTTATGTTTATATGAGTGGAAGTCAGGTGCAAGTGCAATAACTTTCCAAAACTAATTGCATCAATTTGGAATTTCCCCATCTATTTTTGGTCCAATGTAGAATAAATAATTCCTTATATTGACCTGGAAGGTCACGTGCAGGTCAATAAAACGTAGTATTTTTCTAACATCGTTGGATCTCAGCCAATCAGAAAGATGGGAATTATTCTATCATATAATAAATAAATATATATATATATATATATATATATATATATATATATATACATGTATATATATATATATATATATATATATATATATATATATATATATATATATATATATATATATATATATATATATATATATATATATATATATATATATATATAATTTCAAAAACAAAATGAAGAACCGGTACAGTTTTGCTGGGTGTATTAAAAATAAAAATCCAAAAAAATCACAAAATATTTTCTGCAAGCGCTTTCGCCATGTTAGGCTCTTCAGGCAGTTATACAAATGTCAGGTAGGTTACCTGGTAACGTCCAAAAGCAAAAGTTCATTGTGACGTCATAATAGATCAAGGTAGCGTAAAGTTGCCGTATTAGATAATGTACAAATATTGCATTAACTTGAACACATAATATGCATAAAATCTTACAATATGTTATATAATAATGTATCATTTTCGATTAAGCTTTGGTTTAAAGAGTTTGATAAAGTAGTCCTCTTTTGCCAAACGTAGATTTTCATTTTCATTGGGAAGTTTATAAAAAGGGAAAATCTTAAATATTCCTTTGCCGCATTTTGCAAAATGTTCACAACATGGTGTATTACGCACACTAGGGTCTTTAATTTGTTGCTTGTGTACACGAACCCGGGCATTTAGTTTCCCCGTTTGTCCAATATAGAATTCTTTGCATGTCGGACAGATTGCACAGTAGATAACGTTTTCGGATTTACAGTTCATTGGTGAATTGGTTCTAATTTCCATTCCTGATTTAAGTTGGATTCTATTTCCCTCTTCTAAATATGTACACGTTCCGCATCTTGGATCTCCGCATTTTTTAATGGTTGGAATTTCCTCCTGTGTAGTAAAACGGGCCTTGGTTAACATTTTTTTAAGATTGGGTGCCTGTCGTCGACTATTGATAATATCATTTGGTTGTATTAAACTTTTCATATTTTCCGAATGTTCTAAAATTGGGTAGAATCTTTTAGCGTCCATTAGGATATTTCTGTTTCGTGGGTTATGGGTCACAACAAAGGCTATTTTCCCGTCATCGGTGGTGTCATCGACACGATTTTGCAAAATGCGGCAAAGGAATATTTAAGATTTTCCCTTTTTATAAACTTCCCAATGAAAATGAAAATCTACGTTTGGCAAAAGAGGACTACTTTATCAAACTCTTTAAACCAAAGCTTAATCGAAAATGATACATTATTATATAACATATTGTAAGATTTTATGCATATTATGTGTTCAAGTTAATGCAATATTTGTACATTATCTAATACGGCAACTTTACGCTACCTTGATCTATTATGACGTCACAATGAACTTTTGCTTTTGGACGTTACCAGGTAACCTACCTGACATTTGTATAACTGCCTGAAGAGCCTAACATGGCGAAAGCGCTTGCAGAAAATATTTTGTGATTTTTTGGATTTTTATTTTATATATATATATATATATATATATATATATATATATATATATATATATATATATATATATATATATATATATATATATATATATATATATATATATATATATATAAATTACATCAATAAATCATACTGTGCTTTTGTTTTCTGAAATCAGTTGTCTTTACCACGATATACTAGGGCTGCATGAAATGGTGATAACTTACAAGCAAAGTGATAAAAAATGACCATGAACAGTGAATAATTTGACGTTTTGAAAGTCTAAGGGTCATAGATTTTGTAAAGATGGGCCACTAAATACGAAAGTCACAAGCCATCTGTAAGTCATCAATATAAAAAAAAATACCAAAAATCAACTTATTGTTAGCGCAGCAAAATAATAATAAAACGAAACGTCCGGAAAACAGTGAAATGTTCATTTCATGGCAAAGTCATAAAAATGAAAAAAAATTATATATATTTTTGAAACCACTGCATTGTTAAAATGTTCTTACACACAGGTAACATTTGATATAATCGTTTAAGTAGCTTTTTATCATGGCAACAATCTAACTGAGGAAACAGTACCAAAATGTTTCTGAGCTGATTATAATCATGATGTAACTAAATAAATAGCTCACAAACTAAAGCGGGAAAAACGCACAAAAACTTTTTTTAGAAATCTAACACTTTAATCGAGACATGCAATAAAGATCAGGCCCGATGATCATGAAACAGACTTAGACTTAAGTCAAATTTTCAATAACCTGTAAAATATTTATTAATTATTGAATTAATCTCTATATTTGCAGATAAAAACACTTTTGTAATGCAATATCGAAAATTATTTTAATTTTGGTCTACTTAATGTCTACAATATTTTAGTACAACATAAAGATTTTGACTTAAGCTTAAGATCTTTCATGATCCCGGGGCCAAGCAAAGACCTTATGAATATTGATATTTCAACGACCTTTATTATTCCTTGTAATGTTCGTAACAGTCTATCGAAAAAAAATGGTAAAATTTAGTAGAAATGTAGTTTAGAAATAATTTTGTTTAGGAAAGTTTCCATCAATTCTAATCAAATCCTTATCAATTTATCTAATGCTATGTCATACATGTAGCTTGTGCATTAGTCTGACCCTATGTACGCCTACATGTAGATATATCTACAGTACTTCAGATTGTATCATGAGGAACCGAATTTTCTTGTTTACTTTGAAGCTTATAATTCGACACTTTTTTATGAATCTCAAGAGTTTTTGTCATTATTCGATTCATTGTAGAGTAGAGTCTATCAACAGAACCGTGTAGAAATTATTTGTATCTATCAAAATATAAGCAATACTTAACACCATATCTCTTTAGGTCACCTGAGTTACTCAGGTGACCTATTGCTATCTCCTTTCGTCCGTCGTCCGTCATTCGTTAACTTTTGAACATTTTCAGCTTCTTCTCTGGAACCAGTGAACCAATTTCAATCAAATTTGGCATATAGCATCTATGGGTAAAGGGGAACAAAAATTGTGAAATTCGTGGCCCCTGCCCCCCTGGGGCCTGAGGGGTGGGGCCAAAAGCATCAAAATTAATGCATTTTTTAAAAAATCTTCTTCTTTACTCCTTGACATCAAGCAATCAAACTGTTGGCATGATTGTAATAAGCATTGAGCCCTTTACCAAAATTGTGAAATTCTTGGCCCTAAGGTCAGGAGTTCTGGTGCTAGGGCGGGGCTATATAGATCATATAGTGAAAGTGCATCATTTCTTTGAAAATCTTCTCTAGTCCTGGGTATTATTGAAACAAATTAAATACATAGTTATGAAAAGCAAGGGTGACTCTACCAATATTGTGATATTCATGGCCCAGGGTCAGGGGTTCTGGTGCTAGGGCAGGGCTACATAGACAATATAGTGAAAGTGCATTATTTCTTGGAAAATCTTCTTCTCTACTCCTGAGCATTATTTAAACAAATTAAATACATAGTTATTATAAGCAAGGATGCCTCTTCCAAAATTATGAAATTCATGGCCCCTGGATCAGGGGTTCTGGTGTTAGGGTGAGGCTCTATTGATTATGAAGAAAATGTTTTAATTCTTTGAAAATCTTCTTCTCTGCACTTGGGTATTATTTAAACAAACTAAGTACATTGTTATGATAAGCAAGGATGCCTCCTCCAATATTGCCGATTTCATGGCCCCGGGGACAGGGCATTCTGGCGCTAGGGCGGGGCTATATAGATCCCATAGTGAAGGTGAATTATTTCTTTGAAAATTTTCTTCTCTGCCCAGTGTATTATTTAAACAAACTAAGTACATTGTTATGATACGCAAGGATGTCTCTTCCAAAATTGTAAATTTCATGACCCCTGTTTCAAGGGTTCTGGTGAGATTGGGGGGGGGGGGGGGCTTCTATTGATTATAAAGTGAAAATTAATGCAAAATTTCTTTAAAAGTATTCTTTTCTGCGTCTGGTTAAAAAGCAAAGAAGCTAACTGTATAGTTATGATGAGCAAGAGTGCTTCCTCCTGAGTGTAAGGGTGGGGCTTTTGATAATATAGTGAAAATGCATTAATTCTATTAAATAATCCTGTCTGCTCCCTAGTGTTAAGCAGCTAAACAAAGTGATTAGTTATGATGAGCAAACTTATGGTCCCAGGGTAAGAGGCTCTGGTGTTTCTCGGTGAGGGGGGGGGGGGGGGCTCTATTGATAATATAGTGAATCTGTAGTAAAAATGCACTATTTCTTTTAAAATCTTCTCCGCACCTGGGCATATCTAAGGCAAACAAAGAAAAAGTTTTAATAATTTTTACCAGATTTTTGAACATCTGAACCATTTGGTCAAGTGTTCTGGTCCTGGCCAAGGCTCTACTAACTTGTATTCTACTGAGAGGAGTTATTCCCCTTTGCCATTTACTTTTGATAATTAATCACTGTAAATAGTGTACTTGAAAGGTAAATAGATTAAGAGAATTATGCAAGAATTTTTATTGTATTATACATGTATATAAAAGTACTTTCATAGTTTTAATGATCAGGTAGACTTGTAAATAGGAGATAAATAAAAATGAGACAAAAATAACTTGTTACCGTCTTCCTTGGAAGACGGTATAGAGAGTTGAAGTATTTTACAGCCTTCGGACTATGCACTTCCTCTCTTTTGTGATTAGTAGAAATTGCATGATGAGAAAATTTTCAGTTATTTCATTGGTTTAAATTTTGTTCAAGGCAAGAGAGATAATTTTCTGATGATCGTATTTTCGTACGACTTTACAATTTTTCAAGATTTTCAATCGTAAAAAACAATGTCAAAGCGAACAGTAGAAATTGGCAGTATGTAAATAACATGCTAGTTTTTTTTACAGCAATTACCAAATTACTTTATTTTCATTGTAAACAGAATTGATCTTTATTGCATGCAAACATTACAGCCTGTATGTATTCTTTTTCCCTGTGTTTTGCACTTCTTTCTAATCTCGGCAACACTCGGCAACACCTAAGCCGATTCGTACTTCATCTACATATCGAGGTTTGCCGAATGATCCCTGCAGCAGAGTTGAAGTTTACGGAGACAGCCGAGCTTCTGTTAACTTTTTCACTTGGTAGGGCTTATGTCAGAAAAAAAACTAATGAAGAAATACAAAGGCTTGAAATTTTCAAGAACTATACGGCCTGATAGGATTAGGTCAGTTTACTGTTAAAGTTTGTTGCTAAAGACGGTAAGCTTTTTGAAAAGGCTCTACTTGTCTTACTAAATGTTCATCAAAGACCAAGGGCGGTCAATGTAAGAGAATTCAACAAGGGATTAAAATAGTACAGGAGCATTGATAATTTAATATACTGTATGGTGATAGTGATAAATGGGGAACAGATTAGAACCTAATTTATGAGCTGTTAATGAATACTAAGACTAATTATTTTGTTGATCCTGATCACCCTATTTTTCTTCCTTTTGGGCAACAAAGCTTCACCTTTCAGTTCATTTTATACTCTATGCATCCTTTAAATTGTTGCATTATACTCAGGTGACCGTTAAGGCCCTTGGGTCTCTTGTTTAGCTTTTATTTTAAGATTTCTTACAAAGCATATTCATGACAGCTATCAATAATGATCAAAACAGAATTTCAATAATTTACAGAAAGTTCGAAATATCTGCTAACTGAGAATTAACTGGTATTTTGCGCCATGCTATCCCTTATGAACATCTGCAACTTCTTATCAGTTACGAATTACGTAGTAATATGAAATCATAAAATCAATATTTTTTTGTGCCAGATCTATACAAAATACTAAAATTGTCGAAAATGTAAAACAATGTACCATATGGTGCACCATAATCCTTGAATAATATCCTGATACTGTGGATACTGTGGATATCACCCAAGTCAACACTCCAATGTACACTTAGTCTTGCTTCGTAGGGGTTTCCTCCTATTGCATAGTTCCGTGTACAAGATGATGGATTTCTATCAACTGCGTTGCTTGCAATATAATAAGTTGCGTTATGTAGAGGATGAGGATACGTTAATATCTGACTGGCGTATTTACCATTTGATAAGTCATCTTAAAAAGAAAACAGTATAATTAAATATTAAACAGGCTCCCAGCGAAGTTTCATGGATAAAAAAAATGCTTCGTTCAATCCGTTATACCGTTAAGTTTAGGTTTTAAGGTATTCAATGTATAACGAACTTATTTTGTACCTAATAAATGAATGGGCTGACATTTTTAATCATGGTAGCATCTTGAAGGTGTTATTAAAGGTCAAGTATAATATTTATTTAAAAATTCATAATTTTTCAAGATTTTCAGCCTTCGAAGCAATATGAATGACATTCTACGTGTGTTTAATTTTTTTGTCATCAATTTTCATCACTTATCACCGTTTTAATTTACCTTTGTGACAACTGGATCGTTTGTTGAAAATCGCTTCTCTCCCTTGTTGCGTGACGTGATTAGAGACAACGAGAAATAGAAAACTGTACGTATGAATGTATGTATATTGCCGATTTTGGAACAATATCGCTGGCGAGAGGTTGACATGTGCGCTTTTAACTGTACCAATAAATCGGGACAAGACCTGAGTTTGTATTTATTTCCTGAGGACTCAAAATTGAGAAAAATATGGACACTAAAATTGAAAACTCAACTTACATGCGAAGCTTTCTGAGCGACATTTATTTTGGACCAGTTTACAGTTTAATGTTAAACATACAGGCCCATAGGATGCAATTTCAGTATTTTAAGTTGTGCGGAACTACTATCAACTATAAAAAAAAAAAAAAAAAAAAAAAAAAAAAAAAAAAAAATCCTTGACAGGCAAAAAAAAGTGAGGGGGCACAAGCACATAGAATTTTTTTTCTATAGTACATGTGTATTCTATTTATCGGCAAAATTATTACGTATCATAAAATGATTCGGGAAGTTGATGGTTTTATTTAAAACTTAAAATTGTTTAATATAAAAAAATAGTTTGTCAGTTTTGGTATTTATAGCCCAATACTGTTTGGAGGGAAAAGTTTTTCGGATTTTCGTTACAGTACTACACAAGATCACAGACACTTGACGAATCGTTGGTGTATATACCCCCCCCCCCCCCCACACACACACACACTACATAATGAGAATTTCCTTTTTTTCCCGAGGCACCGATATACCCATCCAACAAATATGTGATAAGCGAGATCTGTAGAGTAGGAAATGTTAAAGGAAATAACATTTGCATGTTGTTTACGTCCTTTCATGAAAATTTCCATAAAAATAAAAAAAAATATTCTTTATAGAAAAAAGTAATGGTTTAAAGAAAGCCCGTAGGAAGCAATTTCAGTGGGGGGGGGGGGGTAAAGCCAAACATTTTTAACTGGGGGCACTATTAAACTACAAAATTTCTTTGACAAGCAAAAAAAAAAAGAAAAAGAAAAAAAGGTCATGGGACGTTATTATTGAGGGGGCACAAGCATATAGTAGCTAAGTTTTCTATAGTATTCTATATATCGGCAAAATTATGGGGGGGGGGGGGGTTCGGCCCCCCATGCCCCTCCCCCCCTCCCCGTTCGATCCTACGGCCATGAAAAGCAAGTAAGTAATTCTAGAAAAAGTCAGAGGAGCACTCCGTCTCCCGATACTTTGTGCCTGTAAGGCAATTTCCCCGAATATAATACAGACTTTGTGATTTCATTTTTTATTAGAATATATAGAATAATATCCGTCTCAGAAATAAATGTATTAATTTACCTCCATATGTCATTTTTCTAGAATATATTCATACTAAATTGTTTCCAGAATATATTTATTCGAACAGTTTTAAAAAAAAACTTCCGTGTTCAAGTGATTGTTCCAGACAGCATTTATTTTCTCTTGGTGTCGGCATCGTAACGCCACGTATAAGAGAATCTGAAATCAGAATATAGTAAAAAAAAAAAAATCTTTTCTTTATTCTAAAAAAAATTAGGGTGATGTGATATATTTTAAAATACTTTAAATATGAAAGTGCATTATGACAAAGATTTTCTTAAATGGAGGCTTGTAGGAAGCAATTTCAGTTTTAGGGGCACAACAACGAAATGATGTGGGGGGGGGGGGGGGTTATAAGTTAAAATTCCTTGTCTCGCGGCATAAAAAAGTTAGGTAATTAGTGAGGAGACAACGTTTGTTTTCTATAGTATACATTTTATAGGAATCGCCGTGCTCGCGGTTCCAACGGCCAGGCAAAAAAAAAAAAATAATAATAATAAAATAAAAAAATAATTAAAAAAAAAATAAATAAATAAATACGTTTTCACCTGCGACAGTTCTGATCCTATGATGAATAAAAAACTACTCATAAAATCAATTTTCCTAAAACATCATTCTGAAATATTGATTGTTTGAGTAAAAGGAATTAAATATTAGTTATCTGCATTCGCTAGGTGCTACGAGTTGTTATTTTCATTTCCACTTTCAGTCACCTTCGCCGGCCGAAACGGAATAGGTCGAAGAAGAAATCATTTTCAATAATGAATTTGTGTACTTTCCTTGACTGGCTCAAACATGTAGGACCTTTTGTTAACTGAAAGATCTACCTCTCCTTCATATCACCATCACTGTCTCTAAATTTGTCATTTTTTTTCTATGATAATCGAGAGTGATACTATGCAAGCTTATATTATTAGAGATGTTGTTTGTCTCTTATGACGTCACAAAAAGGGGAAGTAACTCTATTGATATTGGTTATTTTTAGCGATATTTATACAGTTGTATAAAGAAAACAACCAGTTAAAAATTTTTACGAATATCGTGATTCCCTCATTTTAACTATTATTCATAACATATATTATTTATAAATGAATCTATTTCCTATGAACTTGACCTTTAAATGAAAATACTCCACTAAAGGAATTTACAAAATTCTGATTATTATCAAATAAATTTCATCTTGAATTTTACATTGAAGTCTATGGGCAGCGCAGGTTTTATTAAGATATTGTAAAAAGTAAATTGAATTTCATACAGGACTCATGGTGAAAATATGCATAAACTCTATCTTTATTAAAATATGAAATAAGAAAAATTAATTACCACAGATATTTTGACAAAATTAAAATTTTCTTTTTTCGTCAAGGGCAGATAACTCTTCAAAAACTTTTTAAGGTACAAAATGACCAGCTTCTTTCATGTTACAGTCCCTGAAACGTTCTACTTTCCCACTTGAACGGTGAGCGAACGCTGAACGAACGGTGAACGAACGCTGAACGAACGCAGAGCGAACGGTGAGTGAACGATGTGTGAACGCTGAACGCAACTTGGTGAACGATGTGTGAACGGTGAACGGTGAGCGAACGCAGAACGCGAACGGAGCGCAAACGCGAACGCAAAGTGAACGGTGAACGAACGGTGAACGCAAGATGAACGATTTATTCGGAATGCCTCTGATCTTTTCCTTGCATTGAAACTATTCTAGTGTATGTATGCCTGGTGCTAAAAAAATAAATGAATAATAAATAAATAAACAAATCAATGAAAAGTGTCCTAAGAAAGACGATACATGCACAATAAGTAAAATTATTAATTTAAGTTTCTTACATTATTTTCTGCACATATGTACGATGTTTAAATTAAACTTTTTAATAAGACGATTTTTATCGCTGTAAAACATTTTAATTGTTACCGAACGCTGTAGTATTAAAGATAAAATCAATCTAGTAAAATAAATATGTTTATTCTTATTTGATATATAAAATCATTACAAATAATATGGATTTTAGAAGAGCAAACTACGGACTTATAGAATGAATTGCTACGGTTGTAACAACCATACATATATTTTCGTGCCAAGACGATTCCGTGTAAAATAATGAAAAAAAAAAAATTAAAATATTTTACAAAGGTATGTGGACGTATTGCATAAATACACCTGTATTTTAAAACTTTAATATTTATGAGTCAGTTTTATTTTTTTATGATGTTTTATTGAGCAGACTTCTACGTGTATCTGTTGACATTTCCCGGCCGTGATTATACTCGGATAAGATGATACAAAGAGGCATTCATATTATTTGTTATATATTAAATTTTCACAAGTTGATATTTAAGTAATATGCTGTCATAGTTTTTATTAAACAGACAAATGAGAGAGAGAGAGAGAGATTCGGTTTTAGCCCCTCCCCCTTTCTCAAATGTTTGTACCTAAATGTATATCGAATAAAAATTCTTAATTTTTTTTTCTAAATATACCAGGCAATGAAAGAAACTATTTTTATCAACAAATCCATTTGTTTTACAGTCGTAATCGGTTTTTATTTTCCTGCTTCAAGTTCACACGAAGTCCACGTGCTTGACCTGTCAATCAAAATCATTCGACACTGTGCAGGTGTGAAAGTCTCGTCACACCGAAAGTGTTTTAAGAAGTTTTAACATTTTTTCTTATCATTTCTAGATCTGATTCCAACATTTCTAAAAAAAAAAAATAATAATAAATGAGTAAAATACATTGGGAATAAACACTTTGAATGATTAAGCCGCTTGAATTTGAAACCTACTCCCTGCCAATTTAAAATATCACCGCCGGCACATGTATATTTTGAACTACTATTGTTTTTATGACTGTTTAGATACATGTTTGTTTTGAGACTGAAGTTTTTGTGCTATAAAACACATTAACTTCTATTTAAATGTTAATTAAAATATACCGAAAATACTAACTAACCGATTTACGGGAAGGGGGGGGGGGGCTCTTAATTATATCGAATGGCAAACATATAAATATCATTACTGGAGAATCATTTTGGTTATATTAACGATAATCATGTTATAAAGGCATTTCTCTCTCTCTAATTAAAGACTTTATATATGTAAAGTAGAAAAAAAATTCTATAATGTATTACATTTAATTTTTTTTTTTCAAACCACACTATCAATTTAATTCGCTCTTAAGATATTTAATCAACTGGATATCCGCAGTACTGTTTATAATCCTCAGAATTAGTTCTAACATGTATTTCTGTATTATTTGAAAAAAAAATGTGTTAGAAATAAATATTTTCGTATTTCTGCTGAAGTTGGTAAATTAAATGACTTCGATTATTATCTATCCATTAACGATTTGTCGTCTTTAACATAACAATAAAATGTTGCAGTGCTTGAAGCATCTGTATATTGCCCGTATTTAAATTTAATTTTTCAGCATCGTTCTACATAGGTACATACATGTACTTATAACAACATTTATTTTCCAGATAGATTTAATAAATAACCTAACAGCTAAGTTAGAATAATAAAAATAAATATTGTAGATAATTTTTCTTTAAACATGATATGTTAATTATTAAATTTGTAAATCCTTACTTAAATAAAGATAAGTCCATTCACTTTGGAGTTCCGAATGACAGTAAAGACTGAACGATAAGTGAACGCTGAACGCAAGGTGAACGCAAAGTGAACGAACGAAGAGCGAACGCTGAACGCTTTGTGAACGGTGAACGCGAGCGCACGGTGAACGCTGAACGCAAAACTGTGAACGGAGAGCGAACGCTGAACGCACGGTGAACGAACGGTGAACGCACGCTGAACGAACGGTGAACGAACGGTGAGCGAACGGAAAAATGGGAAAGTAGAACGTTTCAGGGACTGTATAAGTCATAAGAATTTGGTTCATTTCCCTTTCATCGTTATCTAGCAATGCATTTTAACTTGTTTAACATGATAAAAAATTGTTCAGAATCCATTCATTATACACTGAATACCTTAAAACCCGGGGAATGAAAGTCACTTTGCTCTAAGCGAGAATTCATAATAAGTGTGTTCGCTATAAGCATTGTTTACTGTAAATAACTTCTCTCATTCTTGAAGGTAAGGTCTTTGGCATTGCCTTTTGCCTATAACAGGTCATTATTTTGTTTTTCAGATTAAATGTTAATAGTCCAGGGGAGGGCGGTGGGGTAGGGTTACATACACACGATTTACTCAGTGAAGCGTAGTTAAAACCTTCATGAAAATATCTTTCGATGATTTGTCTAAACTTAAACGATTTTGACATTTTTTTTTAAATTTTAAAAATGTTTTATATAACATATATCACATATCTTTTTGGGTGACTATACCAAAGCATTTGCAGCTTTGGTGACAGGAAAGACCTGGAGTGATTTGTCACCCTCTACCGAACTCCAGGGTTTTCTTGTCATCTTGGTACAAATATTCTGGTATGTCATGTGATATTTATATAATGTCTAGACCTGATTTACATTCCTTCTTTGACGAGATAAAATATTTCCTTTCGCCATATTTTCTGATTGTATAACGATTAAATTCATAAACAGTAAATTGCAAGAAAATGATGACATTCAATATAATTGATATCTGATCTTTTTTGTTGTAAATGTAGTTAAGTATTACCTATCATTAGATATTATCACACAGAATTTCAAACACTTTCCACATATGTGTGAAAATTACATTTGCTACATTTAATTGTTCAAATGGTGCAAATCCAAGCAGTAAAAAAAAATTAACATTAATTGACATAGACCAAAGAAATCTGACATGCATACCATAGCCACATGTTGGCATAAATCCAGATGATAAAAGCAGCAATTTAAGCATTATCCTAATAAAAGATTTTGCATTGCTTACAGCCATTGTATTATAGCTTTATGACCAGGAAGTAATGCATTAAGTTACGGAGGTCTTTTTCACAGTTTTTTTTTCAACTTTTTAAATTTTATTCGTTCGTTATAAATCAATTTCCATTCAATCAGTCAAAAATGTACAGTTGTTCACTTGTGATATGATTTGCTGATATTTTTTTGTTTATTTCCCTTTAAAATATAAGGCGAATTACTCTTTCAACAAGTGTCATTAGGAAATGAAAAGTTAAAAGAGGGAAATGTTGTTCTGTTGTAAATTCATGGGCACCTTGGCTTTTCAAAAGTTGGAATTTGAGTCTGTCAATCATATCTCATGACGTTACGTGCTCGCAAATTAATAGTGATTCTCTGTAACCACTTAAACTTCTTTGCCACGCATGGTCACCGATTTTGATGAAACTTTGCCCATTATTACAACTTGACACCAGAAACATATATCAAATAAAATTTCGTTGCTGTGTGTCTTGGTTGCCATGGTAACAGCCAGAAAAGTTGAAAAAATTGAGATTTTCAGCTACTTTAAATCTTTATTAAGAAACTATTTAGAATTAATCTCTAAGTAAGTGGTAACCATGGGTACATTTGGTATACATTTTAGATGCTGAAAAATGCTGAAAAACGCTCTATAGTCACAAATGATAGATGTTACATGATCAAACTCAATCAACAACGTAAGAAAAACAATGGAAAATATTTGACCTCATGTAATTAGGTATTGGCAATATTATTCTAAAAATAACTTTCATGGTTGCCATGGTAACACTGTGTCACCATGCAAAATCTGTTGCTATGATTGGGTTAATGCTACTATCATGAGGAAAAACAATAAAATTCATGACTGGCACATATGCATCCTTAGGACCTTGCAACACCGACAACATAAGAAAAATTGAGATTAATTGTTACTTTGCAGTGTAACCATGGAAACAACGTACTAGTTGTTTAAAGTGATATATATTTTTTTTTTTTTTGCTGCTTTGGGTATTTACTAACCTTTTAATCAAGAAAAATATTATTTGAATCACCTTGAATAGTACTTATCTAGTAGAACTAAAGTTGAATATCATATATTGATAAAGCTTATTGAAAAATACAACACTGTTGCTATGGTTACCAAGAAGAGAAAATGTTCGATTTTGTTAATTTTTTGTAAATATTAGACCCTATGTGCCAGCTTTTTGCATCCAGTTAGAGATTGGGTGATAGTCAAAATTGAAAGTCAGTTTAGTTGTTCACATATGTCAATCGTTAAAGTTTTGGGAATCTACATACAATTGTACGTATCTAAGGAAACAGAGTATTTTTCAGATTTTTATGCATGTTTTTTTCGCCTTATTTCCATAGCAACGCACTATTTAAAGAATTGAAATTGATTTTTTTGAAATGTGAAAATTAGGGTCACACCAAGGCCTTTAAAAATTGATCATCAGTTATATAGAAATATGCTTTTTTTTAAAAGATAGGATAAGATTAAAACACTAAGATAGTCAATTTAAAATCCCTTCGTGGTATTAAAACCATGGCAACCATTGCCAACCTATAAGAAATATTATATTTTGTCCTTGGTATATGTTATAAGGATCTCTTCTCTATCAATTGCTTGCATTTCAACCTATAATTGTTTTTATTCTTAAGTGTATGACTTTGTAAAATTAAATGAACAAAATTATTACTTTTGAATACTTTGTTTCCATAGTAACGTATGTTATAGATGATTTACCAAACATGTTTATCATAGATTTAAGACACCAGACCTTCAACTTTCAGAAACAGTCATTGCCACTTGTTTGCTTTGCTGCAAACGTTAATTGTGGGACTCTGAAGAAGTTGAAAAATGCCATTTTTCAAACTTTAGGACATGTTGCTATGGTAACCATGACACGTAGCAACCAATTTTTGCCTGATCTGAGTTTAAAGTATCAAAGACTTTTATCATAGAGAGTTTGGAGAAATTCTGAGACTATGCGTGCCACAGCTCCTATATAAAAGTTCAAGTCATTACAGAGAATGGCTCTTAAAACTTCGGTGTATAACCTCCGGTATTATGCATGCTTTGACAAAAAGTAGAATATGAAATGAAAGTGCCATTTTTAAATTCAGATTAAGTTAACATCGCTTTTGCTACATGTATTTTGCTGTGCTATATGCATGCAGGTACAAATTCTTGAAATATACAGATACATAAACCACATTGAAAGCATGTTGCTTCTGATTTTGATGTCACCAAAAAAGAGTTTTTAATAAAGGCTACAGCAATATATTACATTTCGAAGGATAACACATTTTACATCCCTTTATATAAATTCAATTTACTAAAGAAATGAAACTATCATGATGAACAGAAATTGTTTCACTCAAGTTGTGTCCAAGAAATTCTTATTATACTTGTATATAAAAGGAATAATTGAAGTAAAACCTGGAAAGCTGATTTAAGAGAGCATGTCACTAAACATTGAGCTTCATGCTATTTAAACATGGAAAGTGGAAAAAATTATTTTTAGCTCAAATTTTGTGACCATGATGCATATGAATAGTCTTTCAAAAAAATATACCTACCCAGGCATATGACTTCTTGTTTCCATGGCAACCAGGGCATTTGCTATATTTTATTACAGAAATACTTGGACTGCCTTATCCTGTTATCATTCATGTATTTTACATCCAAACTCCATGTATAATTTTATAATGTGGGTCATAAAGTGCTTTGAAATACATTTTTCTGTTTTATAGGGAAAATTTATTTCGTAATTGATTTTTATTAGATTTTACCTATAGAATTATATTGCATGAAGAGCTATGTTGTTTGCAAAATCCAGACAACTTAAGAAAATTCTACATATATCTGTAGAAGGAGAATACTCTGTTCAATAAATTAAATAAATAAAATTGGGTAGACACTAAAGACTTTAAGAAAAATATCTGAATGAAATGTTGTAAAACACTGATGAAACACGATTGGATTACCTCCCTTGCAAGAGCTCTCTAGTAAAAGAGGTCGGAAAGAATGAAACAGACAACAATAGAGGAATTGCGGGAGAAAAACGAAAACTTCCAACTTGGAGTAGTAGGACAAAAACAGATAGTAATATGTTGAATATGTTTTTTTCATGTATATTTTTGGGTAAACTTTTGATAAAATTAAAGATTAGGTTCATTTCTCTTTCCCATGATGTGATACAAACACTGACTGACTGAGTGATGCAATGTACCTACAGCTTGTGAGCAATCTGTTATATGACCACTAATGTTTAATTCTGCAGTTGTTAGATCTTAATGCAATTAAGGAAGATCAATGCTATAATGATATTTAAAATAATTAGAGATATGTCTATGATGTTTGTGAATATATACATTCATTTGTATAAAGAGGTCATAGGGTCACACTGCAGGTAAGACTAAAGTCCCTAACCGCACAAAAAAGTCATTCTAACTCGTTCCTCTTTTATAAATCAGGGTTTATATTATTTCACATTAAAACTAAGACTCTGTTCAAATCTTATTTTTTCTCCTGCATCTTCCATACAATCATGCAACAAACATGACAAATGATTTTTTTTTTCTACCAATTGCCAAATGGATTGGGAATGGTACTGATACCAATACAATGTTGACAAATAGCATCAAATTTATTTACCTTTAAGTTTTGGATGAAATATAATAATATAACTTGACACAATGAAAAGTTATTCTAGTCAGAAAACGATGGATTCTGTTGAATCTTTATGAAAGGAAGTACGATTGAAAATGTGTAGGTAGTTTATAAATCAATATGTCTGAGTGTTAATATAATTATGTAAAAGTCTGAATAAAACTTATGAATTGAAAAAAAAAATGAATTATTGGGTACAATTCCCAAGTTTATAAAATGTGTATAATAAAGTTATCAATAAAATTATCAAACCACCCCTCCATCTTCAGGAAACGAGACTTCATTATTTGGTCAAAAGAGTCATACATATGAAGAAGGAATTAAGTGATGTTTGTCTACACCCCACCCCCACTCCAGAATCCAGAACTCCTATATATATTTTGCAGCTTGTTCATATATCTGAATTGTTCCCTTGTCTATTTGTAACTGGTTCATGCAACGTGTAATTATTAACATTGACTAGCATGGTGGAAATTACATGCTTATATCATAAATGCAACCTTTACAGAAGATAGGATGTACATGTGTGTTAATCTACTACTGCATCACTTATTCAGTTCGTAATACATAAACTTTTGTTATTTTTACAGCTATTATTGATAGTTGAAGATGACACCCTGTTCCTTTAAAGAAGCCACTGGAGGAAATATATCTTGTCCGGAACCATTATTAAAGTTTAATCTTGTTTTACCATGTTCCAAATCAGATATCTGTCTCATAACCACATACCAGTAATCCCAGAAGTGAATCTGAAGGAATGGAGGATTGCATGTGACATGTGTTATGTATTTTTTTTTGGATGATATAGACAGTTAATACATGCATGTGCCCAAATCACAGGCAAAACTTGGACTTGCTTGGACTTTTTGTATTCTTTTTGAGCCTCATGTGTGTATAAACTGAATATTAAATGATCTAATATAATGACTTTTGAAAAATTATGAAAATTCTTTTTGTATTTTTGAGCTATTAGGAAATGGGAATTGCAAGAATAAGTAGCCACTAAAATTCTATTTTTTGTTCTTAGATTTTCCAAGTTAAAATTGGGGACTTGGAAGAACATACTGATTTTATTTATTTTCTTAAGGAGTAGTGGTCAAAAGTTGAAGCATTATTCATGTACTTTAAAGAAACCTCCTCCTTGAAAAGAAAATTGAATATTTTACAAAAGGGTCAAATTATATTTTTTAAATTTAATTTGTTTAAAAAAAACAAGGGGGGGGGGTAGGCTGAACTCTAAGGGTGTTTTTAATGAATGTGGTCAAATTAATTTTTGTTGAATCGTTTTTAGTCTAAATAAACGTTGACTTTAGTTCAATCTGATGTGAATTAAGAGGTTGAATGATATAAGCAGAGGGGGGAAATGAAATAGATTTTTCATTGGATTTCTCCTGTAATTGCTTTCAGTAGTGTATTTATGGAACTATTGAAGGAGAAATTTTTAAAGGCGCATTAACCATAGCTGTACTTATGGGTTTTTCTGTTAAAAAATTTGTGTTGTTGTTTTCATCATCTTAAACACATCTGCATTTTCATCTTTAAATTTACTGAAAATACCATTGGACCATGCTTGATGCTAAATATCTTTCAGTAAAGGGGCATATTTCAAGTTCGTTCAAATAAATGGTCGAGCTCCTTCCCAGGAGGAGATAATCAGGGAAAGCCAAAAATAGGGTGGGGTCATTTATATTTGCATAAGTCTTAAGAAAAAGATAATGTGAAAGCTTCCTGATATATCAAATAATGGCCATTGGGTTTAGGCTGAAACCACAACAGGAAATCAAAGTATATAGGCAAAAAATAAAAACAGCAAAGCCAGGATTTGTCATATTATGCAAGGAATTCTTGGGTAGTGCAGATGTCATTGTGTACTAATTGTGGTCCCAGGGGCTAGTAAGATGAGGCTAAAATGGAGACTATATGAGAATACATGTACACATTTTCAGACATTCTTTTCAAGAATAGCAAGACCAAACTAAATCATATCAATTCATTTTCAAAGATTCCCATTGGGTCAAGTTATTTGGATTTTAGTTTTTTCCCTCAGATTGTCAACCTCTAGGTATGGATGGGGCTAAAATTTTACATTGTGCAGGGGAGGAAAATTTTAGGGAACATCAAGGTCATTTTCATCATTATTGATGTTGAATCATTATTTAGTGTTGACTAAAGGTTGTTCATGATGCATTACATTGTTTCAAATACATGTATTTCAAGAACAGGTCATAACAGATAAAATTTTTAACTTTGGTCTCAATTAATTGACCTTGCCATTGGGGTCAAGGTCTACAGTAGAGCATGAATTTATCTTCTTGAATTGTCTAACAGTATACACTGTGCATCAATGTTTGAAATATAAATTTAGAGCAAGGTTCAAAATATGAAGAACCATGTAAATTAAGATAAGAAATTATTAGACATAGAATAAATAATACAGAATAATTTGACCTTGGGGTCAAAGGTCAAAGTGAGGAGAAGGTCATAGTAGTGCATGACCCATTTCCTGTTACAACTGCACCCATGTGGAATAAGGATATCTTGTTTCTGAAAGGACAAATTACTTCTAGTAATCTGAATTGTTAAAGGAAATCATCTAAAAATGCCCAAATTTGCATATTTTTTAATCTCCATGGCAACAATGTTTTTGAAAGTTTACCCAATTTTATTTTTTAATTCTTTTGTATACTCAAACAGTTACAAAATTTCATTACAGAGTTTATAAGCAGTTGTACGGATTTTTGTAAAATGCCTTTTAAAAATGTCTTAAATTCAGCTATTTTTTCAATGCTAAACTTGTTGCTTTTTCCCATTGCCATAGCAACGTAACAGAAGAACTTTATTCAATTTAATCAGTCAAAGTAGAATTATCAATTTAGTCATCTTTAAAAACTGGGTAGTTTTAAACCATCTTTTGAGAACATCTGCGTGAAAAATGCATTTAATTATGTCAGTATTTGCCCGTTTTGAATGTGAAAAATTGTTCTGGTAACTAAGGAAATGTTTCTCCTTGGATACGACTCAGTGATTATGGTTGAAATCATTAATTTTGTATTTTTTCTTGTTATTTAAGACAGAAATAATCCATACACACTATTTTTAAAAAAAATCATATTTTTGACTTTCCAAAGAAAGCTCAATGCTTACTGACATGCTCTCTTAACTCTAGAGTACCTTCGTTACAAAGCAAAATGTAATAACAAGGCAAAATGTAGTAAACCGGGATTATTGCATTTTGTGTTATTACATTTTGTCTCGATATCGACGCAGAACGAAAAAAAGCAAAATGTAAAAATAAACTTTTTAGGATTATTACATTCTGTGTTATTACTTTTTGCGTCGAGATCAAAGTAAATTGTAATAGCACAAAATGTAATAACACGTTTTCTGCATTATTACATTAAGCGTTGTTACATTATGCGTCGACATTTAAGATTTCTCACTGTTTAAAGAATCACATGTATTGCGCAGACGAGCAAAAATAAAATTCTCTCTCTCTCTGTCTTTTTCTCTCTCTCTTTCCAATAATAAAATGGATAGTTTCTGCATGCGCATAAGAATACAATGTTCATCATACGAAGTTACCCCCAATCCTCGCTTCTCCATACTTGCCATACACACATACACGCACGCGTACATACACTTCTAATTTGCTTACCACCGTCATGGTAGCTCAGTCGGTAGAGCGCTCGTTCCGTGATCGGAAGGTCGTGTGTTCGAATCACGTCCGCGACTGATCTAAGTCGATAAAAGATAGGTAGCAACTGTTCCTTCGCCAAGCGGTCGACACTTTGAAGTGAAAGTTGCGGGTCTTTCGGATGAGACCTTAAGAACAGAGGCCCCTGTCACGGTAGGCGTTGGCACGATAAAAAAAAACCTCACTGCTCAATGGCCCTGAGTGCCGACTAAAGGTCTAAATTTTAAACCCTTCACCGGCATAAAGTAACGTCTCTATATAAGTGAAAAATTCTCGAACGGGGCGTAAAACAATATACAATCAATCAGTCAATCTAATTTGCTTACCAATGTACACATACACGTCGTGCATGCATATCAAGAGCTTTCAATGGACCCATGGTTAATCACTGGTAATTACGAATGTCAATGATGGATATATAATACAGACTGATTTATAAATATACAATGTTAAGTTAATTTTTATAAGTATTCAATAAGAATATTAGAAACAGAATAAGAAAAAATATACAATTTGATTTAGTCATATCCGTAAAAGCGGTAACCTTTGCCTCAAAGTCATAGATCTGCCTGTCTATTTAGTAAGCGAGTTTCCCGTTTCCCCATAATTTGGTTTAAATCAAATTTGTGATGCTTTGCGTTGAACGCAATAAGAAAAAAAATAATTATATTAAGCTTAATTACATTTTGTTTCAATACATTTTGCGTTGTCCTCATCGCAAAAATTAAGTAACACAAAATGTAACAACCAAAATGTGCATTATTACAATTTGCGTTAATCCCAACGCTATATGTAATAACGCAAAAAGTGACAATCCAAAAATTTTGCTATTTCATTTTGCCTTATAACATTCTGCGTTGATCTCGACGCAAAATGTAATAATCCCAGTTTATTACATTGCGCGTTGTAACATACCTTTTACACGTCAAAACGATTAATAAAGAGTCGAGTGGACTTTAAGATAACCATAGAGGCATTTCACGTGCAAGGCATCTTACTAGATTTCTGCGGTAATTGTATATCGATTAACATCAACCTGCTACCTATATAAAAAATGTTATATATGAGGTAAATTGAAATAATAAGGTGAAAGGTACCTATTACGTTTCGAAGGTTGTTTGGTAGGTTGTATGTTGTTGAACATCGCATTCAAGAATTTTTCCCTCATAAAGAGACGTCACCGTGTGCCGGTGATGGGCTTCAAATTAAGGCCTATAGTCGGAATTCAGGGCCTTTGAGCAGTGAGGGTTCCTTATTGTGCCATCGCTTACCCTGATACGGGGCCTCGATCCGTTTTTAAGGTCTCACCTAAAAGGCCACTAGCTTTCACTTCTTATGTCTTGCACCGTCAAGGTAGTCGATAGAGCGCTCGCTTCGTGATCGGAAGGTCGTGGGTTCAATCCCCGGCCGCGACTGACATAAGTCAATAACAAATAGGAAGCAACTATTTCTTCGCCAAGTGCTCAGCAGTTTGAAGTGAAAATTGCGGATCTTTCGGATGAGACCTTTAAAACCGAGTTCCGTATCAAGGCAGGCGTTAGCACGATAAAGATCCGTCACTGATCAATGGCCCTGAGTGCCGAGTGAAAATCTAAATTTTTAGCCCTTCACCGGCATAAGGTGACGTTTTATGCGACTTAAATAAACTTGCAGGTGACATAAAACAGCATATAATCAATCAATCGGCAATTATTTCTGTGCAGAAATTCATTTTTGGTTGGAGTAGAGAAGAAAAACCCATTTGTCGGACCAAAATCATTGTTGGCTTGGCAACAATGTCTTCTATCTCCCCTGTGTCATCAGAGAAGTTGATTCTTCACTATTGTATCTCACTAAATTCTCTAACTCCTTTATATATGAAATATTATTAAAAGTAAATGTGAAAATATCGCAAAATTCGAACAAAAAAACCCAGTTTATCATTTCAAAGATAAAATCTTAAATCTAAGCTAAAGATAAAACATTCGGACATTCTCGGGATTGAGCCCGGGTGGGCCGCGTGAAAATCCAACACACTAACAGTTACGCTAGCGAGGACCATCGATTCAAATTGGATAATGATTAATATCTAGCGTTTGATTAAATCAATTTTTAAACAAATATTTATTTAATTTTGCATTCTGATAATAGTCTCTTTGAACTCTACTTATGTCACAAAATATAATGAAGGATAAAATGTTGAAAGATTGGACTTTTAAAATTCGCTTCCATTGACGACCAGAAGTACAGACCACGCAAGAAATGTTGCGGAAGAATATCAGCTTACTTATCATGCTGTATTATCTACGAGATGTCTGCAGTTCAAATGTTTAGCCGTTTTGGTGGAGTTGCGAGGAAAATTTTCATTTAAAAATAAGAAAACTGACTATAACTTGGAATTGAATTTTCCTAAAGTAACAACTCCTCAGAACTGTCTATAATTCGTGAAAGTTTCATTAAAAGTGGCTTGATAGTTTTCAAGAAATCCCTTTGGTCAAAAAATAAGAAAAAGTATAATCACTATAAAGTCTTCCCTAAAGGTCAGTATGTATTCTTTTAATGCATGTAGCAATTGTCTTATTTTCTTTTTTATCATTACATATACATCATTACTAACACTTATTGTATTTATATTTATAATACTACTTTTTGTTAATTAAGCTATATTCCTTTGTGTTTCTTTTTTTTCAATTCTGACATTCAATTATTTATATTTCGCCCGTACATTTAGTAAATTTTATCATTATCATTGTATATTTTGTATTGATTTCTAAATTCAGCATGTATGTAGAATTTCAAAATCCTTCTTTTTTTTCAATATGAATTGTTTCAGCTAAGTTTATTTTGTACTACCTGATAAGGACGATCATGTACATTGTCAACAAATAAGAAGAAGACGTAACATAACATTGATATTCTAAGGAAGTTATGTCAAGAGATTATACGTAGGTATTCATTTTTGAATTTTTTCACTGATTTGATTTGTTTTAAAAATGTCCTTAACAAACAATGACCTGATTTGTTCAAAATGGAAAGTACTTTATATGTTTATTTAGGTAGAAATATTGAAATGATAAGGGTTTTTAACATTGTGTTTTATCTTGAATTGAGGTGAAATTTAAAGGAATAGCAAATAGTAAAATATTTAGGTAGAATAAATAAAATGATTAATAACATCTTTAGCCCCCCCCCCCACCCTGAAAAAAAAAATCAACACGGAATTTTTTGCGCAATATAGTATTAGTCGTATTTCTTATTTGAAAGTACAAACAAACCTGCTTGTAAAATTATTTCATATTTTCCAGGCTTTTTAAATTGACGAATGTTTCTAAGCACTGATATAACATATTGAGTAACAATCGTTCAGTCTTTCATCATAGTCCGGAATTTATTAATTTTATAAGATTTTTCCCCTTTCGGATAAAGGGCGTTTAAAGCTATGCATTTCCATCGGATGGAAAAGTCTCACTGTCATTGGTTTAAACATGACATACCACTGCCGGCTATATTTCTATGTCCGGAAGGTAGGAATTCATATATAGCAATATGGCTTAAGTTTGAATTTCGATATTAAAAATAATTTATTATGGAAACCACTTCCCATCATATTCTTCTTCTTCTTCATTTTTTTTTTTTTTTTTTTTTTAAGAAAAGCTGCCCTTTCAAGGAATGCAGTCAGATTTTGTGTTTCTGCATGGTGTGATGGTAATGTCGAGATTCGCCCAAATGAGAGAAACAAATTATTAAAAACTAAACAAAAGTGCCTAAAAGAATTTTCTAGATTACTTGACGGTAAAAGATGAAATTCATAACTTTGGAAAGTTTGACTGCATGAAATTGGACGAGACTCAATAGTTTCGAGATGTTGGGACACATAAATTCACAGATTTAAAATGTTTTTATCCATTCATCTTGATCATCACTACTTGCAGGCCCGTGGTTTCAGTATTGAGGGCGTCGGAGGTGAGTTGGGAGAAGGGGGTTCCAACTGTTAAAAGAATAGTCTTTTACTGTATATCTTATACCCCCCCCCCCCATTTTGTTTGAAGTAGGGTGGAAAGTGTGCCATGCTATTTCATTAACAAAATTGCAAAAAAATTTAGAGGAAGGTTGGACTCCATCCCAAGTTTTCGCAGTAATTTTTTTTTGTCAATTTCTTCTGTGCCCCCCTCCCCATTCCCCTTTGATAAATGTGTTGCCTGTTTTGTGTTGAAGTTTCTCACACTATGATCCTCGATAAAATAAATCACTTATAGGTTTGTTCCTGACTGTCTCAGCCTCGCCATCTATGAGAATTGATCAATCCGATCCGATATATTTCTCAAGACAATCAGCAATAAATATATTTTTTTATATTACTTGTCCAAGTAACGCCACACACCGGAAAATTCTACTCATTATAAGGCTTTAAAAGAGATAATTCAATTCAAAACTAATATATTCCAGAGAATTCATAAATGTTTCTTTTTTAATTGGGCTCTGCTATGTATGCATTATATGTCACAGGTACATGTAGATGTAAAGGTAATATTTGTCATGTTACACAGTCCATTCGTTGTATTATAATTTATTCATGAAAAATCTGAATTAAAATCAGGAAAAAAAAAAAAACAACATAAAAGGGTTGTCCATAAAGTTCGTGGACAAATGCTATAATTTTCTATATTTTGACCGCACTGGCAAAGATATACAAAAATATTTTAATAGACACTAAAAGCATACACACTATTTTACGAAGGTGAAAGGTGTAAATACTGTGTATATACAAGCCCCACGACCCAATCTGACGTACAGCTAATTTCATGATAACGTCAAAATATAAATTTTTATTACATGTTCATCGACAAAGGCTACATTTTCTTTTTTATGCCACGCTGCAAAATATGTACGATATTGTTTATGAATAAAACATATTGTCCCCCGCTTTCGCGAAAGCGAGGGGACATTAAAGAACTTATCCATCGTTTCTTCATTAAATGTGAAAAGTATCATTAAGACCTAAATAAGTCATTGTCGAAAACGCGATAAAGAAATTCGCACGCATGGCGAAGTTCTAAGTTGTTAAACCTACGCATTCTCACCTGTTGAAAAAATCAATAACGCAGTACAGTCAAGGTGCCAAATGGAAATATCGGCGATTTTTTTTAGATAGAAAATACATTCTTTACAAGGATGGACGATTCTTTTTAGGACTTTACTATTATAGGACAAATGCAATGTGGTTGAAAACGACATGTTGAGGACGATTAGATTTCCTATTTAGACTTGTCATGTGATTTGGCAGTCACGTGATTTTAGCAAATATACCTGAAGTATTGAGGTCATCTACAAATTCCAATATTGCAAGGGCATAACCAAGTTAAAAATCTAAGTTTAATTTATAATTATTTTCAACACTATTTGTAGTTTGTGAAAAGTGCTGCGAACCTATTTAGATTCTACTATCTAATTGTAAAAATTACATTTGTTAGACCGTATGTTGAATATCGCTTGTCAAGTACATTTAATATAGATATAATTAATTCATTTGCAAGAATTTAACAGGTTCGCAGCACTTTTCAAATATCTTCATACTTCTTGAGTTTATGTGTAAAAGCTTGTCATGATTCATTGAGGGTATGCCCTTGCAATATATCGATTTATTACGACCTTTCTATTACCCTTCAATAAATCTGCATACAAATATACGGTGGTATCGCTTGTGTAGTGAATGTACGGTAAGTATATTAAAAAAAATTATAAAATAGACATCGCATCCAAGTTAAGGGCCTCTTATATATCTGCAAATAATATTTTATTTAATTACAAAATACATTTTTCATTGTATAATATATAACTTGATCCGCCTCTCACTGCATACAAACTGCGTCAAATTTTACGATATGACGTCACATTGACAAGTGCAATGCGATCAGTGAATTGTTTATATATCGCTGTGTGGGATTTAACCAACTACAAAAATGCATGCAGTAGTTAGTATTGATGTAGTTTAAAGCTATCCGAAAGTTTAAAATAGCAAATCATTTCATTTTGTGGTAATTTGAAGAACTTGTATTTTTGTGTGATGTCATAGTAAGCATAAATTAGGCCCCGCCTCCTTAATGCAGCCTTAACTGTGCTGCGAACTCGGTCAAGTGCGACTTCCGGTATACGGGGAAACCCTAGTGTGACGTCACATTAGTGAGACATGGCTGAAGCATCAAACGACTCCGAAGACTCCAAGCTATCTGTATCACTTTCGTGCCAATCGCCAAGCTTTGATGAAGATTTTGATAATTGTTTGGAGACACCTTCAGTGGCTCCGTATCAGTTTAAGCCGTATTTAGACTCTGATACAGAACATCCCACTCAACAAAGTCAGGATGATCATGATGATGGGAATCCCGATAATAGCCGGCTTAACAACACTGATTGGTATTATTAACTTGATTATACTTTTTTTTTTAATAACATAATAAACATAAATAATTCTGTAAGATTTTTTAAGCTACGTATATGCCCTTTACTATAGATTGTCTAAAAGAATTACACCCCCCTTCCAACAAATAATGCACGTGTTTACATAAAAATTATACATAATTTTCAGACATATATTGCATTTATCTAATAATAAAAATACACGTCTTCATATTAATTTTTAGAAGAAACTTGGACATATAATTTCATAATACATGTACTATACATGTATATGTTGTGCATTTCTGTCCATTAGAGCATTTGGTAATACTTTGTAATTGCTATTCTATTATATTCTATGATGCTGTATTTATTTACATAAAAAGAAATAGAAAATGAGTTTTTTAATGTAATTTCAAAATTGACAATTGTGTATTTGAAAAAAAAATACAAAATATATGCAACAATTGAGAATATTTTAATTTTTTTAAGTACATTTTAGGTGCAGCTGTGGTGGATATTGTATGCAGATTCCTTTAGCAAAGGAATGTGTCTCTTTCAAAGAAACAAGGGTCCTCTTAAATCTTATGAAAAATGATGGTGTCCAGTGTATAACAGACCACCCAGGATTTGAACCAGTGTGCTTGAATACATATGTACTGGACACAGCATACAACCAATATAAGCAACGGTACAATCATCAAATTCAGAATCTGCCAGAGTAAGTCGAGATGAAAAAAAAAATATAAAAGAGGAACAAATATGATTTCATAAAATAGCAAACATCATAAGTAGAATAATTAATGACTATAATTTAATATGTGTCCATTTCCAGGCGATACGGGTACACTGCCTACAGACAACTCGTCAGATGGGCCTGGGGATACCTCGGGAAGCATGTGAGAGTGGTTTTGTCATCATGTGCTCTCAAGAAAATCAGAGGCAGATTCCCGTCTCCACAAGAGGACTATGTTGGTTTAAAGGAAGCAAAGTTAAATTAACAACAACCATCATCACTCATTCCATCATCATTTTGAGCATGCCTATAACGTGATGTCATTTCTAAAATTGCTGATGCTTTATCAGTTTTTCAAATGAACTGCATAGAGGAGGTGGTGCTGCAACTCTGTACACTTCTGCCTGACTTAATTTTGTTTCTTTGGCATTTTTATATACAACGTCCATGATCTTACTGACATAATCTACAAGATATAATTGTACTGTAATATGTTTTAGTTAAATATTATATATCTAGTCATTACATACTCTACAATATGTACAACCAGTTTTCACTTCTCGTATTGTGTATCCACCCTTGAACTTTGGGTACACAATATTGTACTGTGGTTGTCCATCTTTTGTTACTGCTTGATCTCTCATCCCATTTTCATTGTAATAGAGGGCAGCAAGTTTTAATCTGAGATTATATAAATAAATACTTTTTTGTTTATCTTCAAGTTATTTTTTTAGTGATTGAGTTTAGTGTTTTTATATTTCTTTTACCTGCTTAACATTCAATGGTAGGAAAACCCAAACATCTTTGGAGCAAAATGATTAATGACAGAATGAAATCCTTCCAACCTTGCAGTTTGGGCTCCTGGAGAAAGTTTCGGAATGTCTTTCTGCATTTGTTTTGACATCACAAGCTACTCTAATTTAACGCATGTTTTGCTTCCTTAAGAATATTTTGCAAATTAGTTATTTTTTTTATTTTGTATTTTCTAATTGAATGTTAAGCTTTAGTAACACTTGCCTTTTTTCAACCATTTCTTTTCTCTTTCGCGTCCCTCTAGGGGTCCATGGTAACAAGACTGAAAAATATCTCCATCATGTTCATGAATGTTTTACACATGATTGCAGACAGATTGCCACTTCTCCAGCATCAATTGCCCTTGACCACTTGGAGTTGATGCTGGGACCCAGGGTTGTAGGGACTCGCAGTCCTTGAGCTTGGTAAGAGCTGTTAGTTTCTTCTTAAAACCTACAGATGTAAAACATAATCATTTTCTAAATTGTTTTTTTTTTTCTATTTCATTGTATTCAAATATAATATTTCTCTACAAATGAACTGCGTGGATTATTTTGAACTCATACCTTTAGCAACATGCCAAACATTATAGTCATGGGTTGTGTGAGGCATGTTTTCTCGGACATGTTTTTGTATCTGAAGATGTCGATCAGTTATAATTTTCTCTATTTTGAGGCCTTTGCTTTCGATGTTATTAATACTGCGTATAAATCCCCTTTCTCCATATGATAGCTTCCTTGAACTTCATTGCTCTATAAAAAATTCTATTGCTGCAGGAAAAATTCGAATTTTAAATTGAAAGTTAAAATAATTGCAGAATTTTTTATTACAATTTTTAAAACAAAAATCAAACCTGAACAAGTTGAATATCTATGACAAGCATTAGATCCATGTCTAGCATAGCATACATGTAGCTGCCATATTTAGCCGAGTGCCCAGGAGTGTCAGCTCTACCATCTCCACCTACAATTAAGGGATCTCCTTGTTAGGTCTTTTTGATTAAAATAATTATTCTGAAAACCCTTCCATATTGTCGAAACAGCTGGATGGAGATAGTATTTCTGTGTTGGTGAAAGGTACTTAATGCTATGGCAGCAACATTCATATGTTCCAAGAAACGAAGCGCTTTGCTTGGTATAAGGCCTACCATAAGAGATATGATAATACATTCGTTGTTAAAACATTTGTATTTAGCATAATAAATATAAAAATTGTGCAAGCTAATTAAAAAGTACCTGAAAACAATATGGCTGCTGACATGGATAAATTTCCTGACGGTAAAGATCCAATCATTTCTTGGCTGTTCCAAGTTCTTTGAAATCCACATATACCACAACACTGGTCAAACTTGATCATTGTGCCTGAAACTGGTCTTACTTGGCAAAGTGTACCAGATGTACAAGTTGGACAGATTGAAAACAACAGCATCAATTGCGACTCAGACACGATGTATTTCCTGTCCGTTTTTTTTTTTGTATGGATTATCATCACTACAAATGAAAGTTTGTTTTTGTATTAATTCATGTATATTTGTTTGTCCAAAACTGTACTTTATTTGGGTAAAAAAATCTGATAAATATTTTAGCTAACTGGTCGGACCCATCATCTGAAGAAATTTTAGAATATAGAAATTCTTCAGCTGACTCTGGACAGTAGTCCGTGTCGTTGTCTTTGTCTTCATTTTCATCCACACTGGAGGGAACACAAAGATCATCTTGCTCATCCGTGCTCATACTTATCACTCTGCATAGTTTAGAATTATCTAAAAATAATAAAGCGATGAATATTTAGGTTGTTGATTTTTCATATGTACAGGTAAACTTCGATATCTCGAACTTGGCGGGACTGAGGAAAAACTTCGAGATATCCGAGTGTTCGAGATATCGAAGTTGATGAATTTGGTACCGATATTGTTATGTTACATGTTCTATTAACAGACCCCCCCTCCCTTTCCACCACGTGCATAATTCAAGCGGTAAATGTTTTAGTTCGTACTTAGTGATTATCTTTTTAAAAATACATTTGCATATACACTTATGCATATATTATTTTATTTAATACTGCAATACTTACATTTTACAAATTTCGATCGCTTTCAATAGCGATAATAATGCTGGTTTCAGGATTTCTGATACCCGGATATGTGTTACGCTTTGTAAATGATAAACCGATCACTGTAGTAAGGATTAAAACGGAAACAGGAATTATCGTTCTACAATAATTTATTCTGCATTTTTTATCCATGTTGACAAGGTGTATGGAGAAATTTCTAATTTCTTTGCTATAGCTGCCTTGGATTCTGTACCTTTTTCGACTTCTGTAATAGCCTGAAACTTTGTTTCGATTGTATGAACTTTAAGTTTTCTTTTTACACCACGGTCAGATAATCTAACTATCCCCCCGGGTTGGCTACCGGGTCCTTCGTTAGATTGCTTATCAGACATGATGTGTACTGAAGATTTAGATTTTTGGTACTGACTTTTATACTAAAAATAATGTCTTTAATTTTTTTAATTTCTTGAGTTCAATATCACTTTGATGTGTTCAGTGTTTACTTTGATATGTAATAATGTGTATAAGCGTGCATTTTCGATAAATTTAAATTCTTATTACAGTAATCGTCCCCAAGCCGCTGTTTCATTATCGTGTCATCATATGTCTGAGTGTGCATTTTATTAACATCCCCAAATCACCTGGCCTGCGTAATTAAATTTAACTACCAAAAACAACAGCTTGAGGCTAATAAGTTGTGATTATCAGCAATGGTCCCGTGAAGCCTGTGCTAGACCTAACGGACACGTTCAACAGACCGTAAAATTAGCATAATTGGATTATTTTATACTAAGGTTTGAATTCAGCGGAGCTGGACTTCGAGATAACGCATGTGTTTATAGCACTTGGGACCGTAAATCTACTTCGAGATAAGCGTAGTATTCGAGATTTCCTCCGTGTTCGACATACCGGGGTTTTTTAAAATCATAAATATAATAAAAATGGCCGGGACCGTTGATTCACTTCGAGATATCCGTGGTATTCGACATATCGGTGTTCGAGATACCGAAGTTTACCTGTAATTTAAAAATGAAAACTTTATTTTTCTAAAATCTTTATTGACCTCTCACTTCCTCAAGATATCTATTTCACTGAACTGCAATGCTGCAAACCTTCGGTTTATAGCTTGGAAAGTCACACTGCACAACTGTGAAAGGAATAAGAGAAATACTTGTAATCTAATGGTATCTATGCACAACAAATCATAAATGTACTCACCCTTCTCACAATGTTTAAATTTTGTTTGTATTTTCTTGGACCTTTGATGGGGTACACTGCAGTACACTGTACTCCTACAGAGCGTTCTGCCTGTCAAGACATTATTTTTTTTTTAAAAAAAGTTAACGATTTAATAGGTAATTAATTTCTGTAGATAAAACTATGATAAAAACCTCATTTGAATTTAATCTATCCTCTATGTTCTCTGCAAGTTCTTCTGTCTCCAAATTCTGTTTTTCAATGTTATGTGTGCTATTGTCCAGTAACTAAAACAGGAATTTATAATAATCATATGCTAAGTCTTTTAATTGTTAGCATATATATTGCTAAATTAATTAGTCCTTGATAAACATCATTTAAATTTAAACATCATACAAATTATGCAATACCCGTTAACATTCTCTTTTCCTAAATGCTCCTCTTAGTGGTCTTGATGCAGCCACCGTTACACCTATGTTGGGCACGTGTGTGACATCCATTTTGCTGGCATCGTGAATGGGGGCATCTGAGGACGTCGCTGTATTAGGCGAACGAACGGTGGGCACAGCATCAGGTAGCAGACATTTCTTCTTTATCTCAATACCTAGGAACTGTTTGATTCTGTATTCCTCTGGGTAGCAATTTGGTGCTAAATGACCTTCACATAAGACAGAAAACCTCGTGGGCTGAGTGAAGTTTTGAAGCTTTGTTTTACAAAATTTATCCATTTTCGTCGGAGTTCACGTTTTATTTCCTTTGGAAATTCGTGAAGTGAAATATTATCGGCATTAATTGACGTACAGCCCGCTGCTACACAATACTTGCCAGTTCTTTTCTTTTCTTTCGGCATGGCTAAGCTCTTTGTTTACCTTAGAGTCACTAATGTGACGTCACATCCGGAAATTCGTATTTTTAGACTTCGCATTCAGGTGTGTAAAAATAGATTTTCAACGAAAACTTGCTTATGCATTGGTGTTTTAGCTTGAGTAAGATATCAAATTAATCAGCAAATCATTGGTTATTTGATAATGCTAATTTTGATACACGATGGATAAGTTCTTTAATGTTTTAAAATGAGCATAATATCAAAAAGTCTTACGTTACACTTTAAAAATCAGTGTATCTCGGGAAAGATACGTTTTAACTATCTCATTGAAATTTTTCAATCCATATCTGTTTTATTTTTACTGATTTTCTTAAACTTTCCCTTAGTTTGAGTCAAAGTAATGAATGTCATGCAAGATGATTGTGTATGTTTTACTTGTACCTATGAAGATATTACATCCGTCTTCGATTTATATTACACCTGTAAATACCTTGGCCTTAAATTGAAAAAAAGGTATGTCTATTAATATAAATAGATGATTTTCCTTCAAATTCTTCACTAGGTCGAGTCGTCGGTAAGGCAGCTATGGCTCTTAGGCAAAAGTTCTAAACTTCCCCTACATGTGAAATATATCTTATTTAAATATTTCTCATCTTTGTATGTTTACAGTAAATACTCTAAATATACAGAGACGAACTAAGAAAAACATACTGTGTCTTAAGTACATATATATGGTCAACTAAGCAATTTTAAAACACAACATAAGAAAATACATATCTTATGTACAAAATTGTTACTAGTGATAAAGGATAATGTTAACTTATTTAAGAGTTCCTCTCTTCAGATGTACACTTAACTGCATGTGCTTCAATGCTTTTTTTAAGATCAAGGTGTATATTGTTGCTGGTTATTAATAAGATAAATCTACAGTCCTGACTTCTGTCGTACTGTTTTATTTTGGCGATACTTGTATTAGTGACGGTAGGGAAAAACAACGGATGCTCAGTGTTAATGCAAATTCTCTTCTTAGAAATAGTTACTTCCTGGTGAAGGGTGAAGTCGATTACATTACTTATGTACATCCTTCCAACACAACGTTTAGTTGAATGCATTACTGATATAGCCTTATTCCAAGTACCTTTAAATATAAAAATGTGATGCTTGTTCATATTTTCTAAAGTATACTGTTTTGGGAGTCAGATCTTATTTTCTTTAAACAAAAATACAACTTTTCGTACAACAAAATATTTCAAAGTCTTAAGAGAGTGTGATTAAGGATGTTTATGATAATCTTCTCACTGAAATACAGATTCTGCATTTAATATGCGTGATTGTAATTTCGTCAGAAAGTCACACGAAGTTAAGAGGCCTAGGTTAGAACTAAAGTTCAAAAAAAGTTGCCTTAGCAAATGTAAATACAAATCTAAAACAAATTATATTAAGAAATAAGTACTCTTTATAGAGAGTCACATCTAAGAACAATTATTACTTCCTTATAAAGATGAGGACATTGTTTACATATGTATTATTTTCCTATTCATAACCTTCCTGTACCGGTTAAAATCTTATTGCAGGATTGCATAGTCCTAGAAGTACAGCTTCTTCTTTAGATTAACAACTAATATTTACATTTATTTCTATAGTGACTTTGCTGAAATTCACATATACTGTGTTTTCAATAGTTTAGAAGTATCAAATCCCCTGATTTTATTCAAAGAAAAAAAATCATTCATTTAGAAATTCTTTGACGGCTTCCTCGTCCTGTTTGTGGTTCATTGATTCGTGGTCCTGCTCCAACACCCCCCCCCCCCACGTCTTTTTTTAACGAAAATAGATTTAACTTCAGAATCATAAAAGAATCTAATAAAATTTGTTCACCGACTCCTCTCTCGCAGGAAAAGGGGCAAAGACTGTATGTATTTTATGACGGCTAAATCCTGTTGGCTACGAAGAGGTGTACCAGCCATAAGCCTTAAAGCCTTGGCTAGACATTTAAAAATTCAAAACACTGCTTCCAATGTAAAAGCAAGAGTAAACAGAAATTCTCCAAAAGTTATTTTAAATAAACTTAAATATGTAAACAAACCAACATCTCAGTGATTTGTATCATCATAATACAAATAAAACATCCCACTTTTTGTTCTCAATCGCACTTTTGTAAAAGGAATTTATGGTAGAAAAGTGAGGCAGAGATCAAGAATAACTTAGCTAGTTTTTATGGTCCAGGAGCCAGAAAGTTTAAATACATGTATCAAGATTTATTTCTACAGTTTATTTTTACAAAAATGTGTATTTTCTTGTGAAAGCGAATTGCTCACTTTGACATATTTATTTTAAAAATAATTGTAAGGTTTTGACATCACATATAACATAATATGGCTGAAAATATAATATTTATGAGAAACGAAGAGAAAAAAATAATTCAGATTTTTTTTTTTTGATATTTTTTTTCTTCCGAAACAATCAACATTTTACTATTAAGAAAACACTGATCTATAACATATTCAAGGACTAGATGTAAGACATAGGTATCAAAAGGTCCTACTGAGTAGTCAATTCAAGGTTCATATGTGTGTTCCTTTGCTCAAGAGAACTAGCGTCTGGCATTTGTAAGCGTTGATATTCATTGTTATCTCTAGAGGCAGTTAAATCTTGATACATGTAGTTATTCATATTCTCCTGTACATCTTGGATGTTTTGCGTTCCGTTATTTCCCGTGAAGGTTTTATTTGTCTTATTTTTTTTTTTTTTTAATCTTTTGCCTGCAATGAAATAAATGAATAATTGGGTAATATTTTATATTAATAGATATATTTCTTTAAGAATACGTTAAGTGTTTTTTTTTTCAAGAAAGATCATAAACATGATAGAAAATGAAATTTTAAAGATCGCTGAACGTAAAAAAAAGCTATCTATACATACATATAATGCAACTTTTAAAAAGACAGATATTCATTTAATATTAATATCGCTATATTTATTTATAAAAAAAATCGATGTCTTCAAAAGCTTGACTTGCAAAAATAGTGAAGTTGTTAAATGCATTAATGAAACACAATTGATGTTTTCAAAGATTACGTCTAAATCTGTATATTTTACCTCTCGCGGTATCCTTACTATTTGTATCTACGTATCAGATAGATAGGGTGGCCATAACAGCAAGGATGATAACAAAGACAAGCACACCAGCAATCCACACAGCAGTTATAGTGACTGATGAAGGAGTATCAGATAATTGAAATACTGTAAAAATCCCTATTTCAAAACAGGAAAACGGGTATTATTTATTACATAGAAATAATACAAAAATTATAGCAAATTATTATATTGAGGGTCATTATATCCCTTTATCTATAAACCAACTACAAAGTTATTTCAAGGTATTTTTTAAAATTATTTTCACCTGTAAGAAGGTAGTAATAAAAGAAATAATCGCAAAGATTGCAAATGCTCAAATGTTTAATTTTAGAACGTCTTTGGAAAAAAAGATTAAATTAAATGCACGATATGTTGGAAATAAGATATTTTTGAAAATAAACCATTATTTGCACTCTTTTGTATAAAAAAAATTTGAGCAAGGGAAGCAACTATAAAATATTTTTATTGTAAACATTTAGAAAATCATGTTTTATGACTTAAGAGGGATAAACAACTGAAATGTACGTTTAATAATTTTAAAGAGACGAATTTTTTGCTAGGTGATAAATATTGAAAGCGTGTCTCTGAGAAAAAAAAAAACATGCAAAATCTGAAAAATTGTCCAGGAGGGTATACAGAACTGTTCATTTTAACATATATCTTTAAGATCTAGGTAGTATCAAGGTTTAAAATATAAATTAAGAAAGTGTGCTATTTGTTTTTTTTTTTTTTTTTTTTTTTTTTTAGTTACAACCCGGTTTCTATATTTAGCAATAATTGACATAAAAGAGTAAGTTTGAACCTTACAAAACCACTGCAAAATAATTGTCAGCAAATACAATCTATCATTAAGTAAAATGCTGTCTGTCGTTTTTCATACTGATTGTTATAGACCATTAATATTATTTACACACTGAATTGTCCACAGATTTTTCCATTATTTCCCGATTATGACAAGGAACACACGAGAGGTGTGACCGGTCGGCAGGGGATGCTGATAATTTTCTATTTATTGAAAAATTAGATACGTTTTCATTCTACTTATCTGTACGAACTACATCCTAGTAGAGAGAAATTTCAGCATGTTGAACATGATACATGTAGCCTCTCGCTTATTTGCAAGCATGAACACATGTAGTCACTTGTTTAGTTTACTAAATTGATTTGGCCCTATATGGTTGTTTTATGTGTATTTGCTACCCGTCATCTACTACACACCTATAGTGCTATATTGTAGTTTGAGATGTACACATATTCAAGATATCATCAACACAAACGTATATAATTATACATATTAAGTATCCTCCATTTCTTATTTCATTTGTTCAGAATTGTGCGTATATTTTATTAGCAATACTGCAACAACAAAAAATTGGAGAATTAATTTATTTCATTCAATTCATATTAGTATTAATCAAAAAATATTCAAGCGTTACGTTGAGTTCTGCTATTAATAGAATGCATCTAAAACCGTGCAGAATAACAACTACTTTACATTTCCTATTCTGGCGAAGTATAGTGGCAGTAGATAATATTTCAAGGAACTCTCAAGTCCAGTGCAGAGTCACAAAATTTCATCTGAAAACAGTTACTTCCTGGTAAATATAAATACTCTTCTTTCCGCTCCCCATTGTATCTACTCCAATTTCAACGCATAACTTATTTTGGAGGGTTGATATTTTCCTTCTGGTTTCTTTTAAGATAAACAAGTTGTATTTGTATTTATTTCTTTTTATTCATCTAAAATGTTGTCATTAATATGTATTTCAAATAAAACGAAGTATATATTTTTTTCTAAGATTACGCAAAGCTAAATTTGAAGTATTTCTTCCTCTGATTCTTAAGAATGTTTAATTTATTTCTATGGTCGTTATAATGACACCTTTAGCATCATTGGGTCGTATTTTGACTGACATCGTTCATACTTTTTGTTTGGTAATTGTTTTTATACTAAGTTAGACTAAGGAATATTCCATGTACCTGATCAGTTCATAGTGCTCACATCGGGTGTGACCCGTCAACAAAGGATGTTTACTCCTCCTGATCCCGCTTCTGGAGTTTCCGGGGATCCGTGTTTCATGTCCTGTTTACAGATTTGTATTGTTTGTAATATTTTTTTTTAGATCGATCACTTCGTTATCTTCACTTTTTTATCATTTCATATTTTCCTTTCATTTAGAAAGGAACATAAGTACAAGGTACATTTTTCTGGCGGTTGGTTCAAATATAATGCAAAATTACTGACAACGACATACGTTAAAATTTCACAAAAAAGGGTAAACAAAAATAATAAACATCATATTTGGGACAGACTAAAGATGCTTTCTGAATTCAGCCAATAATTCACAAAATATTTATATTGGGAGCCCAGTTACTTCACTGCAAGTAAGACTAGGTTTCATACAAAGAGTCATAACTCCGGTTTGTACACGGATATTGTGAGATTGGACAAAACAATAGCAAAATTTTATTAAAAAAATGTTTTCATAAGGTAAAAATCAATATTTTTATTATTTCTTTTTTTAGGGTTTGTTATATAAGATATCAACTGGATGGGTTTCGCTAGAAAAACGTAAAAACACATAGATCGTGATTAATTGTATAAATGTAAATCATATACTACACCAATTTTAATGCACCAGATGGACATCTCGACAAATTATGTCTCTTCAGTGATGATAAAAAGAATTCTACAGATTCCGTACAGGAACATAGGGATGATTAGGCCCTGAGACGCTTGTTAATTATATAATGTTTTTATTGATGGACTCCCTAAAGCACTTGAACACTAATTAAATCATTGACTTTTATAATAAATTGTATTACCGGTACATTTTCCCCTGTTCTTAAATGTATCAAATTATCATGTTAAATCTATTGATAGAAAGGAGGAAAAATATTCAACATCTCAAGAAATTGAAGGGCACATTATCTTTTGTTTTCATTCGTAGAACATGGGTAGAAGGAATGCTTGTTGTATGTGTATAAATTTCAAATATATGTCATATATATAGTTTTTATTCTTAGCTTTCATGTAAATAAGTGTTAATGAGCTTAATGAAACTGTGGTCATTATGTTGGCCCAGTTACTATGCTGGACATTTAACACAGACAAAGCTGAACTATTTCTTTAACCGATTATCGAAGTACATGTAGTCTTGCTTCATTTTAGTTGTACGACAAACAATGCTTTATAATTAATTATTGAAATATCTACTTCATAAACAGTGTGCATATATATTTTGGTGTCCAAAAAGATCATGGTGTATTCTACTGACTAGAAGATGTTAGGCAGTCAGTATTAATCTTCAAGCCACTATAATATCACTATTATCATCAGTTATTATGTAGAAAATAATTCAGAATATTTTGATTATATACCCCTTTTAGTAATAAATATAATAGATCACAAATCACTGTTTCACTGATCTGTTTAAAAGACAGTGCAAGATCTGTAAAAAAAAAAAAAAATGGGACAGCCCTCTCAATGCATGTCAACATACTTATCAATTTCGTACGGAAGCCGGTTGGTGCCAGGTAGAAAAAAATATTTTATCTGGCGGCCGCCAGAAACTTATCTGGGGGCCGCCAGATAAAAAGATTTGGCGGCCGCCATATAATTTCTGGTGGCCCCCGATAATATTTGGATGCCGCCATATAATTTTCTGGCGGCCGCCAGATCCAGAAGGTTAACCGAAAATTATTTGGCGGCTGCCTGATAAGTTTCTGGCAGCCGCCAGATAAAATATTTTTCTACCTGGCACCTACCGGCTTCCGGAATTTCGAGTGTATCTTTATATTACAAGGTATACATTAAGTTAATACTAGTATTCATGGCTTCTTTAATTGAAAATACGAGTACCTCACCTAAGTTCCACTAGTCCTAGATAAACTTACTACAAACATATCTTAGATTTATCTCATCTTTTTATATTCTGGTCAAGAAATCTCATTAAAATTAGGAACTATTTTTTTTTACATATCTTACAAGAGGGATAAGGAGAATTACGCTCACCTGAGTCAACTTTCCTCTGCTGTCCTTCAGAATATTTAAATGGACTTGTTCCTCTCGCAGCACAGTTAAGGTGCCAAATGGAAATATCGGCGAATTTTTTAGATAGAAAATACATTCTTTACAAGGATGGGCATTTCTTTTTAGGACTTAACCATTATCGGACAAATGCAATGTGGTTGAAAACTAAATGTTGAGGACGATTAGATTTCTTATTAAGACTTGTCACGTGATGTGGCAGTCACGTGATTTTAGCAAATATACCTGAAGTATTGAGGTCATCTATAAATTCTTATATTGCAAGGGCATAACCAAGTTAAAAATCTACGTTTAACATATAATTATTTTCAACACTCTTTGTAGTTTGTGAAAAGTGCTGCGAACCTATATAGATTCTACTATCTAATTGCTAAAATTACATTTGTTAGACCGTACGATGAATATTTTGCTGGTCAAGTACATTAAATATAGATATAATTAAAACATTTGAAAGATTTCAACAGTTTTCAACAGATACTTTTCAAATATCTTCATACTTCTTGAGTTTATTTGTAAAAGCTTGTCATAATTCATTGAGGGTATGCCCTTGCAATATATCGATTTATTTCGACCCTTCTATTACCCTTCAATGAATCTGCATACAAGGAGATGAAGGACACATGGTCACATGACTCTGTTTAACTATGTCATAGTCTCCGTTTATATAAGTGCAAAATGTGTAAAGCATCAGTTCTTGTATAACTTTTTGACATTTTTTTTTAACTTCAATTACCATCTTATATAAAAAAAATTAAAAAGTTTTAACATTCTTGTAAACATCAACAAATTATGAAAAAGATTGATCCACTCCTCTGTTTCCCTAAACTGCGCGTCCAACAAGTCGGTGACGTCATACACGATCTGTTAGTACAGCAAGATCATACTCGGTGAACACAGGGGCGGTATTATTATGTAAAACAGGTCATAATCAGTATATGATGAAATATTTTGAGAAACGGGGAACACAAAAATTATTTTTGCATGGCTGATGACGGAAATCTTATGTAGGTATATCTTATTTCGCTTATTTAGCATACATATGACGTCATAATTGGTTTTTCCCGTACTCGAGAAATGTAAGATGACGCGTTTTTGTCATGCTTATGTCCTCTTTAATGATGTCCTGTGCAATATTGAGGTCAGCTTCACCATTCGAAATTTTTACAGTTAATCAATAATTTAAGGGATTTGCATTTCAACTTAAATAAAAAAATATTGAATGATAGAATTTTTTGTAAATTACGTTTTTTATTGTTTAAGTTGTCTTAAAAAGTGTGTAATTTTCCCTATCCAGAGCAGTGTGATAGACAAAACTTCCTTTTTCGAATTTTAAATCCTAGTTATACTCTGAAATATTTTAAAAGATACATGTCCACTTTGATATTTTTTATATATGCTTAAAAATCCCATTATGGACAGAGTAATGAGCCCGGAAACATGGAGAATTAAAACTCCACTTAGATACTGTAGGGCATAGTATTTGTCAATCAATATCTCCAAAATAAGTTAAGAAACCTAATGATATAACTGCTTTAAAGGTGCTCAGACACAGATTTGAACTTAATATTTTCTCAAATTTTCTGTATAATATCACGACTTATATATTGCAATCGCATTTCACACGAAAATATAATTAAAAACTTATTTTATCTGGAAATTATTGGAACTATGAATTCCGGGACGCGTTTGATTAACACATCTTTGCACTTACACAAATTTTAACTTTATCCTCAATATTTAAGAAAAGAAGCGATTTTGTTATGTATTAATGAAAAATATTAAATCTATAATCCAGAAAATTCAGAGTAGAAATGTTCAAAAACAAAACCAATTCACCAGTATTGTCAGTCCGTGCTCTGTGATGTGTACAGAGTTTAACAAATTGAACACACCCGTGAAACGTAAACTGTTTTTATAAACAGGGCACGAGCTCTGTTATTGTTAATGTTTACGATTCACCGGGTGTGTTCAATTGTTAAATTCTGCACACACCACTGAGCACGGACTTACAAAAAACTGTGAATGGGTTTTGCTTTCGAACATTTCTGGGTTATAGTTTTACTATTTTTCATTAATACACAACAAAATTGCCACTTTTCTAAAGTATTAAGAATAAAATTAAAATATGTCAAAGCGCAAGGATGTGTCAATTCAACGCGTCCAGAAATTCGAAGTTTTAATAACTTTGAGATGAAATAAGATTTTTATTATATTTTAGTATGAAATGCTGTAGCAACATATAAGTCAAGAAATTATACAGAAAATTTGAGAAAATATTAACTTCAAATCTGTGTCCAAGCACCTTTAAGATATGTGGGACATACTTAATTAGAAATATACAAAATATGAAAAAAATTGAATGACAAATATTTTTTCAGCTCAAAGTCCCTCTCCTCCTTGAAAGATGCTTGCATATTTATTTAAATAATTGTTTTTCTTGCTGGTCTTGAGTATTTCTAAGTAAAAGTCTAAATACTTTCTTGTGGTCCCATCCTATCACCATGGACCACGATTAAAACATTTAAATCTGCATTGAGGATGCTTGCATAGAATGTAACTAATCCTGGCCTTATACTTCTGGAGACGAAACATTTCACAGAATGTTTTGCTATATATTCCAATATTACATTGAAACAGATTCAGTTATATGTTGATTACAAGTAGAAAACAAAAAAAGGTTTTATCTAGTAACTTAACCCTTTCTCTTCCGGTGCATTTTAACATCAATTCTCTGTAAGGACCAAAAATGCTTGGCCACGCACTATCATGGAATTTTATTTAATCACTATAAAATTAGAGAGTGCCCTATATAAAGACTATTGGTGGGTAAATTTTGGACAGTTACTCCTTGGTTTCCATAGCAACGACTTAGAAATATTTTGCTATGGCAAAACTGACCTGATTGTCATTACCATGTAAAATAATTCTGTGCTTCCGTAATGTAGGAAAGTTATGAACATGACATGGGTTTCATCTTATAACTAAGTAATCAAAGTTTCTGTGCATCTAAATTTTATTCAATTTAACCCAAGGTTTTTAATATGATACAGATCATTTTACATGAATTTGTCATAATAATGAATACAAAAGTGCCTATTTCTTGATATGCATATAAATTTTTGCAGGCAACTGAAACTTGGAAAAAAGATCTTTTTAGTAAGATCGAGTTCAGATCTAAAAGATGCAAAAAGATTTGAGGTGGGGAAATCAGCTAAAAGTCATGTTCCAATCCCCTCAAATTACAACTTTTCCTAAAAATTAACCTAGAGTTATTTCCCTTTGCTGACTCTTTTGCACTGAAGACAAGAAATTAAACTGGTGTTATTTCCCTTTGTTGACTCTCCTGTATTGAAGTCTAAAGAAGTTTATTATTTACAAGATGTAGCAAAAACAGAAGCCAGAAAAATAAACACGAAACAATAACAGGAAAATGATGTGTTTTCAACTTTTTAAAATGGAATTCAGGTGTGAATGACAAAGTAAGTCATCAATCAATTAATGAAAATAAAGGAGACCCTGCTTTCTCAGCATTCAACTTGATAATGATGTACGGATCTTTATTAATAATAGATTTTTAAAGTCAAATTCACTTTGCAAAATATTGAAACTTGCATTCCCATCATGTGGGGATCCATGTACTCCAAAACTCATGAGAAAAATGCAAGATGCAATTGGAGGAAAACAACAAGCAGAAGATATGGCAGTCAGTGGGAATGGTTAGACAACACTAGGCAGAGGTATAAATTTTAAAATATTCATTTTGTATAAAAACTACAAGTAAGAAGCTTTTTCAAATAAATTGACATAGGCTAATGTTTAAATTAAATATTCCTTTTTAAATAATAGACTTATTAATAATCAGTTGTTCATTGGTCTATATTGAAAGATCACCATGTTATCAGGACATTCCAGATATATATCTTATTAATATATTTGCATTATAGGAATTTGTGCTTGCTTCAGAAAACAACCTACTGTGGCATAACTACGAAGTTTATCAAAAGGAGGAGAATGTTATAGAAGATGTAAGTTTGTATGTAATGAAAAATATACACAAGGCAAAATATAAAAAATATTATATTTTTGGTACATTGTACAGTTGGCCTAAAAAAAGTAGTAGGGGTGGTGGGTAAAAATTAGAGATAGTCGACTTAACGGAAACACATAAAAAAAATTTTAGCCTAAAAAGAAGTCATATAATTCAGATTCACTGTAAAAGAACAAACAACAATTCCACTCAAGGCAGCATTGATATAGTAGTACTTGATGTACATGTAATACAATATGATAGCAGTTGATGTACATGTAAATATACTGTAGATAATCCATTTATTTGAGATACCCCACCTGCCCACGACATAAATTTGTATTGAACCCTTTTATCGATAGATTTGTGTATGATCAAGAACTAACGAAAAGTGAGTTGACTGGAACAAGGGGGGGGGGGAGGTTGACTGGAAAGGGGGGGGGTCGGGGGTCGGGGTCGACTTCTTATCATTTATACAGGATTTCTGTTAAAATATCTATAAATCCCCAGCGATTTTATATGATATTATATGATCCCCTTTTACATGTATATTAAATACTTAAAAAAAAAAACAATTTTAGATACCTACTCCCACCAGAAAAAATGCTCCCGTATACTCGGTGAAATTCGTAAGTTTCTCAGTTGAAATATCGAAAGCCATGCATACTTGTGTTCATGCACACTTTATTTATAGAGTCCTTCTACAAGCAAAATTAAGATGTATTATAAGAATTTTTAGTGTGTGTCTGTGTATATTTGTTTGAGGGGGTGGGGTGTAGAGGTGGTTGTGAACATCTTCCCCAACATCCCCTTGAAATTCTCCATTGACCACAGGTGCAAGAGACATTTATAAATATTTACCATTGGTTCAGCCGAGATATTTGGATATAAAATCGCTCTTTATAATTTTTAGCTAGTCTTTATATATATATATATATATATATATATATATATATATATATATATATATATATATATATATATATATATATATATATATATATATATATATATATATATAATATAAAAAAGTCGGGGGGGGGACCCTTGGGATACGGACACAGGGGAGGGGGTCCCGTCCCCAAGCACCTGTGATATGAAGCCTGCTTTTTTAAGTACACATGCAGAAATTTTGAGGCAATTTATTTCAAGGTGTAAATACTAACTACTAGCTTAGAATTATAGGCATTTTAATAAAAATAGATACTATTATATACTTGTATTTGTTATGACATGAAAAATGTAGATATTAAACAATTGATTTTTAATTAAACAATGCATGTATGTTTTTTATTCCAGGGGAAAAGATGAAGATGATTATTTCAAGTATCACTTTTCAAACCCATTTAAAATTCTTCTTGACTGGCCAGAAACAACACCACATAATGGTCAACCTCTGATGTAAAGAGAAATCATGGAAACATCAAGCCTAGCTGTTTTTATTGTCTACAAAATTGTTTTATAACAGCTATTTTCTACATTTTGTTTATCTCTAAATGCAGATTTTGGATAATGTTTAGATGTACATGTAGATTCTTGCTTGATTAATAATTTGAAAAAAAACAAACAAACTATTTTTCAAAGTAGCGATAAAATTATACATATACATATGAATATGTGTATGTTTACTGATTGTAAGACTATATATTAATGGTTATATTTTTAATGGGGTGTTAATTTATGGTCAATGTAAATAATTATAAATTTTTTTAACCAAATAAAATTAATGTATAAAGATAGGCATCTGGGAACAAGCAAAATTTAAAATGGAGGAAATTAACATTAGCTTATCAAATTTCAAACCTGCTAAATTAATATCTACCTACCTGGGTATGAAAAAGTAATAATTTATTATGTTTTGGTTAAAAAAGTATCATTAGAGTTTTTGTCCATTATCTTTTTTCCATTTTTTTAATCTAGTATTTGAAATTGTTGTTTACTGAAATAAGTTCCAATGAAAAGTTGAATAGCTAATTTTCTTAGATTTTGCATTATCTGCCCTTTGTAAAGGATCATAGAGAAACAATAATAATTCAATTAATTTCGTTTTATCTTATTTATTATCTTTAAAAATATTTATTAATCATTCCGTTTGTCTCTTTTATTAGTGAGAAAAATTTTTGGAAAAGAAATTTTATAAAACAATCAGTGTCTAGTAATATTTTGAACAAAATATTATTTGGCAAAATGCCAATTTTCAAAGTTAAAAATACCGAAAACGAAATAAATCCCCACTCTACTTTTTATAAAAGTTAACTAATATTATTATGGTGTTTTTAAAATTTCAGGTGATTTTTTCTTGAATCGCCTGCATTTCTTGAGAGACTTCTTGAAATATAGGATAAAAATAACCATTTTCAAAATGCAAGAATTTGGTCATCTTTGAGCCATCAATTGAAGAATTCGCAGTGACTTGTAGAATTTCTTTTTTATTGTGTTATATAGTGCTTCATCTGTTCTATTCATATAATATATGAATTATCTCAAAATAATAAAGATGATTACACCACATGAAATCAAGTATATAGCATTTTTATGCTTGAATTGAGAGTAAATGGGGCAAAAATATATATCAGCCCGTTACCATGGCAACCAAGGTAGTAACCTCAATTCTGAATGTTGATTATGTCATAATGTATGGGCATTAATCACCTGAAAAAGTTTCATGAAAATCGCTCATGGTGTGTGCCACAGCCCTACAGTAAAATTTTGGTCCTTACAGAGAATGGATGTTAAGAGACTTTGGAGACCTTTTGACATATCATTTTAAATTAATTTTTATCTTTTTTATCCAAAGGGAAAGCTAGGCATAATGCATACCATTTTGTAGGGAATTTGTCAGAGATGATATTCCATAGCTATTCAGATATCTCAGGACTGACCCTACTACTGGAAATAGAGGTCAAAAGTAAAAAAAAGTGCAGAATTTTATTGAATTTTTGGACATTTTTTAATCTTTAAGCAAAAAATTACAATGATGTGTGTTGAAATAGGAAATTTAAAATATACTCACAAAAGGGCATTATACTAAACTACATTAATCACATTAACATTTTTTTCAATTCTGCAAAATAAAGATTTTAAAGAGGTTGCTAAGCAACGGGTATTTTGTATTTTTCGGGCAGTATTTCTTGTTTTTTGCTCATCCAAATCACATTTATTCATTCCATTACCTTTTAAAGTCAGATATGGGGATCTAATATTAGGAGGGATGTACAGTAAATATTTGTCTTAAAGTTTTACCTCAGTATGCTTATTTTTAGGAGTTCAAAGGTCAAATAAGTGCAGAATTTTATCAGGTTTTTTTTTCAACACTTTTCAATATTCTATAATAGCTAAAATTTTACAACAATGAATGCTGAAATAGACAGTTCTGAATAAACTCTTTAGAAGGCATCATGCTGAACTACAACATCCATATACCACTTATGTTCAAATACGTGTTAAATGACCTCTAAGTGGTTGCTAAGCAACAACAAAAATTTCAATTTTTCAGTTGTATAAGTTTGTTATCGCTCATTCATGGAAAGCTACTTTTGTGCTTTTCATGATGTTGTAAGTAAGATATGGGGCCAAAAAATGTATAGAACTTACATGTACATCAGATAATTTGTCTTATGTATTGACCTTGACATATCTTTTCTTAGGGGGTCAAGGTCATATCAATACAGAATTCTGCCTTAAATTTCAAGAACATATCCATTTTGAAATGCTGCAATTATTATGGACATATTGTCTAATAATTAAAATATAAAATTGTAAACGACATAATCCACAGAGATATTACACGAATGAATTGTTCTCTTTTTTTTATTTTGCATATCTTGGTTGCCATTCAAAAAATAGATCTATAACTTAAGTGAACTGACATAAAATTTGTAAGATGTGATTACATGTATATCAACCTTTGTGACACATACTGTTAAAATTAATGCAACCAGTTATCAACAAATTGTCATACATTATACAGTTAAGTACTTATTTCATCATTTTCAAAAACTACCACAATTTTCTTTGTCTAATGGAATATAAGAAAATACTTAAAATTTTCTTTTCTTACAAGAATTATCTTACATTTTCTAGTTTTTAACAGATTTCATGGCTTTATTGTGTCACTTGTTAAAACAATTTTTGTCATTTGATAAGTATGAAGAAACCTCACAAGATGGACAATGCATGGAACTTAGAATCTTTTTTTTTTTTCAAATAAATGGCTTTCTCATTACAATCCTTTCATTCATCTAATTTATGTGGCATGCATTTGCTTATCTTTGGTAGCCAAGGATTTCTGATCTGCCACTTTTCTCACAAACCCAACCGTTCACGGTAGCTCAGTCTGTAGAGCGCTCGCTCCGTGATCGGGAGGTCGTGAGTTTGAATCTCGGCCGCGACTGACCTAAGTCGATAAAAAATGGGTAACAACTGTTCCTTCGCCATGCGCTCGGCACATTGAAGTGAAAGTTGCGGGTCCTTCGGATGAGACCTTAAAAACCGAGGCCCCGTGTCACGGCAGGCATTGGCACGATAAAGATCCCTCACTGCTCAATGGCCCTGAGTGCCGAGTAAAGGTCAAAATTTGAAGCCCTTCACCGGTATATGGTGACGTTTCTGAGTGAAAAATTCTCGAATGGGACGTAAAACAGCATACAATCAATCAATCAATCTCACAAACCCATGGCCTATTATGCTATCAAAAGTCAAGATTGTTTAGGTCACATGATCTCAAATCACAGCTTGCATTATTGATAGAAATAAAGAGCATTTTAAAAATGAAGTATCAGAAGAATAATAAACAAGCAGAAAGGTTTATTTGTTAGTATATTTGCAAGTCTATTTCTGCTATATAGATTCCTGATTACATGATGTACACATCATCTTCAAGTTGGATGATGCCATAGCTATTTAAAGAATAGAATTCTAGAATCTTACGAATCATTGTTTACATGAGTTTTTCATTATCGAGAGTCCAGAAATATCCTGAATGAAGAAAATGTCATTCAGCACTTGCTGTCTGGTCAAATGATGTCTATAAACTCTAATCATGACTCGAAAAAAAAAATCCTGACTATTGATAGCAAGATAGGCTAAGGATTTGTGAGAAGAATAGCGATATTCAATAGCCATGTTTGATGAGAAACATTTGACTTGGTCTTTTAATGCAATAATTGACAATGCAAGTAAATCAAAAAAATTCAAGCTCTCTAAAATTTGAAGTACAATTTGCAAATTGGTTTTCTTTTGTTCCAATTTCTTTAAAAAAGAGTTCACAATCATAATATCAAGTGAATTAAAAAAAAAACCAGTACTTTCCACTAGTGCAACTATGTTCCAATGTATGATGGATATTTACAAGCAAATTGAACTGACAAACCCACAACTCCCATACATTTACTGTAAACTGGCTAATAAAGGTTTTTAAATTTCTTTCCTCACTCAATTTAACCTGAATTTCAATGAAAAATCACAAACAGGTCTGGCTGAACAGTGATGTTAAAATTACATAACAGTAACTACTATACAATCTTTCTGTTAAACAAAAATAAATCCGTTTTCTTGATACCCTAAAAAATCATCTTTATTATCATGAATTTTCCCCCAACGATTAATTCAGCAAGACAATATAAACTAACTGACTTCATCACAAGATTTTTAAATTCTCTGCCAAGTGCTTTAGGGGTACAATAAATACTTGAACTGTCATCTCGAAAAAAAAAATTAATTTATCGCAATATTTAATGCAAAACGTTTAGTCTATCAGTTAATTTTTTTTTTACCCAAATATACAAATCCAGAAATATTCTCAAACTCAATTCCAAATCAGACATCAATCACAAAATGCTGAATACCAGAGCACTTTTGCTTTGTGGCCACCATTCTTTCATCAACTGCCATCTCTCTGAAAGACTGGAGGAACTCCTTTGACTTGTTCAAGGCATAATCAGTTTTAATAATAAAATGGGTATTATAAAATTGATGTAAATTTACATATATAAAAGTAAGAAAGCTAGAATTAACACACTGATTATGTTGAAATAACTTTCCTTTTCAAATTAAAAGTATTTATTTATAAAGTTTATTTATTATGTGATACATGTAGTTACATGTATATGGTATGGGGACGTCAATGTACTATGACTAAAAAAAATACCAGCCTATTAGTAAACCATCATTTCAGTCAATTATTGAGCTAAAAGAAATAATATACCAATTATTCTATCAAAATTAAAAAAAAATACCTTTTTCAGTTTCGGCTGTCAGGGTTTTTAAGAGAAAGGACACAATGGACTGAAAACTGTTTCTTCAGGGCCAAATTTTTCGAACAAGGTTTTTCATGTACATGAGAGGGTTGACAAAGAGCCATCCATTGAATGAAGTTTGACCACCCATGTATATGTGATAATTCAAAAGAAACTGAAAATTGAGAAACAAAAATTCTAACCACATACATCATGCAGATTGAAAATACCACAGCAGCTATAAAAGAAAGCTGGCTCCATATTTGAGCATAATGGGTGGTAAAATGGCGAGTTTACATGCATAATCATGCATAATAAATATCATGTTAATCACACATTTTTTTTTCAAAATATTAGTCAATGTGTGAATGCAATATCAAGTAAATAGAATTAAAAGTTCACTTTATTTAGAATTAATGTTTAGAGATACAGGAATTTTCACTACAAAAAGAAAGAAAAATGATTTACCTGTTCATTGGTTATAATAAGCACCTGTGTCCTCCACATCATGGTCTTTCCAGTGCATGGTAGGGTTCGCAACTGGATCTTCACGGGTGAACGTTCCGAATATGCTAAAAAAAAATTCGATGTATTTGTGTTAGACGACAACTCTCAAGAATTATGCCAAACTTGCTTTTACTTTGAATGATACTTGGGGTGGTCATCAAAACTTATACACTTCAAAAACAACACAAAATTAGGTGAATAAGTATCAATCTAATAATGCGAGTTCATACCGGCTAGCGCCTATGCATGTACATGTATCAGTATCAGTCAGTGTGCATAGTGTACCACTTGTTTTCATTTGAACGTGAATAAATGCACTTTCAAAAAAGTTTTAAACTCTTCAACCAATACTTACTCACCTCTAATACCAAAGGAATGACCGTCTTATCTGATGAATTGATGTGATGTTCTCCATCATAAAATAATCATGAAAATATTGATGTTCACATCATGTTGTTGTTTACTGCTACAGCGGAAACACGTGGTTTTCTCGATTCGTATGAACTCTTACAGTGATGAGTCGTGTAAAATTTATGCCGGCGAAATTTTGTGCTTGTTTCAAAATGGTTTAAATTTAAGTTTTATGTCAGTATAGGTCCAATTATATTTTATATAAAGATTATATGACACATACAGCAATATAAATTCTGACTATTTCGACGTAAAGATTCTAAGGGAATATACATGTACATTTTTTACTCAACATTATTGTATGTAAATAAATCCATTATATGAAAAAAGAATACCACACTTCACTAAAGGTTTAAAGATATTAATTGTTTTTTTTAACCAATTATTTTGTAAAAAGCATTGATTTCAATAAAATATATAATAAAATAGTACTAAAAAAAATATGCTGTTCCGAGAGAGGCGCAACGAAATCGACCTTGACGTTAAATATTGATCAGCCCCGATTTTTCAACAAAAATTACGCGGAGGTTCAAAATTCAAACTATCGTAATTCAGAAAATACTGAGAGTTAGAAGATCAGTAAAGGCTTGTTGAAATGGATGTTTTCTTCACTTTTACCAGCTGTTTTTTGTTTTCCCTATTTCAGTATAGAAATATAAAAATGAGCTTTGTTTAAATATTATGAATAAAAACGAGAAAAAACACAAACGTGGAAGAAAATGCTTGTTTTTACAAAATATTTTAAAGTAAAAACAACAATTTTTACATATTTTAAAAGAAGAGAAAATATGCTTTTTAAATATATCAAACATTCTTTATGTAATTAATCAGGAAAAAATATGCCAATCGTCGGGAAAATCGTCCTTGCTTTGGAAATTTGCGCCAGTTTCAAAAAGTCATGAATGTCTTCAAAACGTAAAATCTATTCACTACCGACGTATAATCTATAAAATTTTTACAGGGTTTAAAAGGAGAGAAAATTTTCTAAAAGATGATATATAGATTATATTCCTTAATGCTATCATAAAAAGATACGGAGATCCTGTTTTCGCGAAGTCTTGTTTTAACGCGCTATCGGTCATATTGACCGATGCGGTAGAGAAGGGGTTAATGTTTAAGACGAACGTGCTTTACCTCTCAATATAATTCAATTTAATAATAATAATATTTCCTGCTTTTCAATAAAAGTAATTTCATTTCGTTTGATATAAAGCATTGAAATATTTGTAATGTATTTGTAGTGTACGGTTCTCGCAATTGCATGGATCATAACATTGATCGTAGCCTTATCTTTTTCAGAGTAATAATTGTCCTTTATTCAGTAGGCCGATCGTTTGGATATGGTGAGTACTAATTCCAAATATTTAATGAATATGTATCTTTTTTCCTTTCTTTTATGCAAATATGAAATGTTCACAAATGAACTCATTCCTTACATTGACATTTCTGTTTAAAAGTTAGTACAACAATATCAGTTTAAATCGAAGGTTATATAACTATTTAACTGGACCAAAAATCAGTCTGCTTTTTATACCAAGTATTCAGTATCCTGTCTGCAGACATAGCAAACATAAAACAGGCTCTCCTTTCAAACGCTATTTTTTCAATACAATTGAGCCATATGAGAGTAAAAGCAAACTAAACCCGACAAAATTATGATGTGGCCCTTCATATCAAGGTAACTCAGTGGGAGAACAACAACGAAAGTCCGGAATAAATATAGTACTTATATTCAAAATGACGGAAGTTGGTAACAAAGTTTATTTGCTTAAACGTCAAATATCACCATAAAACAGTTTAATCTTTTTGCTTTATTTAAGCTATAATGAGAAGAAAGATATTTGCATTTGCAAGTCTTGAGTAAAGCTAGCTTAAAAAATAATCCACATTAACATAAACCTCTAGTTTACATTAAATTAAAAAGGATAATTGAAACTTTTATAACATGAAACTTTTCCAAAAAAAAATGTATTTCATGAGCTAGAAAATCTGAGCTTTTCAACGTCAAGAAAATATTTAATAAAACATAACGATATCAAGGTGTCAACAGAAGCTTTTGAATATAATTGATTATTAGCTGTAAACTACATACTATGTTACATTTCAAAGCATGAGAAACGATCAGGAACTATTTTTAACACACTTATAACTTGTGTAAACATAATATCTATGCCATTTTCTAAGGAAAATTACCGTGTGGCAGTAAGAGCAAAATTTACAAAATGAAAACTAGAAAGCAATATTTGCATTGACTGCTTCCCGGTAAAATTTAAAATTTACAAAAAGATATTTTAATCAAACATAAATGCTTACCATGTAACTTAAAATTATAAACCATATTACAAATTAGGAGCTTAACAAGGAAATATTCATAACTATATTGTCAAACATGCCCTGAACCTTTTGTTTTGATCTGGTAAACGGAGCACATATAATCAGTAGAGAAGTCAGCATGTAAACAATTATGTAAGAATTTGTTTCAAAAACTTCCAAATTAGTTTCAACAACATGTTCTATTTACAAAGGAGGATATTGTATCGACCATAGAAACTGATAAATAAATCTGATAAAAATAATATGAATAAGTTTTTCCGTGTCATTTTATAATTGGATCACTAATCTTGCAAATTGATACATGATTTAAAGTCTGTTTTTCCCTATTTCATTTCTTTTGCTTTTCTTGCCTCTGATATTTCTTGGATATCTTAATCATGAAATATGAAGACAATAAACCGTAATCAAGCTCAAAAGCCCATTTAAACAATACAGATTTAGAGCAGAGCAAACAGAGACCTCTAAAAACATCAGAGGTGTGATCAGGTACCATGGAGGAGTAAGCATCCCCTGTCGACTGGTCACACCCGCCGTGTGCTCCTTTCATGGCAGGGCAAACGGAAAACTCCGCAGACAATTAAGAGTGTAAATAATGGCCTAACAATTTTTATGTATCGACATAGAATTTGCGAAATGTTGACTTTAAACGAGACGGTTGATATCCTTGTTTCATCACCTTGTTTGTCAATAGCTACCTCGTTTTAAAAAAATGTTCATGAGTAGAGCATGTTCTTGTGTATGAATCAATTGGGAGACCTAAACTCCATATGCAGAAAATACGGGTGTATTGCTACATAAATAAGAGACGTTGACGGTAGAAAAAAATGGAATTATCACGTTTATTATAATGTTTTGGTGTTAAGTTACCATTAACATCTTTTCTAGTAAAATATCCAAAAATGAAACAGATGTGTCAGAATCATCTTTCTTTTTCCCGTTTGAAATTTTAAAATCAAGGCTGTGTGAGCGTTTGAAAATATTTAGAGATATAAATGATTGCCAATTGGGTTCAATTAGGGTTCATTTGTAAGAATCAAGTTATTTGATATGAAAGGAGATTTCACAAAAAAAGGTGACCGAAATCCGCAACATACTTTTTCTAGGTACTTTCTGGATAATAATTACTATACAAAATAATAATGAAATTTAACCAAAGAATGAACAATAATCAAACTCCCCCCCCCCTCCCAGAAATGCCAACCTATTTATAAACCTACTTCTTGGACGGACAGGTCAAACTTACAATTCTCTTGTTTCCCGACACAGCCCGTAACTAACTATAATACTCCATAAAAGGCACTTCGACCCCTATATCAGTTAAGGTCAACAAGTCATTATAGCTACGTATATTAGCAAGACACTTAAAAACTACATTATATGTAAATCCCAGAGCTCATTGATCTAACGAGCAATTCTGTTGTTTTCCGGCACTGTCCAAGAGTCTTGCCCAACTAACCTACTCAAACTATGAGTACCGCCAAGTAATATAGAATTTCAAATGGTGTCCCTATTTATACTTTCTGGCACCTGTTTATTTCTACTGATAGGTTAATAATTGGGGCCAAAATTAAAAATACCTTTGTTTCCCCTAGCGCGACCGACCCACTTATATCGTGCCGACTGAAAAGTTTTTTTAAGAAGATTATTCAATTTTTTTATTGTTAATAAACTGTATAAAATGCAATTTCATCAAAATCTGTTTTTTATCAGAACTGCGGCTTTTGTTTTACTTTCATTTGGCGCCCACAACATGGGGCAACAGAACATTAGTTCGTGTTATAAAACAACGATGACGTATCAATCTTATTTCATATATATATATCGTTAACTTATTAGAATCTTACACCCTTGAAACATTTCATGAATTAAATATACCATGACTAAGGAGTGTTAATATGGTATTTACAAATGAGTCTTCCAAAATTAACTTACGTAGTAAGTATGGCAAAGCCTGCCTCATGAGCAGATGAGGAGCCCACTTTGTGTATGCATCACTGCATTTCATTCGTTTCGATCTAATAAACATTTAATGTATGATCCTATATTTACTATATAGGACCATAGGAGTTGTATATACGTCTTTGTATAATTATTTCATCTTAATAAATATAATTCAGATGTCGTTTCTTCATTTCTTTTATTTATGGGGTAAACTTTGTGACTATAACATTAGAGGTATGAAACTTTAATCATTTTAGAAATGGTTTGGTTGAATTAAATATTGTTTCTACATGTACACTCTTTCCAGATAGTGTTGAAATCTTTAAAATTGGCTTATGATACGGCTTCCTGAGACGTCCAGTGTATTTTTCTTTAGTTAGGCCCTTGAAAATAGGTTGTTTCTTTGTTTTAAAATTGTTGGGCTGACAACATTTGAATACCTGTCTGGTGGACTTTTACTTGGCAGTCATTAGGCATCAGTAAGGGATCTTTTTCGTGCCAACATCTACATGTATACTGCGACACTGAACCTACGTTTTTACGGTCTCATTCGACTGACCAGTCTCCACGTCCCACGTCGGGATCAGTGACTTAGAATAAGCTCCTGAATTACGTCGTGACTCCAGAACGATACACTAGTATCACTGCACCATGCGAGGCCCTTGATATTCTGTCTGTTTAAGTACTCAAAAATGATAGTAGGTTTGAAAAACATACTCGGATATCCGATGGTTGAGTATTTGCGAATCTTGTCTTTTTGTAAATATTCGATTTCAATAAATTTACGCTGGCCTGAGATGTGAATCACAAGTTCAAATGAAAATTATTTGTGAATTAATTTACCATACATGTTGCTTCATTTGTATGATATTCGGTTTAAAAATCGGTTTCTTTTGTTCTTTCTTATCTATAAAGATTTTATTCAATTTTTCAGAATTATTTTCACAACTGCTGTCAGAAAGAAAATAATTTACCTACCTACAGTACCAACCAGACCCAACCTGACACCAAAGCAGTCCCAGAAAGCGGTCCCCGGGACTGCTTTGGGACCGCTCTGGGACTGCTATGGGACTGCTCTGGGACCGCTGTGGGACTGCTCTGGGACCGCTATGGGACTGCTCTGGGACTGCTCTAGAAAGCTGACCCAGCAGTCCCAGGGACTGCTTTCTGGGACTGCTTTGTTCACTCATGCGTGAAAAAGGTTCTGAGTGACGTGATAGCTCCGCCCCTTGTGATTTCTGAATTTGCTGCTCCTTGTTGTTGTTTTGTTTACTTTCTGCAGAGAGGTGTTTAAGATAAAGCAAATATAAAAAAACAAGTATTGATTTCTTACAAAAATTAAATAAATAGAGATAGTTATACATGTAATTACTAAATGTCTTCAGAGGGCTGTAAATTTACACAATTGTAGTCTAGAATTAATTTTAAGAAAATAAAAGTAGTTAAAAAGGGAAGTCAGGGGATGGTTTTTATCCCTTAAATTAAACTTCAATACAGGTGTTTGAAAAAAAAAATTATCTAGGCCTATTTAATAAATTAATGCTGTCAAATTACATATGTACTCAAAGTTTGCATTAGTACTTTAAAAAAAAAAAAACAAACAAACAAACAAAAAACAAACAGACTTGTCATTTCAGTAAGATACATGTACATGTATTCAGATGAACGTACTGTAGTGGATTTTTTTTTTCTTAATTGAAAAAGCTAATACCATGCTTAAAAAAGAGCACTCCATGCAATTTTTCCACCCTCAAATAAAACCAAATGATTTATTTAATGACCATGAAATAAAATTATTCTACCATTCTTCTGTCACATAAACAATGTGAACAATTATTCCGGGATTTATTTATGAATTAGTTTTTAATTTATAAACAAGTCATTAAAAACGTACATTTATTTAAAAAATAAACATTTGAAAATATCGGGAATTGTGACTTGTTTCGTATTTCTTTTGTTTGTGTTTACCTGGCCGATTAATACAATGGGATTGTATAAAATGGTGTCAACACCCGAGGTTTCAATCGCCTTTGGGCATAATTAGCAGAAAGTCAATGCATGTTATTTGGGTATCAGTGTTACACATCACTGAACACGCTGGTCAACATTCACACCAATTTCAATCTATGTTACGCAAAAAATCTTAGTTTCAATAATTGTGTATAAATTTATTTCGGGATTAATTAATTTTGAACATAATCTGAGAGTTCCATTTGCGTGATTTACAGTTGTACACTCGAACATTTATATAATAAAACACTTAAAATTGAGAATCGAAAGATAATTAAATTGGGAAGTCATTGAAAATAATCATGACTGAAATATAATACTCGGCAATGTTTAACAAAGAATTTTTCAAAAGCTCCAATACTTAAGAAAATGCATTCAGAGTATAGTATGGGAATCGGCCTTGCTCTATAATTATTATTATCTATTTAAAGCTAATTCTGATATAAAATAAACAATTCAAGTTTAATTTTCTATATAAAAAAAAAATGAAAACCAATATCAATCACAAAAAATGAAGAAATTGGTTTATTTTGGTTAAAAATTATTATACCAAATAATTGTGTTTAAATATTCATGTTATTAATAGGTGTGAACGTCTTCTTCATTCAATAATTATAATTTGTTTCTATACGCATACTGTGATTTTCTTAACAGTTCAGAAATGACTGTCGCGTAAGAATTGTAAATATTTGTTGATACTACTCAGAAAGAATTGCTCATCAATTTCAACTGCCTTTTATATAGTTACTTTGTTTATTGGTAATCTCATTCTGAGTAAGCTCCGCCCATTAAATTAATTAACCCCACCCACTGGGACTGCTGGGACTGCTTTCTGGGACTGCTGGGACTGCTTTCTGGGACCGCTGGGACCGCTGTGGGACTGCTGTGGGACTGCTGTTGGACTGCTGTGGGACCGCTCTGGGACTGCTTTAGCAGTCCCAGAAAGCAGTCCCCGGGACTGCTTTGTGTCAGGTTGGGTCTGGTTGGTACTGTACCTACCCAGCTTGAGATTTTAGGGTCGGGTTAGGGGAAACAAATATATTTTTAATGATGGCCTGGTAAGCTTTGGCTGACTTAAACGTAAACGATGTTTGGCTAATTAATGCAATATTTGGTTAGCAGATTCCACACACATTTCAATCCAGCATATCATATTTATACAATTACACTTCTGTCATCACAAAAAGCCCCCCCCCCCCCCCGCACTTTTTGCTGGTCCAGAATTAGAAATGCCTAGGCAGGTTACTTTTATCAAAGACAAATATAGGGGTATATATTGTATATATGTCCTGACTGATCTTATTTCTTTACTTGCTTTTTGGAAAAGTCATATATTTTTAACATCGTGCTGTTAATGTTATTTTCTTACGCCGCAGATTTAGAAAAAATGCACAAAAGTTTTTTTTTGTCTATATCGTAGTTGAAACGTTTAACTTTTGATAAAAAGCATATAATTACATAGATTTAAGGCAATATCTGGTACGCAGAAAGTAAAGTTAGTGTAAGGTGTATTTTGATATTGACCGTAATAGCTTATTCTACATAATCCGAATTTTCTTTTATCACATGTTTGTTCCTTTACAAAGTGGATATAACCCATAGAATATCGTTTTCATATCCACAGTTGTGACATCACAATGTTTTTGCGTGAATTTTATCATTTCAAATTACATAAAACAGTGTAAAACATGAAATAGCTATGTGTAAAACATGTGATAAAAAGAATCTCCCATGGTTTGTGGTTAGATATGATTTATTATCCAACTCGTTGTGTGTTTTTATCCCCTCGCCAAGGCTCGGAAATAAAAACACACAACTCGTTGGATAGAAATCATATCCAACCACAAACCATGGGAGATCCTATATATATGGAGTACGTGCAATTAATATCCATTGACGAAACCCCAAAAAATTAAATGCTTTTTTTTGCTTTTTAAGAGGATTTGTCAATAGGTAAAACCACCAGTCAGAGCTCAACTCATCCATGTCTAAATGATGCGTGTAGCACATTTTATATAGCAGCGAATGCAGTTGATCGAGACAAATCAACGTGTACAAGAAACATTGAAATAGGAACACTTTCAAATAAGAAGACGGTGTGGTGGAGAGTAGATCTTGGTGCAGTTTACAGACTTTACAGTATCAATGTCCTGTTCAAGAATTATTACGGTTATGGTGAGTTTTTTTTTAATAAAAAATGAACAATGCAGGTATTCATATAAATTGGGTAAATGACTTATCAATTAAATCAATTTGATTAAATGTTTATTTGGTTGTATAGAGTTGAGAGACCTGCATTGAGTAAACAATATATGCAAATAAAAAAAACTAACAAAAAAGGTTACTATTTAAAAACCATCAATGTAACCTGTATATTAACCTCTGGGTAAATATCGTGCAAAAGTCCATTGAAATAAACTTACATTATTGAAATCATAAATAGATGAGTTTGAAATGAATGTGTAATTAGCTTATTACTTATTCTGTACAGAAATACGACAAAAAGGCCGTTTTGCGGGATTTTCTCTTTACTTATCAAATTCTAGTATAAGATATAGTGATTTCCTGTGTTACGAGGATGAACAAGGATTGCCACCATTAAACTTTACGACGACATGTGTCGGATACGGACGATATGTTACATTTTACAATCAACGATTGGATGAAAATACATATCCAGACGGATACCAACGTACGACAGTCACTGAATTGTGCGAAGTAATAGTAAATGGTAATCACTTACTATGATTCTTGTTATTTATTTAGAATACCGATTCCCAGGACTTGGTAAGTTAAACTCTCAGTGACATGAAATGTCAAAACTCATTCAGTCCTGCATTGAAGGTTTATCAAGCGTGATTCGGTGAATTATAACGCAGTACGTACTGTACTTAAAAGAAATATAGCAAATAAGTAATTAACTTGTAATTGTTACATAAGATTTGAATCAATATGATATCTAAGCTCCTAGAATTCGTTGCTTTTGAAGGAAATATACTAGATTTCAGATATCTTCTAATGTCAGATACATCTTATATGTTAATAACATGTGACTGATTTAAAAAAAAATTGTACCGTACATTTTTATACATTATGTTTAAATACGAATCTATTAGTTTTCTTTAAATTCTCTTCTCCATTCATAGAAATCACACTAGAAAATTATAGATTTCAATCTATTCTACGAAAGATATAAATAAGCTAAATTCTATTCAAGTACAATCATCGTACATAGGAAAATAAATTTCTTTAAATAAGTAAGGACAAGCTTTTATATTTATTTTATTTCTAAGTGTGTTATAACTCTAAACATTGATAAGGTTGTAGGAGAGCAGGTGTCTATGGTAAGCATTGTGAACAAAAATGCCCCAAGAACTGTCAAGAACAGAGGTGTGACATCGTCAACGGAACTTGTCTGGGATGTTTAGAAGGGTGGACTGGAGCATTTTGCGAAAATAGTACGATTCAATGATTATATCAAAGCAATATGAGCTTTTATTTTGAAGTCGGAAATTTTAGCTGTTAAATTATAATTTACTATTTTAATGACATAAAAAAATAATGTATATTATTACAAGTAATTTTTCATATTACCCCATTCGAAGTCGACGCGACACATTTCTATTGTTTCAGGTATAAGTTTGTAAGCAAATGTTCATGCAGATGGCTCGGGTAATCTTAAGGAAACCTCTCAGAAATATCCATCAAGTTGTGCACACAATATGAATCTACACCAAAAGGTCTGAAAAGGTAACTGAATGGCAGAGCTCTGCCATTCAGTTATTACATGTACCTTTCAGTAGAATGTCAACCATCTTTCACATGGCTTCATCCTATGGCATTTAACATTTTCAATGTTTCCCCGAATGCAATTTAAACATACGAAATATGATAATGTTTAATTTCAATTTTCTCAGTATCTTCACAGCCAACCCACTCCCCCTTTTTTTTTAATTTTAACTGATTATCCACTACATCTTATCAAAGTGGTTTCTGCTAAAGGAAAAATGAGATCGGTTATCGGACAAAGTTTGGTACCATGGAAACCAAAAAAAAAAAAAAAGAAATTTTCTCATAAATATTTCTCTGTATAGGTCTTTCAAGCTTAATCATATTGATATTGTAATTGTCTCGCCGTGTTCCTGGTAAATAAAAATTCCAAAATGACTGTCATTGCCATGGAAACCAAATTTGGTTAACTTCTGAAAATTTTAGTTTTTGCATAATTTAACTTGAGTATTGTGCATGTTCACTTCATTACTAAATGATTGCATATGCTGTTGTTTGCACTAGCCATTTTTTTAAATTCATATTTATGATAGAAAAACTATTTAGAACCGCTGATTGAAGGACACACTACATTGTTGTCGCCAGGTACAAAATTGATTTATTTTATACCACATACATGTACGAGGGTTGTCCCAAAATTCTATGGACTGAGCTCATATCTTTATATTTTCTGGGTGATAAAGTATGTTGTTCGCTGAAAAAGTCAAAGTCCTAACATGATTACTTGAAAACAATTCGAATAATAAGAATTGTAATGTTTCGATCCCTAACACCAGGGGCAATCTCCAACGTCAAAAAAGATGAACACCACCGACTCAGATCTTTCTTGTGAACGACACTTATGAAAGTCACTAATTCATCGTAAACATTCAAGATAAAAGTGTGAAAGCTCTTAATTATTTGCTTTCATTTAACATTTCAATATAGAACAAAGTATGTACAGCTGTACATGTATCAAATAATAATAACTTCTACGTTTCTATGGGTTTTTCATCTGTCTACCCCGATAGAGTTGCACAGTGTCACTCTTGTCCGATTCTTTAGCCTGTCTTTTTTTTAAGTTCTGCTTCTTCACTAACTTATAATAGAGAAAGTGCATAAGTTATTTTCATATAATAAGGACAAAAAAAAACACTTCCATGTGTACCAGGCATTTTATGACATGCGTTTCTGTAGGAGTGAATTCAAGATCAGAATACTTGATCACAGTCCAGTGCGCCGCCTTTGTCAACGCAGCCGCCATTTCTCAACAATACTAATTGAAGCATACACAACAAAATTTGAGAAAAGCGTATTAACAACACAATATTAAGAATTTTTATTTCTATATTCTCGAAACTTCGATTAGTTAATACCTGTTCTAGGATGTTAAATATTTATATATCGATTTTTAATTGCAATGTTTCGGAAATGTCCCGCTTTCTTAAACCATACAATAAAATATGACATTTAAATAGGGTTCTTCTGTGTAATTACTCAATGTATGTCCATATATTTATAAGATACTGTTGATTTAATCTATGTACAAGGTTTCTTCAATTTATGACACGGGGATCCTCCAAAACTACGCTTGTATACGAAGTTTTGAACAACCCTCGTACATGTACATACATTCCATTCTACAGATATCTTTCTTCTGAAAAGATTTAGCGCTTAGTTTTAGTCTGATTATAAAGTTTTAAGGTACGTGTAGAACTATCATAATAGCACATTTGTACAGCAGAAGAAAATTCTGAAAAAAAAAAAACAAAAAAACAAAAAACAAAACAAAAAACAGCGCATATAGCTTTATATTCATATCCTTCTTGGTTTTGCTTTAATGCAAATCCTTGAAAATTTGATGTTTGTGTTATAATTTGTATGAATATTACAATTGAATTGAACAGAAACTCTGCTTACACAGAGTGCTCAGGGGGATGGTATGGTCTTGAATGTAAACTACAGTGTTTTGGACACTACAGAGGTAACGCTTTTTGCAACCACGTGACTGGTCAATGTGACAATGAATGTGCTGAAGGATGGAAAGGAGTAAGCTGTGATGAACGTACGTATGTGCATATTTCTCAGCATTGGTTACATTTACTCCTAAGACTTGAGTAGGTTCTCTATATGAATTTTAAATCCGCCAAAGAAAGGTTTCTTTCTCAAGAATAGAAACACAATAATTATTTATTAACATAGAATATATATATATATATATATATATATATATATATATATATATATATATATATATATATATATATATATATATATATATATATATATATATATATATATATATATATATATATATATATATATATGTGTGTGTGTGTGTGTGTGTGTGTGTGTGTGTGTGTGTGTGTGTGTGCCCAAATTACTGAAATTAGTCTTCTAAATATCAGATTGTTGCTACCATATGGATTCCAATGTTTCATACCTAAGTGTGTAATAAACATTTATCTCAACTGTACCAATATCCTGCTCTTTAAAAAAGAAATACATACATTATTCTATGTTTTAAGTTGAAGAAATTGTTATCTTTAAGATTAGGCAAAAATTGATATATTTCCTGTTCCTGTTAAATGAAAAAAAAAAGTGAAGATAACACAGTGATCAATCTCATAAATTGTGTAAAAATACATATCGTGAACAAGGCAAAAGTATGGTCCCTTTAAAACATCAGATATGGGATGAGGTGCCAAAAAGGGTAGGTATCCGTTACCGATCAGTCATACCTGCTTTGAGCCATATGTTCTGACCAGTTAACCGGAAATTCCCTAGCTTCGAATTTTCAAATAAAAAGGGAGGTCGAAACTTTCACTTTGGTATCAACATTCAATAATTTCCAGTTGAAGATATTAGGAAAAATCAAATCATTGGAGGGAAAACTTTATCTGAAATGGTTTGTATATAAAAAAAAATTGCGAATTTTTGTATTTTCTCTATATAAACCTTTAGGAAATCTGCCGCTATAATAGCTCGAATATGACTGGATATGCAAATGAGCAGAATGATTACCATTTCTCCATACATGTATGTTGGAGATACATGTAAATGGAGTTTGAATGCAAGATACTATACTTAATTGATAAATCTTCGTCGCTATATCTTAATGTTGAATTGAATTTTTGATCTTCTCGTGTAGAATTTTTAAAATAAATTATGTTTTTAAGAGATTTCAGCTGATTAAATTCGTCCATCGAGATTTCAACGGACTGTTGGAAGATCCTATCCTAAAAAAATATTAATATAGTTAACAAGGGTTTGTTTGTTTGTTTTTGTTTTGTTTTTTTTTTTTTGTTTTTTTTTTTTTACATACTTAATTTTTTGATTTACAATAAATCTTAACTCTAAAATTTTTTCTAAGTTTTTTACCATTAATATCCTTTAAATTCCATACCAATGATATTATTTTGAAAAACAAAATATGCAAATATATACATAAAATATTACTTTAATTATCAAAGATTTGCTCACAAAAATTAGAAAATTAAATATAAGAATATTAAGTAAATTATAGTTATCTAATTTATTTCTGTTAAGGTGGTCTCGAAAGCAGACTGAGATATTGTCAATAAGGAACCCCATCCTTTTATTATCAACCTCAAAATACTTGTGTTAAGAAAAATATTTTTGGGGAAAAAAAATTGTATTTAACCAATCGCAAAAAAAAAAAAAAAAAAAAAAAAAACCCTCAAAATTTCCGCGTTCTACTTTGTTGGAGGACGCACTTGTCTATTAAGTTAAGGGCATTATGTTTAAGATATCTTGAGGAATAGTATATTTTTTGCTTTTTTAAAGACGACAGAAGAATTGTTCTATTTGCAACTAAGATGCTTCAGGGTTTCAAATTTTCCGTCAATAAATGCAAAATAGCAATGTATGAATATCTAGTAAAACAAGAAATGTCAGTAAGTAAAATAAAAAAAAAGTTAAAGCATGTTGTGATATAGACAACTCATTTCAGAAAATGAAAGCAGTGCATCATTGTTTGTTGTTTTTAATTAATATTCAATAATGCATTTTTATTTATAAATAAATAAATAAAGGTTTATTTCAAATATTATTTATTCACATGATATGCTAACTGATATAAACATTGAATATTCTATGCATCTGTTCATATTTTGTGATTCATATTTTTAAATTATCTCATCAAAACACAGTCAGTAAATATGTGTAAAAGGTATTGGAAAAAAAATCAGTAAACACATGCATTTCCTAACCGAAAACAGCAAATACATGTATTCCCTAAGCAGGATAGAAATTTCATGTATGTCCTAAAATTCAGGAAATACATAGAATTCCTGATTACACATATTTACTGTAACATATACAATGTTCAAAAGTAAGACGTTTTGATGGTGTTGATTTTGAAATTCTTTTCTTAAAGTTCTTTGGATTTTAACTAAATCCACACTTGATTACGTACGTTTGAATTTTTTTTTCTTCACAGCAGTTTATACTTTTGTGAGGAGTAAGAGAATATTCACTCACCCTACAATGAGTCTTTTCAAAGTTACTTAACCTGTAATGTGTCTTTGTTTGCAAGGATTTTTATTAAGTCTTGGAATTCATTGTTGGTACTGTAAATAAAATTCACTTCCATTGACTGGATTATTAGGTGTTAAATCTGATACACAGTTTGAACATTGAACTGTTTCTTCCATTTAAACAGACCAAATTGTGTAAGTCGGAATTCCAAATGTGGAGTTAATTATGTTTTTTAATGTAATTGATATAAAAGCCGACTATATTGTTACGAGCCTTGTCACTTTGAACCATAACATACTGTCTCTAAAGTCTTTCTAAATCTTTTATCTCTTGCAGTCTACCGAAAGCATAGTAGAACACACATATTAAAATTATAGACAAGTTGTGATCATTTACATTTACATTCCGATCATTTTCATTGTTCTATTCTCACTGGTCCTCTGCAAGTTTTATTTGTTTTCAGAGTGTGGAGTTGGGTATTATGGCGTGGGTTGTAAATTCAGCTGCAGTGGTCATTGTCAGAATAACGATCCCTGTAACAAAGAAACTCAACATTGTGACAAAGGATGCGAAGACGGATACACTGATCACTTCTGTAACAGCGGTAACTTACTTTCTTAGTTACTGGAAAACAAAAATTAAGATAAAACCAATTTTTTTTAAAGTTCCCTATGGTATCATTTCTTTCTCAATCAAATAGTTTGCCCTGTCGAACATTTTGGAAGCCGATGTATGGAACGCTGTAGTGAACAATGTTTGAATGACAGTGCATGTGACCATGTAGACGGAGTCTGCGCAGAAGGATGTGACAATGGATATGTAGGAGACAGATGCAACAAATGTAGGGAAAAAAATACGTCATAAATTTTAAGTTTCTTGTAAACCACTTCATAATTATAAATTTTCAGAATACACATTGACCCGTGATAGTCTATGGTTCATATATCAGGTTTATATAATTTCTCATTATGTAGTGTGTGATAACGGATATTATGGTAGAAATTGTTCTCAGACATGCTCTCCTAAATGCATGGACACGTGTCTGCAAATAGACGGATCTTGCATCTGTGCCACTGGTTGGATGGGCATCAGTTGTAGCCAAGGTGCTCAAAATATAGTTATTCTTTTAGTTTGAATTTAAACTATTTTTAATCTATATACAGTAAAACTCGCTTATACTGAAGTCCTGGGGATCTGTGAATTTAATTCCTTATATCCGTAATTCGTTATATCCGTATAACGAATTCGCATAACTATATATAGCAAATTCGCAATATGGACGTTTTCCTTCTAGTTGTATTACCGAATATGTTAGGGAAGCAATTATTACAAAAAAACTTGGATAACTGAGGTTTTTAATGAATTGAATTTTATATAAAAATACTTACTGAAAATAAAGTCAGTTCAATATCTCAAATTTTGAGAACTTTGAAAATTCATTATAAAAGATGTAAATTTCATTATTTTAAACCTCTACAGGACTAAAAATCAGTTCGCTCTATCCGTAAATTCGTTATATCAGAGTTCGTTATAACCGTAAAATTTTACAAAGAATTGTAAAGAATTTTGCCGGGGGCCCCGAAAACGCAATATACGTGAATTCGATGTATCCGTGTTCGTACTAAACGAGTTTTACTGTATACTGATTTTAGTAACACATTGAAAAAACACACTTTAAAAAACAATTATTCTTTTCTGTGACAATTTAGAATGCTCCCCTGGATTTTACGGAATAAATTGTGAAGAAGAGTGTAGTTTACACTGTGGATTTAATGACTCATGCGATATATACGATGGAAACTGTCCAAGAGGATGTCAAGAACCCTACACTGGGTCAAACTGTTCACAAATAACAGGAAACTGCTCACAACTAAACGGTACTTCTAGCATTTGTTTTTAAATTCATTCTTAGTATACCAGTTTCGAAAAATATTATTTTCTGTTGAAGGGAAAAGTAATATAAATATTCTATGTGTATTTAAAAAAAAAAACTTCTCTTTAACGAAAATAACATTTTCACTTTCTTGTGAATCAGAATGAAATATAAGCTTTTCTAATATGGGGTTTTATATAATTAAACATTAAAGACAATGCTTTTTTGACTAGGTTTAGGAAATCAGCAATTATATTTTCGAGGAATTTGGTATTTAAAAAAAAATTACTGCTAAAATTCTTTAAAAAGTTACAGAGCTGCACCCACAAACCGCTACAGATTCTATTCTTCCGATCCCTTTGTTCTGGTTTCTAGGACTGATTCTGTCGGTTGTACTGAATATATGTCTAATACTAATTGCTCGATTGAGGCACTTCAGGTAGTTTTACATTGTAGTCATTTTTAGGATTTTCTCTTTCTCAGAGTTGAAAAAAATGTTTTGTAAAGTTTGATGACTTTGCTTCAATAAGAACTATAATGGTATATTGTTTGTACAATTACAGTAGTTAGAAAATAACTTTGATTCATGTTTTTTTTTTTTTTTTTTAATTTTAAATCTTTTCGAAGGAGGGGGTGCTCAAAGATAAAGTCTAACACTGTTGCGTCAAAGGATGCCTCAATTTCCAGACAGATTCATAACGAAAGCGGAACCTTGTCATCTGCTGTGCATGGCTATCAGGAATTAAAAAATAACAGAGAGAAAATTCTTTATCAGAATATAACGTTTAATTGAAATATGTTACAATAATATTTAACAGATTCAAAAAATATTCACTAGAATCTATCATATATATATTGAAACGCACAAAATTGCAACATCCCATTTCACAGGAAAAAAATCAGATAGAGGGTTCATTTCTGTACATAAAATTGAAGACATTTCCAAATTTGCATAGTCAGTAACTTAACTCTTAAATTATTTTCAACACTTTACCGACCTAAGTCCGAGCCCGACTTAACGGATATTAACATTTGCATGTTAAACACAAAAATGGTTATAATTTGAGTTTACAAAGTTTTTTTCTGTTCATCATAAGTATTGCAGCAATAATCCGAACAAAAGTTATAGTTTCTTTTCCTTAAATGATACAAAGACTTCTTGAAAATGACTGTAAGCTCGCATTTTGATTGCTCTAGCTGCGATTTTTTAAACTTTAGATGAAAGAGAGTTGCAGATGTACAGAAACACTATATTACGCATCATCATACTCATACGAATAATAAGCTTGAATCACAATCCGTGGACGCAAAGTCCAGGAATCTCTACTCTACGCCAGGTTCAAGGAAATTTGACTTTAGCATGTGAAATACAGGCAATTCAAAAAGGCTAAAAATCATCTCTTTTTTTGACTCAAATCAAGAGACTAATAAACAAACCAAGCTGCAAATTGTTGCAAATGGCACGCTATAACTCCGCGGGGGGGGGGGGGGGGGGTCATATGATACTTTCTAAAGATAACACTAAACGTTTCAATAAACTCCCTTAAAAATTTTATTCAAAAATGGAGTTTTATCTTACTGTTAAAATCTTTGTTAAATTGTAACATTAAATTAAAAAAAACACATACAAGTATACGTAGTTAACTACTTGGAGAGTTTCTTTTATATATGGATGTATATATGACTGAATGCAAATAACAAAACACCATTCCAGTTCTTTTCTTTTCCTTACAAGTCAATTTTTTTTAATTTATCAAATATAAAACAAAATATATATCATTCTTGTTTGAAACAGTTTATATACATTTATCTCTCAAGAACGGACGAAATATAAGGTATATAAACTTAACAGTAGAGTCGCTTAGCTACATGTACCATATATTGTAAATGTATTGGAATTATTTTCGTTTGCTTTCAATTGATTTTATTTTTTATGATCTGAATCCGCTATTTGAATATCGACATAATTAAAAGTAAATGTAAGATGCCTGTCTATGAAGTTCGTAGACAAATTTAATAATGATCACACTGCCAAATGTGTCCGATATTATTTTGATATATAGACCATGATTTAATAAATGTATTAAAATTAAAACTTACAATACACACAATTTTACGAAAGATATTGGTGTAAATAGACAGCATAAACAAGCTGCACAGCCCAGTCTTACATAGGCTAGTTTCACGATAATGACAAAAATATGGATTTGAATTTTATTTCATATTGGTGGACACACCCTATACTTTCTTTGTTATGCAACACTGCTAAAGGTGTGCTATAATATCTACATATATACCATTACTGAGTAATTCTCTAAAATTTAAAACGATAAATGATAACTTACGAGCTTCATTAGTATAAGAATTTCGTATAGACAGACTGCACAGTCCATTTCGACGTTGCGCTAGATTTCTTATAACGTCATGAAAAGGATATCGTGTCTTTATCAAATAACAGCAGTTTTCCACTCTCTCAAATTGTTCACACCGTTGAAAATTCGTATATCCCAATAATTTCTAGTTGATTGTTCGTCGTTGACGTCGTTTCAAACATATTAAACCATAATTTTATGATTGTAAGCTGTTCAATTCGGATGACCAACGCCACTTTTTCTGTCGATTTTTGAAACGTATTTCTTAATATTTTCACTATCTGTCCAATAAGCTATACTAGATACATGTACTAGATATTATTATTAAATAAAGATAATCGCTTTATTTGACACTCTTTTCTTTTATGAAGTTTTGGCTAGTTTATGAAGAAAATAATCATTTAAAACCAAAACCGAGTTCAAACAACCAATTTTTTTTCGGATTGAATTTTGTTACAAATATTGTGGTATACAATTAGCATGTCTAGAACCATTCAGTTTGACCAAAATATTATTGTGCATGAACTTTAGGGACAACCTTTGTATACCTGTAATGTACATGTAGCTGCATGTGTCTTCAAATTGGTACAATTACTTAGTACACAGAATGTGAAAGAATTATGTAATTTCGTAATTTTTTGCATTTAGCGAATGCAACAAGAACATTGTTTTTTTTTTTTGTTTTTTTTTTTTTTTTACAAATCTATGAATTACTGAAAATATCATTATGTTATATATTGTACATGTTGGATGTTAATATAATCATTATATATGATTGAAATCATTGTCTTTGATAAGATATATGTCTTTTGACTTTAATAAAATGAACTGAACTGAATTATTTATAGGTGGACAGACGATAGTGGAGGACAGGGGTTTTTGCAACTTCATTAGACATGGGAAAAAACATCCGATTTCAGTTACTACAAAGAGTCATTGATTAGCATATAATTAAACAATAATTAATTTTTAGACCCTCAATCCTTTAAGTATATTTCTAAGCTCTCACAAGGTTTCAGTTAGTATTTTGATTGAAATTTGCGCCTGGTATGTCCGTCTTGCTGTCATCGTTTTAAACATTTCACATTTTTAACTTCTTCTTAAGAACCACTGGGCCAAAATTAATCAAAATCCTTGGTTGAAGGATATTCACGTTTATTTATAAGATGGACCACATCATACTTCTTGGAAAAATAATTTATAAAAAAAGACAGAAATTGGTTGGGTCATTTGAAATAATTTTCTTGTTTAAGAACCACTAAGCCAGAAAAGAATAAAAACTTGTGTGAAACCTTCCTGACATAGTATAAAACTCAGTTTGTTCATATAATGCCCCATACTTTGTGTAGGAACGGACGCAACAGTGCATAATATAAACGAAGCAATCTACTAGATATTAAAATTACATTGAAAGGAAACTTAACGCTGTTCATAATCACCTGATGGAATAGGACACTAAGATGGACAACTTCAAAATCGACATTAACAAACGGTATTATCATGGGATTTTTTTTCTAAGCTTAAATTAATATAATACTGACCTTTATATTGAATACTATAATTTTTGCAGATATAAATCTAGTTCATTATTCATTCATTGAATTCATGTTTGTTTGAAACAATTTATAATTCAACAATACATGATACATGTAGTTTCTGAATCAGTTTTGTTTTATTGAGCCACAGAAACATATTTTTCCATATTTCAAGCTTGTTACTATACACTAGACAAAATTGCTAACGCACCGCCAAAAGAAATTAATATTTTGATTTTTCAAAATTTGTTTATGATGTATTTGATATATAGAGGATATTCAATGTTTTGTAGATGAATATGGAATTTATTTCACGAGTGGGACAGGGTTTTTTGATATTTTCACGACTGCGAAGCACGAGTGAAAATATCAAAAAATCCTGTCTCACGAGTGAAATAAATTCCATATTCATCTACAAAACATTGAATTTTCTGTTTATTACATTTTCTTTGATTTTCCCTTTGCCTCTGTCTTATCTTAACACAGTGTCATAGTCTTGACGTCGTAGTTGAGCGGTTGAGACCTCATAGTTAGCAGTTGTGTGATTGAAAACATTACATAGCATGGATACTGGCAACATATTTGGGAAGAATTTTGCAATTTTAGCTCTATCAAGATGCTTAGTTACTATCTCTATCTTATGACAGTCCAAAAATTATTTTTTACTTACTTTGATATCCTTTCACACTGTAAGAGAATATCATTTTGGTATCCTTTCACACTGTGAGAGAATATCACTTTTATTCAATAAATAAACCACAATATTTCACTGTTGAAAATGTAATAAATAAGTATATTACTTTAATGAAAAACGAGACATTTAAATGTCTTAGCTGATAAATAAGTACAATGTTTACTGAAGCGTAACCAAATCATAGAAAAAATTAAAATCTTGTCAATACATTTTTGAGGGGATAAATTTCTATTTTTTCTTTGTCTTTGTGTTCTTTGTGTTTGTACTTATTAAAAACTCAGAAAAAGAGTTACACAGTATGCGGCGTTTGACCCACGAAGAGCATGCTAAAGCAGCCAGTATGGTGTCTGCAGGGTGTTCTTCTGGAGAAAGAGCTAAATCCACGAAGGGACCCAGTCATCAAAATAAAAGAAACTTTCTCACATAAAACTCTAAGATTTGTATGTTGTAAAATAATCTATTTTTTGACAATATCTTTTCTCGTTTTCTTTTTACATTCGTTTAAATTTGGCATTTTTTTCCTCATTAAAACAATCACGTCATTACGTTGACTTCACATACTTTAACGTCGTGACGTTGACATTTTGCATAAGATAGTAACATATGTACGTTGATGGAATAAAAAAAAACCAATATAGGCTCTTCTATAAAATTTTGGGAAAATTTTATTATGAATTTTTCAAGAAGTTCTGAAAACTTTTGGTTTATCTTTTAACTGAAGTTATTTGTACTCTAAAGAAATACCAAATATTCGTTATATACAACGGTTGTCTGCTATAATCGTTGATACATGTAACACGTTTTAATTAAATGATAATAAGAGACACGTTAAGCTGAAAACAAACACAAAGTGTTAATCCATCGATATCATATTTGAGTAAAACTGAATTAATGTAGTAAAATATAAACTATAGTAGCCATGGATAAGCATTTTATCATTCTTAAATATGTTATTGTATGGTCATACGGCGTACAAACAAAAAATAGATTTTTTTTTCAGAAAATACACAAGTACTCTTTAATAACGAAAACATAAAATTAAAATGAAAAGTTGCATTAAAAATGAATACGTTTGAAGTTACCATCTATTGTATTGTCACTTTGAGAATTTCGTTGCACTTCCGAAATTTATGGCATTTCCCTGACATTTGAAATGAAATTGTAGTTCATACATGTAATACACGTAAAATAGTGACGTTTGACGGCAATCCTGCACACCACAGATTGTCAGGAAAGAAGCCACCCACTACATACTTTTAAACAAGAGTGATGCAAAGCATCAAATCGACCGCAAAAAAAAATTAAGAGTCCAACGAAACAAGATTTTCAAAGTATTTGAATTTCAAAACGGAACCTGAAGTTCAGAAAAAAAAGATAAACGGAAATGGCACGTGTACCACTTTACTCAATGTTAATTACTTAATCGAAATAAAGTTTCACTAACTATGATAGATATGTTATATCACCAAAGAGAAACGTTTTTTATATACCCACAATAGATATATAAAGAGATTTCAGATGACAAAAACGATCGAATTAATTATTGCTGATTAATCGTTTTCTTATCATATTATCATATCTTACACACTCCCATGTTGCGGAGTACCTATTATAAACCCTTTTAATAAAATCATAAAGTTATGATGATCTGGAGAGAAGTGAAAATGAAATTGAAACATAACAACATCTAAGACTTTCATATTGTTCAAAACCAGTTTTAACCTTTTACTCATAATTTTCATATATTTAAAATAATGTTTCGTTTTTCCATGTGCAATTAATTTCTAACACAACTACAAATAGATATAGAAGACGATAAAATAATCATAATATCGTATACTTTTTAACTTGGACGTTTTCGGATCGTTACTCTTGGTAATTAAACAAAAATATATGAAAAACAGCTACTGGCAGTAGTAAATGGCTATCATTACAGACCGTCGGAAAAAAAACAATTATGGACCACATGTCGAGCGACATATTACCATACCCTCCCCCCCCCCTGAAAAAAATACCATGTTTAAATGCCCGATCTATGAAAATATATTCTATATAGACATCCTTTCAAAATTAAAAAAAGAAAAAAAAACCAGATATGATTGACAGGCAAAATTAGCAGTTATAACCGTTAATAAAAATAATACATTCAGGTTACATGGCCGTAGGAACCGGGGTTGGCCATGCACACCCCCCCCCCCCAAAATAATTCTGCCGATATATGGAATACTATATCAAACAAAGCTACTATATGCTATCCCGTCAATAAAAATGTCTGATGCTCCCCCTCCCCCTTTTCTTTTTTTGCTTGTCAAGGAATTTTGGTAGTTGATAGTGTCCCCAACTGAAAATGTATAGCTGTGCCTCCCTCCCCACCCTACCCCCCAACTGAAATTGCTACCTACAGGCCTGTTATCTATAATTAAATGCAATGACCGAGTCACGAAAAACAATCGTTTTTAAATGAGATTTTTATCAAGGAGATTGAAAAAAAAATGAAAACTGCTGTCGACTTTTTTTTATACTATATATACAAGGACTCATATAATTGGCATTGTTATTTATTCACTTTACAACTTTCTTGTTTAAATGGCAGCAGTAATTGGTCGAACTGTCCCATGTATTTAATGAGTGAGGGTGGGAATCCCGAAACCCCCTCCCCAAATAACCCCTGTCTTTTTTCTGTAAATGTAATAGTTTTTTTGTTTTGTTTTGTTTTTTTGTTTTTTTTTTTTGGGGGGGGGGGGCTTCTTATTTTATATCAATGCTCCGATCCCCTATTTATGAATGTACACTACTACATGCTTGCTAATCTTGGTTGCCCTCTCTCCCTTGGGCCCGTTACATTTAAGCGGAGTAACTCAAAATAGAAAGAGATAGCAAGTAGCCTCCCTTTGACATTTTTTTTTTCATGTGTTGGCTATGTCACAGCATGCATGCGATACTGAAATTACTTAAAACCTTAAAGAGTTGTCACTGCCTTGGTAGTAAGTTATTCGTTTATACAATATAGGACATTTTTCTTGTAGAGGCCTATTACAAAAATTACACGCGATCTTACTGTAAAATCAACCTTTTGTTTATTTGATTTGTCAACTCGAATTTTCTAGGTTCAGTACTTCGTAACATAATTTATATTAAGAGGTCTCGGATCAGTAAAGGTTTTCACTAATAAATATTGATTAATCTTTTGTCTTAAAATGCCACTGGCGATTTCTGAAACGCATGTTGGGTATGGGTTATAATTATAATACATATAGTTATAACAGACTCTATTGCGTAACATTAACCATTTGTGTGCTGTCGATGCAGACTTCACGACATTCATGTTTTGTTAGGTGGCAAAACAATCATTATAAATACGTCTTGGTAGTTGCATCCGATGTAATTTGTTTAATATTCTAGGTTATTCCGACACGGCCACTCAGGAGAAAATAAAGATGTAGCCTACATGTTTCTCGGGTGATCTCCCTTTGATTACATAGTGACCATGGTGACGAGGAGCCGGGAGTTGGAAAACCAATTCAGTGTATGAATAAATAGGCTGTCAGAGGAAAAGAGAACACCTTATTTTTTTCAACATTTTAGCATAATGATGAGTAAAATATAGATCAGCTACTAGAAGGAAAAGTCTTGGGTCAGGACTGAGGCACGTAGTACACAAAATGTCGACATTACTGCATGTATACATGCAGTCATGCTTAGCGAGAGTTTTTCGTAGTTTTTTTGCACCACAACACAGAATAACTTATAATAAATATAACATTCGCATTTCGAAACTTTTTAATATTTTAAAAACAATATAGAATCTTTTTCTCTTCTATTAATTTAGGGTAATCCCCGCTATTTTCAAAGTGTGAGTCAGTGCTAAGGTATTTGAATCGAAAGAAAAGTATTAATTTCGATGAGGCCACACCCCTCGAACAAAATAAAAATATACTTTATTTATTCATATTTTAATCCTCTTTTCAATGGTATAAATTTTATTTTGTTCGAAGGGTATGGCCAAGCAAAATTTGAACCAAAGACGAAAAAATGCTTTTCTTTGATAAAAACTAGCAAAGTGCACGTGTTTAGACGTTTTCTGTACAAATATGACGTCATCAAATAAAAAAATTGGCATAAACAATTTAAGTTTGATACCCAAGGATAATATTTCTATTGTTTATTTTCTTCTTCCCCTCAGTTTGATTTTCCTGAAAAAATAGGCCGATTTAGCCCCTTCGCGGATTTAGCTCTTTATGAAAAATTAAAACAATTAAAAAATCATCCATTCCTCTACTGAAAAATTGTTGTAAATAGATTAACAAAAAATGTTTACTATAGATAGCCACGGCATTAAGTAAGCACCACACGATAATTTCAAGATTGTTCCACAAAATTGGGGCAACCGAAAGGTGGGCGGATTAGGTATGGACACCAAGGTACTGGATGACTACTAGGCGATATGATAGTCAATCGCTGTATATTATTTGCTTTTTAAGTGGGAGACTGCTCCCGTCGCAACCTCATGGACCACCAATGGTAATCACCAACTTCATATCATGGCAAAAACGGTTCGCAGTGCTCGTCGGGAAATTGGTTTTCGGCATAAAGGTCATTACAGGGTCTTGTCATGACACCAAGACATTTGTCAACCCCACTGTTTTGGAAAAGTTGGCATATTATATATACTAGTACCGATCAGGCAAATGTTCAGTTCACAAATAAGACTAACAAGTGGTGCGTTAGCAATTTTGTTTAGTGTATTTTCTATTTATGTTAATGTAGTCGCACGTCTGCAAGACCTGATTCAATGGTGTCTCAATGTTTAAGATTAAGACTAAACCTTTAAATTGATCTGGGAAAAGACTTGAACGTGGTTAAAATATGTCAATGTTAAAGATCAAGACTTTAACATATAAAGACTATAATATGATCCAAAACACTTGAAAATTGTTAAGATATAAAATAGCATGTGTGATTTCATTGCCCTTCTTGTCTGTGAGATTTGATACGGAACAGAAGATGGAAGAACAAACGGTCTTCATTCAGAAGGTATCCACTGGTTCTAGAAGACTTTTTCCATGTTTCCCAGCTGCAGCCTGTTTTTACCATTTCATGTTGATAATATTGACATTAAAGAAGGCGTAGCTTTTGAGGAGAACAAACATACATTTCATTTGCCATAAAATGCATTGCTGCAAGTCTGGTTAAATTGTGAAAATTTTAAAACTCAAATGGACGTGCGATAGAAAAAAAAAATTATTTATTAAAATAACTCACTTTAGCCTTTTTCTTTAATGAAATTAAAAAAAACGCACAAAAACACAAAGAAACAAAAAAAAAAATTTAAACATTTTTTTTATTTAAATACGACAAATGTAAAAAAAAACGTTGAAAAACTGAAAAGCAAATGAGAAAAGAAGAAAAACTGGATAAATATAAATGAACAGTAGCTGTTAAAATTAGACGTTTTTATATCCTATAATGAGTGTTAGAAGTCAGTACAATATACAACAAGTACAATGCCGGTAAAATGATACATGCTACCATAAAATGTTCTCACAAATTAAAGAAAAGACTTCGTTGTACTTAAAGGGGCTTGGACACATTTGTTTTGCGTTTTTTTCTTACAATATAAAATTTCAATTTTTACTCCAGAAATAAATTAAGGTTAATGAATTGAACTAACATGAATATTCTTAGAATTCAATGACGACATTATTCATAGCATCATGTCAAACATCTAGTTTGTAAACTACTCTGAATTTTCCGGATTATGGTAATAATATTTTTCATTAATATACTACATAATTTATATTTTTCTTAAGTATTAAGGACATACGCAATGTAGTTTGAACTTTATTGTCTTTTTCCGTGGAGTTGAAGAGTTCCACTACTTAAAGGAATTGTGTGCTACATTTCTATGTCTATATATGCTGTTGTACACTTCTTCTATAACAATTTTGGATAAACAAAACATCTAGAATTTATGCTTAGTAATTTTTGTTTATTTTTCTTTAAATAATACAAGAATTATCATCAATTGTCATCTTTTCAAAACCCCTGGTAATTCATGCTGATTTTTTGTCGACCAACATTTGATGGCACTATAATCTTAAATTAAGAATATCATGAAAAATTATAAGTAGGTAAGGTACGTTGCATATGTCCTTAAGGATAAAGTGTACTTCGTGAAAGCGCAAGGATATGTGAAAATCTAACGCGTCCCGAACTTCGTACTTTTTATATTTTCCAGATAAAAAAAGTTTCTGAACATGATTTAATTATGTTTCGATGTGAAATGCTCTAGCGACATTTAAGTCATGGTATTTTACTATTTTTGTTAAATTTTTTTTATTTATTTATTTATTTATTTTTTTAAGAAAATATTAATTTCAAATATGTGCTCCAGCCCCTTTAAGATTGGTTTGAAATTTTAACGGCGTCAAAAGGCAAAAAAGAAGATATTTCACAATATTAATGTGGTAATTAAAAAACAAACATAGAAAAATACACAAACCGATGAAATAAATAAAATTTGGATATAAAACATTACATAATCGACAAGTACTTTGCAAATCAATAGAAATCAAAAGCATGAATTGACATTTCACAAAGTTCATCTTATTGTAAGAAAAAAAAAACACCGAAAAATACTAAGTGATGTAATAAATAAAAACTAAAAAGCAAGTGAATGAAAAACGAATTAACAATAAGTTTATTTAAATTAATCAAGGAGAAAGGTGTTGAAACAAGCTAAAAGTTAGTAATTTTGTAGTTCCATTTGAATAACAAGTCTCGAGCTCTTCTGTGTTTAGTTATGTTATTGAATTCAAAATTGCACAGTAATGACACAAATGGGGTCCATTATTATCTTTTGCAGTCTTTTAAGGTTATAAAGTTTTCTCCCTTTGTTTAACAGTTTGCGTAAACACTGTCATTCTGCATGTATTCAGCAATGACATCATAACAAAGCTGGTATTCCTCCTAAAAATGCAGAAAACATGGTGTTCAGTGCTCTTAGTCTAAAAATGATAGTTGTTTTCAATTTACCATATAACGCAGATTCTTGAATTGTATGAACTACATATAAATACAAAAAAAATCAACAGCAATAATGAAGTAAATGGTATGTACATTGATGTAAAAGGGGAAACAACTCACACAGGATGAACCAACACCATTCTTTTAACTGAATGGTCACTGAAAGGTCGGGAAATGTCACTGAATGGCAGAGGTCTGCATTCAGTCTCCTTCAGTCGACTTTAAGACACCTTTCAGTCAACTGATCCTTTGTCAAAATTTACTCCAAACCGATCATACGGAAAAAAAAAACTCCTTGTTTTGATGATTGCTGTACCACTAACAGTAAGTGATAATAGACTGAGGCTGACTTCTATGTAGTAATAACAGGACAGCTATCAATTTTCTGTTACATATGAAACAGTACTACGTAACCATATAAAATTTCACCTCCAATGATGAATGAACAATCACAAGCGAACAATATCCAGCCGGGACTCAGATTTAACAATAAATATTATCTAAAATATAGCATAGAAATCTAGTTTATCGTACATTTTATATTTTTGATGGAAATATGAGTGATTTCAGCAGGGAAATTTCAGCAGAAATGTAGTTTATGCTGAAATTAAATGTATCCAAATCTTCTAGAAATACTAACATAACTGTTACTTCAGAGTGGTTAATTGCCTTAATTGGACCACTAGCTTAAGTTACATATATAAGATTTCGAGGAAAATTCACCTTAAATGCAATTATGCAAAAATCACAGGTGTTGCACAATTAAAATTCCCAAAATTAATTAAAATGTTAGCAATCATAACATTTTTTCAAGGTTAAGCCTCACACATACTGAAAGATCAAACATTCTCACCAAGGTAGATACAAACTCCGGTCTACGAATCTGAAGTTGACGTGTGATGGTGAAGATATCCACTTCTTTATCCATTGAGAGTTGTTCCAGGGCGTTATAGACAACAGCAAACGCCCCACATCGTGTAGCTCCATCACTAACAGACACATGCAATAAATCAAGTAAAAATAGATCGGTATATTGATGTCGATAAATATGCTGGGATTCATTGTTAAAATGTATAGACTGATGTTACTGATATAAAGGGTAGATTTTCATTAGAAAATTGCCCAAAATCACACAGAGCTGAGACGTACCTGGACAAAATAAGTATTTTTCCTTCATCCTTATCTTTCTCTGATTTTGCCTCCTTGACCACGTCAAGTAGCACTCTTTTGTCTGCAAGGGACCTCCCTTCTTTCCAGGTCTTGCATTCCAACACAGTTACTCTCATGTCGCTACCTCCCTACAAAATAAAAAGTGTGAGTTTCATGAAGCGCATGCCTTTCATACACGAAGTTAGAAAGAACTATTTACTGGTATCTATGATGTATAAACATAACAAACCTTTGGCTGCAAAACTATATTCCTGGTTGTAAAGTTTATTGAATTTGTTGATGTTGCCAGATGAAGTACAAAACTGCCACAGGTTTTGTTTTCGGATTTTGATGGAACCCAAAGGGTTGACTGGTAAAATGAGACAAATATGATTATTTGAAGGAAGATTATTATGCGTGTGTACCCTAACAAAAAATACCATAGTTAACAATACTTAACTATAGTTTACTATAGTTATCTATAGTAAATCAAAGTGTCAAAGTGATCACTATAGTAAATCAAAGTTTTCAAAGTGATCACTATAGTGTCATAGTTATCACTATAGTAAATCAAAGTTTTCACAATAGTTAATCAAAGTTTTCATAGTGATCACTATAGTAAATCAAAGTTTTCATAGTTATCACTTTAGTAAATCGAAATGTCAAAGTTATCACTGTAGTAAATCAAAGTGTCAAAGTTATCACTATAGTAAATCAAAGTTTTCATAGTGTCAAAGTTATCACTATAGTTAACTATAGTATTTTTTTGTTAGGGTAGTACGAAAACCATTTTTTTTTTCACGAAATGATATTACTTACATGTTTCCCTTTGTTTATGTTATATTTTCATAAAAAAAAATCAAATGGACTCATATTTCTTTCTTATTACATCTTTCAATGATATATATGGTTATCTTACGGATTTTATTTCCTTCAAAGGACCTAGGAAAACCACAACACGAGCATCAAAATCTCTGATGAGTCTCAAAAGGTCTTCAGTGTATTCAGGAAGTGGGTACTGAGCGCTGATTAGACAGTCATTTTCAGTGAAGGACTATCAAAATATAATTATTATGTAATTGATTTTCCTTTTTCCTTTTATATCTTAAGATCGAATATATAGATGCAAATGAGTAATCTCACAGTACAATCTCAATTGGATTTTCCAATGAAAAAATAAAAATAATTATATACGTATAATTATGTAAAATTTAAATTGCTAATTTTCTGGTTTAATTAACAGACATCGAGGAACCATTGCCATCTTTAATTAAAATATAAAGTATTCTTTCATCTTATCTTTTGGATGAACCACTTTACCCATACGGAAGATGAAATACTATGAAAGCATTACATTTAAGGACATTATCACGATAAAATACTTATAAAATCCGACCTGTAGAAGAACAGCGTTGTAGTAGTTGTTTCTTCCCTTTGTATAGGACAAATAACACAGGAATTTTTCAACTGAAATACATGTATGATACGGCTTAATTATTAGGGGGAAAACTGTAGAAATTTACAATCATGTTATTTGCAAGATTTTTTCAAACTATTTCTACTGACATGAGTTAAATAACTGATATTATTTGCAATTTTTTTTTCTTTTCTGCAAACAATTTCTACTAACAATTACAACATGAGTGAGATAACTAAACATTGATGTAAAAATTATTATGACCTGCAAATCGACCTCTACATAGTTAGCCGATAGTACAAAAACCTCCACGAAATTTACAATGAATCATTATTTTTTTTTAGTTTCCTTCGACCGAATTATCGCTACTAAAAATTCCAATCTGATTTAAACACACGGAATTAGACATAAATGTAGATAATATTGAAGCATACCCGGCAAAACACTCTCTGTATAGTTGGCTGATATGTTTGTATGTCCAGATTCACAATCTTTCTCTGCATATTTTATCCGAAGAGACTGTAGAGTCTACAACAATTACGAATGAACAAATATATTTACTGCACAGTATAATTAAATTAAATTTGAAATAGATTTCTACATTACATATTTTATGCGCCCGTAATCGAAGATTCGGGGGCATATAGTTTTTGCCCTGGTCGTCTGTCTGTCTGCTTGTCCTCAAAGACTTTAACCTTACCCATAACTTTTGAACAGTTGGTGCTTGGTTTTCAAACTTCACATGTGTATTCCTTGTGACAAGACCTTCCTTTGGATACTAACAACATTGATCTTGAAGTTTGAACGTTTGGTTCTAGGGCTTTCATATTTCACGTTCCTTCCTTCCCTCGGGCACCATTTGACCTTGACGTTTTACTAACTTTTAAAAATTTTTTTTACCTTCGCCATAACTTTTCAACGGTTGGTTCTAGGGCTTTCATATTTCACAGGTATATTCCTCAAGACAAGACCTTTCTTTGGATACCAACATTTTTTATCTTTTGACCTTGAGTTTGACTTACATTTGAGATACTTTAACTTTCGCCATGAAATGCCATACGGGGCATCAGTATTTCACAAACACATCTTGTTTTTTTTATTATTACTGGTATCATCTAAAGTTGTATTAAAAAATAGTACAATCATTATTAAATTGAGAATCACTTTGTTAGGTAATAACCGTATATAAATCACATCACATGTTCTTGATTTGATAATAAAATGAAGAAACCTGCATTTTGTTATTGCTAAGTGTGATAAATTTACCTGGAAGTCTGAAGACAGGGAAGTTGTACTTGAAACTTCCCCACAATTTGTGTAGCAAGATCTATCTTGAGATTGATGTGAAAGTGTTTCAGCTGTCAAACGTCTAGACCTCCCACTGAATGATTCACAAAGGGCAAGATAAACGGCTCTGTACTGGTCCTGATTGATGAGAAAACTATATGTTTTATAATAAGGAATCGAATACAATCTTTTATAAGCATGTACAGATATAAAATATGCTTACGAGAATCGAGTTACCCACTTACAGAAACATGTTATACAAAACCTTAGTGCTACAACACACCCTCTCCCGAAAAAAACCTTAGTTCTTTTCTATAAATATTGGGAGTAATTTAAGGTATTATATTAAAACTTTAAGCCACGAGAAATCATTGTAAACAAATGTTTCCAAGGAGTGAAAAGACCAACGTTTTCCTGGACAAGAGATCAAAAAGACACCAAACCCTAGCTGCCGGCTTTGTTTTCTCGGAATTTTCTCAATATTCCTCCAGCTAGATGCAATATATGTTTTTTTGTCTGTTACACTCAACCGTCTGTAAAAATCTACGGGAAAGTGTATGGGCATACACTATTTCATTTTTATAATATCAGCCGTTGTCAAGTAATGGATCCCTTTGCTAGATAATATCAACCTAAGGGCGTGGTTTCTTTCTCAGAGGGTAACAATCTGTATCTCCCAACAAATCAGATTTCACAATTATATATGAAAGTAAAAAAAAAGTTTAATTACCCTTCTGTTTCATATTCCAAGAAGGCGTACGGAAACATTTTATCGATTCATAGAAGACTGAGAGAATTAAACAGAATGTTCCAATTAATGGACATTTTTCTCGTATAGCATTATTTCTTATTATTTTGAATGTTTTATTTGCCAATATCAATTTTTTTTTTAAATTAGTTTACTACATTGAAGCTATAATTGTCTGACCCTATGCTTATTTATTAATGCAAATGCTTACAGAAGTAGCATAAATACTGGAAATGTAAGATTAAGTGATATATTGTATTTTATCATATGAATTCTAACTCGTTAATACCATGTTATTTACTACTCATCTATATATATATTACTAATAGCTGTTTGACTGAAATTTATTAAGGTAGATTAGATTATCCTTATCTTTTTCGTAACCTTGTATATGTTTGCTAAAATATTAATATTGGAAAAGATTTGAATGCTTGTCATATGTCAGAAACTGCTTAGTGTGAAATCAATTATTTTCTTTAGGGTTTGAACTTTAATTTCCGTTGTTTTTCTTGGTTTGACGAGACCATCGAATTCATGTCCTCCACGAACTGTAAAATATTAAATGTGTAATGACGTTACACTCTTTCATCCACGAAGTCAAATTCCCTTGATCCAATGTTTTATCCTCAAACCTCCAAAATTTGACCCCTTGAAAATATGTAATTTTATGGTATGCTTCAGATTCGTTGCAGGATGCTGCATACTGATTCTCATAACAGTAACAACAAAGTTACGCTTTTTTTTTTCTGGTGATGCTAATAAATGTCATACATTCATTTACACGTAGTTGGTAACTACGAGAAAGAAACATACACATGTATATTGCTTTTGAAAAAGAAATTATATGAACATCTAAAACTAACATTTTCTGGATAACCCAACCTTTTCTTTTTTAATTTCGTTTCAAAATGAGATTCTTTTTCTTGTTCAAATAGTTGTTGATGTTAAGGCTTTAATAGAATATTTACATTTAAGTACGGCATGCTAACGTATGAATTTTTTTTTTTTTAAAATTTTGAAAATTTCCCAACAAATCAGATTCACGATGGTTTAATTCGTCTTTTGAGAGAGCTTTACAAACAAGGAAATATTTGAACAGGTAATACAGGGAAATTTCTTTGCATGACAACAGTGAAAGGATTGGAAACGATTATTAACCTTTAGTTACTTTATCTTTAATTGAGGAAGGGTTGGGGAGAAATACAACATAAGAATTTAAGCAGGGTGGAATAAGGAAATTTTGATAGCTAATTACGTTTAAATTCTTCTGGCAGGTGATGTAAAGGGAAATATTACTACCAGTGTGTTTACTATATGAAAGAAAATTATGCATCATACTTTTATGTTATTAAAGCTTTTGTTTCCAGGAGACCAATACATATTATGTAACCGAAATAGTGCTTTCCTGTTGTGCTTAAGACAAAAAATGCGGAAAATATCGTGCATATCCTTGTAGAGTATGGACAGGAAGAAAGAATAACCATAGAAGCGCCTCTTTATTAATATATTCTTTATGTATAAGCTGATTTGTATCAATGCAAGTATTTACGGAAAATCCCATGTCAGTAAAAACAGATGTTAAAGGGACTTTTCTTTTTAAAAAATCAGAAATTGGGACCAAAATCTATTATTTCAACAATTTTTTTTATAAAACTGATACGTTTAAATTTGGTAAAATAATGTTAAATACACATTTAAAGCCGTTTTGTATTCTCAAAGAATTCAGAAAAAGTTAATGGAATAAAACAAAAAAAAATAAAATTACATCTCCTTGTATCATGTTCATTCTGTCTTTTCTCATGGTCCTGACGTACATCGGTACATTAACTCTGCCATTTCTCTCCCCGTCCCGGTAGAGGGCGTCCAAAGCTAAGTATGTTCCGGTTCTCCCTATTCCAGCACTGGAAAAATTAATCATCTGAATATTTCATTAAGGCTTCATCATTATATTTTTTCGTAGTTTTATCTATGTTAATGTGAAACTAGCGGACAGTGATCAACATTATGAATCCAGAAAAGGGGGAAAAACACGGACCCCCAGAATCACCACAGGAGGGTACAGGTGACTAGGTAACCATTCCCTGTCGAACGGTCACATCCGCCGTTATCCTTTCCTTTTTGTATTGATCAGGTAGCCAAAGTAGTCCGTTGTTAAATTTAGTATAAAACAATGACCTAACAATTGGTATGAAATCAGACAAATTAAGACCAAACGATAGGCTGTATTTACAAACAAGCTTATATTAATCTCGCTCTTGTAATAAGGGTTCTTGAAGTTGAAATAAGCAATGAATTCACGATTACGTACAGTAAGAAACCTACACGTTCTTCACATGGTAACGCATTTTATTCACTTTGTACATGTAGATGTACATATAGCAGGAAGACAAATTATTAAATAAAAGGAAAGAGGGAATAATGATCTTCAAGAGTTCATCTTTTTTTTTTCATTTTACCGAGTGAAAACTAGCTGTAAGATTTCATTCTGATTTTAATTAATCTATTGAATGTTAAATACGACAATGAATTGCTTTTAAATCTGATGCTATTCATTGTATTGTAAAACTAGAAATGATTACGTTGAAGCTGAGTGATCCAAGCTTTGGAATGAACATTATGACTATATTTCGAAATATATGAAAAGAAATTAAAATGTCATCTCCGGTATTTGTACAGAAAGATCTCTTATTTGTAACTATTCTTAAATGAACAAATTTTACTCAATGACAATGGGCATGACATAAACTTTTAATTTTGAATCTTCAGTAGTTTCTTTAGCAAATTGCATGACAAAAAAATGACCATAAAAAAGCAGTACAATGTTCATGTTTTCTTAAGGTAAATATTCAATGATAGATATTCTTCATCAGATCTTAAGAATGTTAATATAAATTTTAACTACAAGTCATGATTTTCTCTCCTTAGGGTATTTGCAGTTTTGCAATCAGAACTGGTTTGGTACTGGTCTGATTTGGTTAATGGCTTACCTGTTTATATCATATACCATAAACTAATCTGATATAATAATGCGCATGTCTGTGTGTTTATCAATAAGACAAACGCTGATTGGTAGAAAACTTGAATGAAACATCTTTGGCTTAAAGCATTAATTTTGTATTACAAGTTGTATAGAAAACAAGACTTTGAACAAATACAGTAGAGCTCGGTTAGAAATAATTGCTAGGGAAATCAAGACTGTTTCCCTATATCTGTAAATAATTCGTTATATCCCGTTAAAACTGCAATTTTTTCCCTTTCCGGTGAACATTGCCAGTTTTTATAAGCCAATTTCGATATACTCGCGGTTTACTATTAAGTGTTTTACTGTATTCATCTTAAAGACTGAGTATAGTTCTTAATACGTTGAAGTTAAGAATAATTTTAAATTGGACTTTAAAAAGAAATATTAGCTTTACTCTACATATTGTAAATAATTTCCGGCAATAATTTTATTTAAATGATTCAGTAACATGCTTTTGCCTTTAACAATACCAATTAATTGATTGTAAGTTAAGTTATCTACTATACAAATTTGAATGATGTCGATTAAGTATTCATTTTCACTTGGTGATTATGTACATTCTTAGAGTAGTCCTTCATTGAAAATATCCAAGCAGTTCCTGAGGAGGGTGTCTTCAATTATTCATTTGAAATTTTGATAGGCACCACATTGTGCTCCCTTATCATCTAACCTCTTACGAATCAAAATTTACTAAACACCTTTTACGTGAAATGAAGGAGAAAGGTTTAACCGTTTTTTTCAATCCCTCATTTCTTTATATTGACGACGTTTTATCAATAAAAAATAGATATTTTCAATATGTTAAATCGATATATTCCAGTGAACCTTCAACAAACGATGCCAAAGATTCTGCCAGACCTTTTTATGTTTGGATTCTTTACTGACTGTAGACAAAAATGGCCAACTAACAACCAAGCTATACAGCAAGCAGGATGACTTTAAAGCTTTTCCATTATCATCTTTTCCTATTTATGTAGTAATATTCTATTTACACCTGCATATGGGGATAGTCTTCCAATAGATTAGGTGTGCAAGAGCATGTCTCCAGTAAATTCTTTTAACAGGAGAGAGAGAGAAAGAGAGAGTGAGTCTTTGTTATTATTATCTTTGTTAAAAAGCATTTCAATATTAAGATATCACAATATAACCTGCAGTGGACCAGCATGTACTTTCCAGTCTGTGATGACGTTTTCATCACGTGACGGTGGAACACAACAAGACTAAGTGGATCAGGGACTCCATGATCTGGCCACCGTGTGTAATGAAACATCAACATTTCACGGTCTTTTTTATCCTATTAATAAGAAATTATAAAGATTATGCTCCTTACCGTGCCTCATTATTGATTTCTATTGACCTGACATAAACATTTTTTCCATTTTTCATTGCATAGAAATGATTCGATTATAAAGAGTCAGACCAATAGATGTGCATACACTGTAACATATTGGATAATTTCAAAAGACATGTTATACTTTTTATCATAAACATTAATAAAGACAATAAATGCCAATAAGAACAATTCTCTACAAACTAAGTATACCAGTTTTTTCTTATTTTTACTGTGTGAGATCCAATGTTTAATGAACTAAAATAAAAAAATATATCAAGATAAAGATGTTTGAGAACTTCAGGAAAAGGTATCGGCTGCTTAAAGACTTTGTTGACAGATCCGAAAGAAAGGGGGGATACTTGTCAATTATATGCAAGTTTATTATTACAACATTTTTTCACCTTACGAGATGCTATTAGTCGATATTATCTGGATGTTTCTAAAAACAGATACTTCAAATTTTCACAGCTCAGATAAGGTTCTCAGTAGAAATATCGGCGATTTTTAAAGACAAAAGTACATTCTTTACAAGGATGAATACTTTTTTTTCAGTAGTCTACTTATATCGGACAAATGTAATATGGTTAAAAACAACATGTTGAGGAAGATTAGATTTTTTTAGACTTGTCACGTCATGTAGTACTGAAGTGATTATAGCAAATATGCTTGCAGAATTTAGGTTATCTATAAATAGATAGGGTATAACCGATTGAACTATACAAGTTTAATTTGTAAATTTTTTCAGCACTCTTTGTAGTTTGTGAAAATGCTGCAAACCAATATATATAGATTCTACTATCTAATTGCTAAAATTATATTTGTTATAGACCGCATGTTGAATATTTTGATGGACACTTACATTAAATATAGTAATAATTCATTTACAAGATTTCATCAGGTTCGCAGCACTTTTCAAATGTTTTAATACCTATTGAAATTATGTATTTAAACTTGGCATGATCCATTTTAAAAATGTATATCTTTGCAATATATCAATTTTTAAGACCCTTCTATTTCCCTCCTCGACCACGAGATGGTGTTTTTCAGGTTTGTTAATGATCCTACCGCAGGTTCAACCATCACGGTAGCTTAGTCAGTAGAGCGTTCGAGCTGTGATCGGTAGGATGTGGGTTCGAATGCAGGCCGCGTTTGACCTAAATCGAAAAAAATAGGTAGCAACTGTTCTCCAAGCGCTCGGCACTTTGAAGTGAAAGTTGCGGGTCCTTCGGATGACACCTTAAAACTCAAAGCCCTTCACTGCTCAATGGCTCTCAGTGCCGAGTAAAGGTCTAAATTTGAAGCCCTTCACCAGTATACGGTGACGTCTCTATATGAGTGAAAAATTCTCGAATGGGACGTAAATCAGCATTCAATAATCTATTACTCTCTAATGAATCTCCATACAAATATTCGGTAGTATTACTTGACTAGGAAATATACGGAAAATATATGAAAAAAATTCTTTTAAAGGACATAGCATCGAAGTTAGTGGCCTCAGCAAATAATATTTTATTTCATTACAAGATGCTTTTTTACATTTTGAAAATATTAATTGATCCGCCTGTCACTGCGTACAAATTCCGTCAAAATGTACGATATGACATCACTTACACATGTGCATTGCGATTAGTGAAATGTATATAACTTGCTGTGTGGGATTTAATTAAAGACAGAACTTTATGCTACAGTAAGTTGTGATGTAGTTTTAAGCTCCAAAAGATTAAAATCGCAGAGCATTTAATTTTGAGGTAATTTGAGAAATTGTTATTTTTGTGTGATGTCATGTAGTAAATACTTCCTGTATAAATCAGGTCCCGCTCCTTTTTGAAGCCTTAAATGTGCTGCGTATTTGTAACTGTGATGTCATAATGAGTATGACGTAACAATGTTTATTTTTATGAGATATTGCTCTAATAGAAATATGGATTTTAAAGATATTTGAAATAAATAAATAACTAAAACATAGAAATTTACCTCGGTTCAGGTCCTAATTAATTAAAGCCAAGAAAAAATCAAATCAACAAATTTCATGCTAGTTCGACATACTTTCTGTAATCTATCTAGGGATTCACACTAAGCTATATTTCAATTGTATTCATTTTTTAAAAAAATCTTTGTACACAGGTATATCAGGACTATTTAAAAACATGAGCTTGATTTTTCAAAAGTATAATTTTGATAAGTAATGCATTTTTTGAATCAGTCCCCGCGTTCCACACTCCTCTTTCTTAATATTATATTTACATTTGCAAATGTTTTCTGTTATATAACACTATAGAAAGCAACGCGTATCTATATCCGTATAAACACGGGTTTCTCGCGTCATAAACGTTCGACGTAATTTTCAGTGACGTCATAAAGGGTCGACGCGCAATCAATAGATACTCGTGCTGTTGAGTTTGAAAGTAAAACATTTCACGCGTGAAAGATTATAATCAGGCAAATATAAAATATGAATAAGTCACAAATGTAAAAATAAGTAATAAGGTATCATTGTAAAACATCTATCTGGATATAAATACGGGTTGGTATGAGATCAAATTCTCGTGCCCAACCCGTATTTATATCCCGGTATAGATGTTTAAAAATAATACCTTATTTCTTAAATAATGATAATATTATAATGCCCACAGGTTATTTCAATTTTAGTGTATAATTCTGATATCCTACGGCGCTTTCATGATCGTAGTGGCTATGCAGCACTTAAGAGAGCTATGATATTAAGGCATTTCCACCCTCTTGTGATGTCATAAGTTTTTGCAAAAAACTTTATTAATTTAAATTCATGCCCAATAGAAATACATCTTTGTGAAGAATGCATTTCAAAAGGTGTAATGAAAAATATTGTTAATTAAAGTAATTTAAAAAATGAAAATTTTCTTTATTTTCTTAATTATTTAATCTTTAAGAAATGTTGGTAAGGGCAATAACTCCTTCTCATGTATTTTCATTCAGGCATTTCCTTTATTGTACTTCTGAAGTAAAATGGATTTCCTGATATTCACAATTCAAACATATTTATAAAGTAACACATATTTTGGTACTTTCAGCATCAGAATTATGTTTCTGAATAATTTTAGTTAATTTTCATAATATTGTTTACTAAAAATGCACTATTTTTATGCTGACATATACTTCTGCTTATTTATGTCTTACATCTTAAATAATATGGCAACCTATACATTTTTTTTTACAATTATTAATTAATTTAAACTATATTCAGTGAAAATAAATGCAGTTTTTCTACACTGAACCTATAAAATTGTGATGGTGGAAATACCTTAAACAATCTACTAGTCTAGCTGCTAGGAATATATTACCTTAGCGAAGCCTAGCTGCTTTTGATCTTGAACGCAGGCAAAATTTTATGAAACAAAGACGATAATTTAACAATTTGCAATACCTAACATTCTTCATAATGTATATATACACGATGGTTTTAAATTGAACGTAAACAACACGTTTTTGCTGATTATCATGCATTAAATGCAATAAAATATATATATTACGTATCAGATAATTGGAATCGTTTAGAGTTCGAGACAGATCTATAGGTATCAATGGAAGTTTTGAATAGATTTACATTTCACCCAATAAGAATAATTCTGAGCATGCGCATTTATTGTAAAATGGCATCTTCCCTACAACACGGAGTATATAAGAGGTGTGTTAGCATGGATATCGTTTTTTGGACCGTGCATTTTTGGTGCGATGTCGTTCGTTCGATTAATTGTTTTCTTTTATTCCAATCGTGTTATTTGATTTGTAACAAGTTAAATCAGCAAAACGGAATATGGATCAAACGGCGGGAATTTGTCTATTTGGATTAAACACTGCCATTATACGAGGAATTTTTGCAAACGAGGTCAATGAAACCATCTGTTTATCAAAGGAAATTATATAAAAACTCCGAGAGGGGCTTATATTGAAAAAAGTAGGAACATCTTCTAGAGAGGTATGTTGATTTTACTTGTACGTTGAAAACGATCACATTTTAGACACTGTCTTCTTTGGATTTATATGTAATAATTCAATCTTTCTCGTGTTTTCTTTGATATTTTTTTTCTCAAAGTATACGTATTTTATCATTAATCATTTTATCAGTAATCATTTTGGAGAATATTTGCTAAATGTTCAGCATGGTGAAAAGCAAAAATAGATTCAACTTTTGGCCTGTCTTAGAATGGTTGTGTTTGTCTTTAAGTATGCATTTACTGATTTGACTTTAAATACATGTTCATCGAATTAGAGAAACGTTTCTGGCAATTTTTGCTCTCAGTAATGCATCAAATTATATTTAATTGTTAGCATATGTATGCGCATTGAAATTTATATAACACTATGTTAAATACGAAGATTAAATAAAAAGCAAACTAAAACAATTAAATAAAGAAACAAAACATCACTAGAGACATCTTTCAGTTATGTAAATATATCAAACATTATCAGATTAAAAACATTTTGAATTATAGGTATAAGCAAAAAACATCAAAGATTAATAGCAACTTTCTCTTGTAGTTTAGGAATGTATTTTTTTTTTTTTACAAAAACTCGCATCAACTGTACAACAGTTCTAAGTTGATATTGTGCTATTTACTTACTTATTTATTTATTTTTTTTTTTTACAAAAACCCGCATTTACTGTACTATAATTCTAAGTTGATATTAGGCTATTTTTTTTTTTATTTATTTATTAGTATTTTTTTTTTTACAAAAACTCGCATTTACGGTACTATAATTCTAACTTGATATTAGGCTATTTATTTATTTATTTATTTATTTATTTTTTTTAAAAAAACCCCGCATTTACTGTACTATAGTTCTAAGTTGATATTAGGCTATTATATTATATATTTGCTTCTTACCAGATTGTTGTACACTTTGAAGCGTCTTGACGTATAATTAGCATATATCTTCTCTTCCAGGTTTCTTATTATAAAGATGCCATGCTGCACTTTGTCGCTAAAATTCGGCCAATATTGAGTACATTTAATCTGCAAGAAAAATAAGGGGTTAATTTACCAAAACACTCTCCGCTAGACTGCTATGAAGTATCACTTATAAACACCAATCCACAGTGCATTATGGTGATAAAAAATACAATATTAAACAATGAAGTTTATTGCCCCTTAGCTCATTTAAAATATTTCTCCTTTAAGTATGTATAAATGTATCCTTATACATTTTTCAAAAAAGGATAAATCAGTTTTAACTCCAATCTTAAGGATTGTGTTTTGAGTAACTTAAATCACGTAAACATAGAGGTCTTTGATTATTATTACATTCTGTGGCTTTCTGTACGCAAAATATTGCTGCTTACTATTCTTTAGGATAAATTTTGGAAAGATATTTTTCTTTGTTTACATGTACAGTCTAAAGACGCATAAACCATTGATCTTCCATCTAATCAGTACCTGGGTTTGAAAACATAGATATTAAAAGAAATTCACTTAAATTTTTTTTTGAAATTTGATTTACATGTAAAATCTAGCACCCCAAATTATATGTTTTATGGGGAAACTGGGCGATATCCATCGATAACACGCATAATACGCCCAGACTTCACAACTGTATGTCTAATTTGGACTTATAGCACTATCAATGAGATTTATTTGACAAACACTGACAAATTAAAGTCAGACGACACGTTCCGCGAAAACATATAATTTTTCCCAAGAAATTATCATTGAAGTATAGCTACTTAAACAAGTTTCCTCACCAAAAATTGAGGTACCTTACCAGGCATTTGGGCAAGATACCAGAGGGTAATATTTCTTATGTCATCCTTATGGGTAATCATTTGAACTGCTAATGTTACAATTTTTGGTGTACTCATATTTTAAAACATATTGAAAACAATTTAGAAATCACAAGTGAATGACAATATGAATAATTTTTATATGATGCCAAAGTATACAAAACATATTTAAGGAACGTGTCTTTGGCCCTAAAGTATCTAATTTCTCTAGGTATTAAATACATGGCTTTTGAAGTTTGTTTAGTTAAATGCGTCTTTGCACTTCTGAGCAATCCTCTTCGATACATAATTATACCTAAATATTGAAATTTGTTCACAATTTCAATTGGTGTACCTTTATATAATCTTCTTCGAAATTCTTCCTCAGGAGAAAATGAGCAATTTAGTCTTTTCAGTGTTTACTTGAAGCTTCCAATGATCACAATAATAAAAAAAATATTCACAGACTTTTGTAGATCTTCTGGGTTGTCAGATAATAAAGCTGTGTCATATGCATCAAAGAGTATGAAATGTTAAACATAGCTTGCCTTCCCACTTAAGCTCGTAACCCATTCAATGTCATTCAACAAAAGAAAGCTTTTTCAATCCTTAATGTATGTCGTAAATAGGAAATGTGATAGATTTTCACCCTGTCTCACCCCAAGGTTACATGTGAAAAAACTCTGAGGTGTTTTGATCAGTACATATCTAAAATGTAATATATTTTTAATATTTGACAAACACCTATTTAGTCACACATTGGTGGCTAAACCATGGGCATAAAACCATGAATTTAATTTTAGTTTTAAAAAGAAATATTAATTATAATAGCTTATTATAATCAAAAGGTTTTGAAGATTGTTCAATTTTTAATTAAATTTAGTATACCAGTTTTGCTCCCTCCTTGGGCCTGAACGCTAGACACAGGGAACATGATTTTTCCCCATCTTGGTTAAAGGCTCCTTATGTATTATAATTATTTCATTGTTTGTCCATGAGCAAAGAAAAGATTTTCAAAGGTGTATATATTTTCAATATACGACTAACTTTACCTCGTCTTGGTACCTGAACCAGGACGACACGGATTTACAACCTGTAACTTTATAAAGAGGGTTAAGTTTGTTTTTTTTTCGATAAGTTCCAATGAGTAGGAGAGAATACGTTTTCAATATATGACCATTTAAATCCCAAACAGACATAGACCCAGGTGCCACGGAATTTTTGCGACTTTGGTAAAATGTTAAGCACAAATTAACCATGCAAACAATTCGCCTGCAAAATATACCCGTCCGGTAGTTCAGTGTTAATGCATGACAAATTTATCCACACTATTCAGCCTTAACCTTGTATCCAGGGCTCATGACATTTACAATTTTAGTAAAGGGCTCACTGCTTATTAGTATTATGCCAGCAGTTTGCATTACGTTTGAAGCTTTTGGTCCCAACCTAAGGCTTCAGGGAAGCAGGACAACGCATGATGACGAACGAAAGCAGATTGAGTTCATTTGAGTGACTCAGGTGACTGAATAATTGCATACAATTTTTTGAAAATAGCTTTTGAGTAGAAATATTGAGCTGCTGATTTTTTAAAGCTGCTTTACTTTCATATATAGTTATTTTGTTTTAAATTGTAGATATACATTCCAGACACTAACTGGCTTTTACAACACAACTTTAGGTGACAATGAAAAGGCAGTATTTCCCTATATTTACTCAAACAGGAAGTAGCTGAGAGAACATCTATGAAAGCAATCAAAATAATCAAATGTTACAGTGGTTTAGTTACTATTCATTATTAACAATCAAACCTTTGTCCCTTCTTTTAGATTGGTCAGACAAACAATGGTATTTACACATTCCTGCCACACCATCTTCCAGAAGTCAACCACTGTTTTTGGCTTTGGCCCTGTCAAATATGATAATATAGATAAATATAGATAAATATTCGGAAGAAATGTTTTTTTTTTTTTTTTTTTGCATTATCTACAATTATATTTACATCAATAAATAATGTACCTTGAGTTGCAATATACTTTTGGTTACTCTGTGTATCCTATATATGAAAAAAGTATAAATTTATTTTGACAGGTTTGAAAAGGTATGAAAACTTATCTAACACATTTATTACAATGGAAATCATCTGAAGCAAGCCAGAAGACAATTTTAAGCATTTGAAGAGAAAATACCCGTTTCAGCATTGAAAACGGTTTATACGAGGTTTTTAAAAAAAGTTCGCGGACAAGTTCTATTGTGAGCGCGCTATTTGCATGAAATCAGTAAAACTCCGCAGGTAAAAACTATACGTATTTTCCAAATAATATGCAAAATTTTGTTGTTTTCCGATGATCTTTAAAAAATATACAGCGAAATTAATCAGATAAAACATGCGTCACGGAGCATGTTACTTTTTCGTCTCTTTTACATTTCAGAGACATAATTTTGAAGTTAAAAATTGCACTGTTGTAGCGCATAAAGATTTATGATATTTCACCTCTCGCTAAGATATTCATGAAACGTCATTTGGCGAAATTTTGAATTGAATTGGAGGAGTTATGACTGTTTTATCACTAATTATAGATGATCAATCGAAAAAAAAGCCAAAAAATGACAACGTTATTGAACGTCTTGGAGCACCTAGCTATTAAAAAATTATGTGTGCAGACAGGAAAATGCCCGAAAGAGACTAAAATGTTTTAAGATGCTGCTGGGGATGGCTTACATGTGTCTAGTACCAAAGTGTTCAAGTGGAAACAACTTTGTAAGAATGGAAGTATGGACATTTTTGATTATAAACTCCTGCGATACCCCAATATCCTGCTCATCGCATGGACGTTTCGCCTAAGGATTTAGCATTGTTTCTCATATCTGATCGCTGAACTGCGTAAACATTGTTTTAAAGATCTCACTTATATCCTATAAACCACAAAAGACATCAGAAAATATATAACATGTCTTGATATACTTATTCAATTTTTAAGTAAAAAAAAAAAGACATGAAAAGTCTATAGAAATGAAAGATATTTAGAACTGTGAAAAAGCTTCACAGGCCTGGAATCAGGTCTTCGCGTCACCTAACGTCATAAAACGTCAAGTGATTGCTCCGTGAATCCTATGACCGCGCAGTAAAAATAAACGTATATTTTCAAAATTTTAGTAAATGGACCTGATCTTTAACATACTAATAAACAAAACATAAGAAATTAATTAGATATACGTCATTCTTCAAAGTTTACAATATATTTTCCGTAAATCAACGTGTCCGCGAACTTTTCTAACAACCCTCGTAGAGGATATATCTGCGTCTCAATATGAGGTAAAAATTCTCAAGAGGGACGTTAAACAAGAAACAAATCAAAAGGGAAAATTTTTTCACTAGTATTCTTATCACGAGCTCACAAAAATATTCCATCATGTCATTTTTGATAAAGCTTTGTTTGTCTCTTTCTCAACAACGGTTTGTGTACACTTTCGATTTGATGCTTAAAATGTCAATGATATAATAATACTTTCCTCGATATAATTGGCATTGATGAAATCACTTTCATTAGGAGATGAGGTTTTCAATACAACTCGTGAGTGATCGTCTGTAGAACAACATGAAACATGAAAAATACAATATAATCCATATTCTTTTAACGAAAAAAACCCAAAACAAACAAAATAGTGTGTTTTTGTATGTACACCAGAACTGTAGTTGTAAAACGTACATGGAAATGTAGTTGTATATCTATTTTTAGGTTTATTTTCAGGCTTCTTAGATTCTTCACAGGGAAATAGTTCACCTCTAGGAATTTCCTATTAAATGCAAGAAAACACATATTACATGGAAACTATTGATGTGTCAAAAGTGTTCAACGCTTATTCAAGATTACTTTCATATCCAATCATGAATGCACGAAGTCGTCATTAACTGTTATATATGAAGAGGAATACCTGATTAATATGAACAATTTGTCCGATTGGATTAAATGATTAAGAAATATATTGAAGAATCTAGTTACAATCGAGTTAAAAATGAAGTAGGTGAAGATAACAAACAGTTAAACAGTTAAAAGGCAATATGCTAACCATATATCCTTCCGTTTTCACTTAATCGGACCTGATAAAAGAATTAAAAGGACTACATGAACTGTATGTAAAGGTTCAAGCTGAGAAGACTTGTAACAATATCGTCTTTGTTTCTAAGGCTCATTATTATAACTGTATTTTAGAAGAACGTGGCTTCAATTCTACATCTGAAAATTAACATTTATATCATCTTTGGAGACAAGGTCCTCCAACAATCTGTTGGAATTCCGATGGACACTAATTTTTTACTCCTTAATTAAACGACCTGTTTTTATATTTCTATTCAAAGACTTACATTAGAAGAAGGAAACACTTGCTGTGGCCTTCATCTAGACATTCAGATATATCGACGATGTTTTATCAATAAACAATTATGATAGTTCTATTCATATGTCGACTTGATATATACCAGTGAACTCAAAATTTAGACATCTCAGAGTCTGCTTCATCTGTTTCATATTTGGATGTTTTATTGACTATGAACAATGAGGGCCAACTATAAACAAAACTTATGACAAACGAGATGACTTCAGTTTTTTCATCGTCAGCTTTCCTTTTTTATGTAGTATTTTTCCGTTTTCATATCCATATTGAATTTATTCGATACTCAGGAGCGTTCTCCGAGTACGATCAATTTTTATTCCCATGCAGGCTACTGACAGATAAGTTGACTTTCATGGATCTTAATAACTTCATTTAAAGCCAGCATTTAATTCTTAAATTCTATGATCGTTATAATGACCTTGTTAGCAAATATATCATATCATTGGGTCGCAATTTGACCGAAATATTTCATACAAATTGCCAGGCTTTTGTCTTTAAATTTACTACGGAATATTCCGCCTATCTGATCAGTACATAAGGCTTTTGCGGTCGACAACTTACTCTAGCATTTAAACCTATGGTATACACGAGGTTCAGAAATGAGAACTGAGAAGAAAATTTTAACAGGTTATGGTGTTAGGTGCGGTAATATGATTTATCGGTATACAATCAACACAAGAGATGATGGGAGGCAGAATAACATAACTTAAAATACGTTATTCGTGAGGGGTAGTATCTCCTTTCAATCCCATTTTCTGAAGGAATCAATAAAAGAATAGAAAAAAAACATTCCTGATGAAAAAAAATTGGCGGGAGCTGGTGAAGGTGGGAAGGGAGGGGTTGTTGCCGTTCCCTTCCTCAACAACTTAGTATATGCTTAGAAATTGTCCATTTTTATCTTTTGATTAACTGTTAAGCTAAATATGTATAGCGTGAAGAGCTTCCGTATGTTGTCCCACTGTAAATGCAAGTCGCCGATTTTAAAGTCAGCGCTTCTTGCAAAAGTCCCTTACATGTAGGTACCTGATCTCACCTCTGGAATTTCCGGGGGTCCGTGTTTTATGCCCTGTTTACAGATTACACATTACCTTAACCTTTTTCATTTTCAAGGATGCGAATATATTTCTGTTAAATATCAAGTGTTTGATTCTAACATGTACATTGCAAAGATGTATTCATACTATAAATCGTATTACAAATACTCAAAGAGAATTATAATAATATAATTTAATATTATCATACATGATATTCGTGTTTGAATCCAGCGTTTTTGGAAGCAGACATTTTGGCTACGATGGAATGCAGGACTTTTGTGGGAATAGTTTTATTCGTAGGCGGACCTCTCTTGACTATTTCCTCGACATCGGAAGATTTATATTTACTTCGATCCTTACTTCTTTCTGTGGTAGATGCTGAAAAAAATTCATTTTTTAAGCTTAATTTTGTGTCAGTGACCGTCGCGGTAGCTCAGTCTGTAGAGCCCTCGGTCTGTGATCAGAATGTCGTGGTTTCAAACCACGGCCACGACCTATAATGAAATGTTCGGGGGAAAACCAACAATTTATTGAGAAGGGAAGAAAAAAAAGAACCACAGAAGAAAAGCTTCAAGTCTTTGATCTTCCTAAGAGAAGAACCTACAAAAGTTTTCTATTGTATACTGTGAGTTTATACGGTTCTGTACAACAAACAATACTAAATATTCGGGTAATGTTATGAAGGAAACTAAAACCACATACCCATATACCAAAGAAATATGGTAAATAGAAAATATGTGATTAAGAAAGTTGGAAGTTAATGTTAAATTACATTGATTCGGAGTCTTCCTCTGTCGTAGTTCAATAAAAGAAGCATTGTTTTCCGTTATATTTCTCTGTGTCTTCGCTCTTTTGGACGTTTTATTTCTCAATCTACAAAAGCAAATTACAATACATATTTTACTCATTGACAGATGTTTATTTTATTATTTTATTTAAAACAAAATACACCTGCATCAGTCATCAACTAACGTGATGAACATTAACGTTTAAGACTCATTTTATTGCAAGTTTGTAGAAAATAACCATTTATACAAAAGGAGTAAAACTGTCTACCGTAAATATATGATAGTTATCATGGCGACGACAATAGCTACACCAAATGCACCCAAAACGCCACCCACAGTTAGAGCACTGGATGGTTCTACATCGGATACCATACTGGGTATTGCAGCTTTGAAAAAGAACAGTTTTAAAGTATTCAACAAATTATTACATTTAAATGCAATCATCATATTTGATTTATTACCTACGAAATATATACTGTAAAACGAGTGGTTTTAAAGGCTAAACTTTTTGGTATAATCTTGAGTCGAAATCATTGTGGATAATATTTGCAAAGCACGCCCGTTTTCAAATTAACTATGAAATAATTTTCGAGCAAAGTTCCATAGATTTCAAAACAATGGAACTCAAGGACTTTAAAATCCCCGAAAATATGAGCTCAGCTCAAATTGAGGCAAAAGCACCTAAGTCAGGGTTTAGGTATTTACCCGCGTGTCAAGATCCAGTGGAAAAAACCACAGGTAACTCTTGGCTGTTGTATTTTCTAAGCTTAAAATTTACATAATTGCCCTGAAGCACATTAGTATTTGCTATAAAATGATCAATCTTCAATTGCAACTTTGGTTGCCTTCTTATTCCCAAACAACGCAAATCAGACTGAAACAAATACATAACGCTATAAAATATTTTATCACTGCAACATATTTTTTATCACTGCAACATATTTTGCTTTTTTATAGTCCCTCATTTTGTCTATATATAAATATATTTGGAAATGGATTATAGATATTGCTTATTAGTTTAGTAATGACTCTGTCTATAGAACAATATAGGACTGTTCACTTTTATAGACGGTTTGGCAAAGCTCTACAAACCTAATAAGTGATTAATTTCCTGGAGTGCCATAAAGTGAGAGAGGTACATGTAGGTATAAACATTTATAACGTCTACTGTTAATTCAGTTTGGACATATAAGGATATATAAACTTTTAGATTCTAATAAAAAGTTAAATGTCAAATTCTTTATTTTTTCTTTATTTTCTTTTTCCAACCAAGATCATTTTGTTTAATACTTAGTTTTCGGGTAAAAGAATAACAGATAATGATTTTAACCAACTCACCTTTCTCAGATTTGTCTCCTTTAATGTATCCGGCCAAACAACCGCCATCAGTTTTATTACATGTAGTATTGACACAATAAACGCTGCAGACTTTCTGACAGTCCTCTCCGTAAAATCCCTGACCACACTCTGAAGAAGCAGCCATGTTTTAGAGTAGAGTTTATATTGGACAAAATTTCATAGTGAAGTTGCAAAGTCACTACAGTATAAAAGTATGAAGTAATGTTAAGGTATAAACAAATATTTTACCTATATTATGTAAATTATAAATCCTGAACAAAATTAGTTATTCAATGTGCAGTTTTCAAGCGAGAGATAAAACATCCCACCAAACAAAAATCGATTTCAACTTCATCAATTGCTCAATCTTATATCTTAGAATTCTTTATCAAGATATACATCAAATATTCTAATAAAAAGGAGTATATGTTGTGTTTTATAGTACGCTATAAATAAATAACCCCAATACATGTACTAGTCTATGTAATTCAATGTCTTTCGTACAAAATTTAATACTTTTAAAATCCTCATGAATTAAATACCAGATTTGTTGTGCAGAAAATATATTTTTTTTTTGGAAAAAATATTCTATTTAATAGATTTTTTAAAAATATTTTTTCCTTAATCTACTAGGATAAGTAAATATATAAGGAATGAAAATGCACACAAATGTACGTAAGAAATCTTTCAATTTTTTGATACTTCTTCATAGATCCTGCAAGCAACTGAAAGTAGTGATACCGTATATTAGATCTTTCTATCAAAATTACCTTTGTTGCAGTGTGGTGACCCTTTCCACCCAGGAGAACACACACAGGACCCATCTGTGTTAGTACATTCATGAGCAGTGCGGCAATTTATTGAGCATTTTTGTGAACAATTTGAGCCAAACCAGCCCCTCTCACATGCTGAAATAAATTGTAGATTTCATTTCTTTAATGTACAAAACATGTTTATTTAATCCTCAGCATTACTTTGACATGTAATACACAAAATTTATCATCAATAAAAGAAGAAAGCAAATTGGAAAATGGAGAGAAAAAATCTTGAAGGTTTTTATCTCATTTCAATTTATAGAAAAAAAAAATGAAAAGTTACCGGATATTTAAAGAATTAATTAATACTTCTTTGATAAGAGAAAAAAAGTTTTTCTCTTTTTCTTTCAAAAATTCACCACATTAATGTTTCGATATGTATACTACAATAAACTGATTAATGTACTAGTGCACGGACGTCATAGATGTCATTTCTGATCAAGGGAACAACTGTTGAAAAAGGAAACAATTAACAGAATGGGGATCAAAGATTATTGACAGTTTGATGTCTTACACGGCGTTTGAACTCAAAAACAAGCACCTAAAGGAATTTGGGAAGAATTTTATTCAAATTCCTCAAAAAGGAAGGCCTTCCCTAACAAAAATTTACTATAGTTGACTATAATTAACTATATTTTTCTATAGTTAACTATAGTAAAACATTGATACTTAGATTTACTATGAAACTTTACTCTGGAACTTTTACTGAGATTTCAAAGCTTAATTTTTTTTTAATTCGATAACAGTGATGTAAAATATTGAACTAATATGTGAAGTTCAAGTAATAATTCCATTTAATATAAAATACATGTATATGAATTTATGATTTGGAGAAAATCTTAAACCCATGGTAAAAATACTTTCATTAACTATAGTGAAACTTTTGATTTACTATTAGTGAAAACTTTGATACTATAGTAAAACATAATTAACTATAGTATTTTCTGTTAGATTTTTTTCTAGCAATCGTGAGTGCTTTACATCTTATATAATGTATTACATTAAGAATTGCCGGGTTAGACTATGAAAATTGACAGGAAAAATCGAACTGGAATATTGAACAAGTCTATTGCTCTAAATCCGTTTATTGCAAATTTAGCATTATCATCCTCATTTGCATTACATTTCATTATCGAAAGAGTTTCTTTACTTGTTATATTTTGTTAATAAAATATTGTTCTTAGCGTAAAACGTAAGGGAGTTTTTTTTTTCTTTTTCTTCTTTAAAAAGAAATAATCATAGGCCTCTGTCATGAATGTAAAAATTAGCATCAAAGTCATAGTTTTTCTATGTCCAATATGTGGGTTTTTTCTTTTTTTTAATTTCATCAATGGGATTCTTTAGCAATCACCCTTCAGATTTTATGGCGGCGTACGTTTAAATAATTACAAAGATTAAATGTAAAAAAAAAAAAAAACACGTTATTTTAAGGCTTTCCTTTTTTTTTTTTTTTTTTTTTTTTGATTATCAGCAGTCGATTTGTTCCAAGCTTGTTTGCGAATATTGTCTGTTTTTTCTCACTTCTGGAAGTTCAATTATAGTCGTATAAGGTTCAACTTTACTAAAGTAATATAGTCAATGTCCACGTTTCATGTTCTCGTAAAGATGATTAAAAAAACGTCAAAATCTACTTGATTTGTTTATCCTTACGATCAGTTTATTTTCAGAATTGACACTTATGATGTCACAGTGCCACGTGACACTTTATTTTATTTGTTTTCTTTTGGAAGAGGCTGAATATCGAAAGTTTTATCAAATACTATAGTGCAGCTATTTTTCAAGCTTCATGTTATTGAACAGTTAATAAGAAATGTGTTAAACCCCTTAAGTACTCATGTGTATTTCTTACATTCGTTGCACGTAACACCAGTGTATCCATTGTCACAACCCTTGTTGCAACTTCCATTTACATGATTACAATTTGTGTCATTTAAACAGTGACCACTGCATGACTCTCTGCAAAGGATTCCAAACTTTCCAATAGGACAAACTGTCAAAAAATATATTCAAATGAATTTTATTTAACGGATGGAGAAATATAAAGAGGTGACGTATACTGAGTTAATTCGGATAAAGTAATTGGATGAAAATTCAAAATATGATAACTTCTACATACTCTTGTTACAGAGAGTTCCTATATACCCAGGACTACAACCTAAATCACAATTGCCTGTTACTTTGTTGCAGTGAGAACTTTTCAAGCAGTTTCCGCTACATTTATGAATACAACCTTGGCCGTAGGTTCCATTTTCACACTCTGTAATTGAGTTAAATAAAAGGATGTACGTTGTACCAATATACATATTTTTATTCAAAAACTATTTACATCATATAACTATTTAATGTTTTATTTATTGACTGATTTATGGATCTTAGACTTTATTACGATCGGATGCACATGCTTGCATATGATATCCGCTCTCTATGTTTGTTGAATTATAGGTGTATTTTCTTAATCGTTCCCTACCATCACTGTAGCTCAGTCGGTAGAACGCTCGCTACGTGATCGGAACTTCCTGTAATCGAATGACGGCCGCGACACCTAAGTCGATAAAAATAGGTAGCAACTATTCCTTCGCCAAGCACTCGGCACTTTTAAGTGAAGTTTCGGATCTTTCGGTTAAGAACTAAAAAACCGAGGCACCGTGTCATGGTAGGCGTTGGCACGATATAGAACCCTCACTGTTTAATGGCCCTGAGTGCCGAGTAAGGGTCTAAATTTGAAGGCCTTCACTTGTATATGGTGACGTCTCTATATGAGTGAAAAATTCTCGAACGGGACGTAAAACAACATACAATCAATCTTTATCGATCCAAGTTATCTGATTGGCCCAAACATATCACATGATCAAGAAACAACAGGTGCAGGCGTGCAGACTCCGAGCAAACCTAAAGAGAACTAGGAAAGCGAACCACCAAGATTCGCTTTAGGTCCGCTTTCTGTTAGGTTGCCTCTTGTGAGGACATATCATTACATGCATGGCATCACAATTACAAATACAAGTAGGAGTTGAAGTATCTTTATTTAGAAATATTTATGTAGAAATCGGCTTACATGACGTCATCACAATTATTGTTTTTTAGAAGACTGTTTCCAACTTTATAAATAGAAACACACAGTCTGTACCTAGTTTATAGGTGATCATGTGAACCATTCTTTTAAAAGGATGGGAAGTAGATATGTCATCATCATCAATAACATAATATAAAAAGATCAATCCTAATGTTGAGTTCTTGCAGTATTTCACTCAAACACAATGTTCACTGATTAGAGATTTTGAATGCAAAAGGTATTGGTCTACAGTAACAAAACCGCAGATATATTGATTTTTATAAAACCTAATAAAAAATCTACGGAAAATGGAATTTTTGGCAAATATAAGAAAATGACTTAACCTTTGTTACACAAGGATCCCATCCATCCAGCAGCACAACCGTCTACACAACGACCTGACTCATGATGACAGGGGGCGTTGTGTTGGCAATGTCCAATACATCTGTGTTCACATCCAAGTCCATACCATCCAGTAGGGCACACTGTTGAAAAAGATTCTATGATTTACGAACGGCCTGACATTCTATTCAAATGAAAAAAAGTTCTGATCAGCTACTTTTGAAGTAGGATAGATTCTTTCAATGATTTTTTTTTATTTCGAGAGTAGTGTCGTAAACAGTGTTATATTTTAAAAAAAAAAAAAAAAGGAAAAAAAGAAAAAAATCATAATTTGTCTGTATCGATTGCATTGATTTAATAATGGTATAAAACCACAGAAATGTTTTAAATGTATTATGTCTTTAAAATGCTTTTGAATTGAAAAAAAAAAAAAAAAAAAAAGGCTGTTTGTCTGGAATGCTCGTATATGCCTTTAAAGTTTTAGATCTTTCTAAACATTTTATTCTAAAAAAGCGTTTTCATTAAGTAAAAAAAAAGAAAGTGACAATATAGTTATTATTATTATTTTTGTTCTTAGGATAACTTTGATGATAATAATACTAACGGCAATAAAAGTTATGGTATTATGATGATAAAAAATGTCCATAATTGTTATGCATTTGAATGTTTATGAAATGAATAAAAGAAAGACTTAATTTAAATCTTTTTGCTGTCTACACGATATCGGTAAAATATTAATTTACAAAAATCTTATAAAAATTAGACTTGTATTTTGCTCCTCTACTATATGCTTCAATACAAGTAGAGGAGCGAAAATACAAGCCTAATTTTAATTAGGTTGGTTCTATAATTACTCTTTTTTTTCACTTCGTACATTTATCACACTTGTCTCCCGTCCATCCTGCCCTACATCCCAGACAACTTCCGTTAGTTATGTAACATCTTTGTTCCTGACAGTTGACAGGACAGGGTAGATCACAGTTAACGCCATAAACTCCCTTTTTAGCGCAACCTGTACAACGGAATGAAGAACTTAGTTTTAGGTGTTTCAGTTTTCTGTCAGTATTCTTACTGGTGGAATTCACAATTTTAACTAATGGAGGTATAATCTATTTTTTTTTAAATGCATAAAAATGCCTGTATGTGCAACATTCTAATGCTTGATATCATTTTAGGTCCAATCCCACCCACCCCTAAAAAAAGAAAAAAAAGAAGGAAAGAAAACCACACAATGCTTACGAAGAGTGTTTTTTAACCAGGCGATAAAAAAATTTAAGGGCTAATTTTTTTTTTCATCTTCTAAAATTATAGTAATTATCCATATGGTTACATATTCCTTCTTTATACATGTAAGAAAAAAATGGTGTAAAGGGCATAAAAAGGAAATCAAAACTTTAAAATCTTTGCCATTTTTGGTGTTTTCTGTGATCCTAATTTTCAAACTACATGTAAATAATTTCCTTTTTTGAGATAACATGTTTATTTGTAAAAGTATTTCAATTTCCTCCATTTAATATTCTTTGTGTTATTAAGAAAAGAAAGAATATGCAGGAAAATTGAACTTAAGAAAAGAATGCAGATTTTTAACCTTTTAATCTCCGTGATTTACAAATATTTCTTTTTTATCAAACACAGGCGTTTGCCAATATAGCGCCTCCTGTCATCGTTGTGCAGCATTCTTATGCCTGATATAACTGGTTTTGGCTCAACAAGACAAAAAAGTGATAAAAATGTTCGATTTACTTAATAAATAAAAAAATTAATGAAAGAAATTAATCCCTAAAATTGTATTTTTAATACTAATAAAAAAAAGGAAGAAATAAAAGCAAACACGAACTGTTGCATAAACTTGAAAGGAGTTATTTACTACATAAATTAATACATGTGCAGTTGGGTTTAGCTATATTTCTATCTGTCTGTTGACAGTAGTGAAAGTCAATAAGGAATTATTCAAGTTTTGTAAGCGTAATAACTGCACAAAGTGCTTTTATTCATATATACACCCAAAACCGTACTCTTCCAATGTTATTGTGTATTTAATGAAGAATTTAGCAAAAGCTGATCTTAATTCATCGAAAGCTCACTTCGCCGTGTTTACGGTTTTATTTAAGGAATGTTTTTCAGTTTTGTGTGAGTTATTGGTGTGTAAATCACACAGACTTGTCACGTAGGCATATTTCATGAAGCGTGCTAGCGCTTCATGAAAAATATACCTACGTGCAAGTCTGTGTGATTTACACACCAATAATTCACACTAAACTTAAAAACATTCCTTATATTTACATTTTACAAGTTCAAAAGCAGCAATATTATGCTCAATATTTGAATTTCTTGCTGCCCTATATCGTTACATTTTTATTAACGTCTCTGTAGCCTTATTGTGACGTCACTTTAGCGCGAGTTTCACCGTGTATATTTCTACGCTTGAGTATGCACAAAAATGAACTTCAAATCAATTGCACAGTTGGCTTAGTAGAAAAACATAGCAAATGTAAATATTTTGAATTAAGAATCGTATCACTTTATGATTAGATAAATAAAGTAGAATGTTAAAAAAAATTAAAATACTTTGGTTTGCAGTTTTGAACAGCACCAAACAAAAGCTGGTCTCAGTTGGAATGTATTATACTCGTCAATGTGGCGTTTTTTCTTTGAAAACAAGGTGTCTCCATTCATTGGGGTATTACAAGCTAATAACATATATACAGTATATTACTATCAATTTCTTTTAACTGTTTGCCAAAACAATTAGCATATAAATGAAGATAATTGGTTCATTAGATTTTCTTTGGATATGAGCAGGTCTAACGTTTCTGCGGACAAATAGACAGATATACAGAGGGACGGACAGGGCCAAACTTTATGCCCCAGAATCTTCGATTAGGGGGTATAAAAAAGGATATTTCAGGTATGAAATGTTTAGCAGCTTGTATAAACTAATATTCAATAATCAATTTAAAAACAGGTATTTGTATAGATATATGTATCCACAAAGTGCTATTCTTAATACATTTATTCTGTTAAAGATATATACCACAAAGAATATTTCTTATTCCCCACACAGAAGAGTTACACTTGTAGTTTTTCAATATTTCTTTCAACGGAAATGTAATTAAGAAATTTAAATTGTGTCAAACGTAAAAATACCATGCTTGAAAATCTTCCCGGAAACTTTGCAGTGAGAAAACTTCATACAATTCTAAAACTTATCAAGAAATATATTGAACCGAAAGTATTTTCACACTTTTCACAAAATTATAAGACTTGGCCAAACATTAAGCTGTTTTCCTAAGCAAATACCACTTCAAAAGTGAGAGAGGCATCTATTTTAGCACAGATATGTAAATTTTGGACGGAAAAAATGGATTTTCTACACGCAAGAAGTAATCACTTCCATATATCCAGTGGATTCGAGATAACCGTGTTCGAGATAACGAAGTTCAATTGTATGTGATATACCCTCAGATATAGCTGTCTTAATATTATTCCAATCATTAACTCAGACTAAAAGGAAAACCTATATATCCCTTGTTAGAACCTGATCATACACGTTACATAATAAATATCTTTGAAATCTTCTCAAGAACACCTAAACCATTATAAGTCATATTTATAAAGAAGCAACCTTAGGTATTGTAAAATCAAGTTCGTTCAAATCATGACCCCCCAGCTATTGGGGCACAACAGAGGTCAAACTTTTGCATGAGAATATATAAGAATCATCGGGAAGAAAATCTGCTCAAGAACAGCAAAGCCATGATTAGTTATATTATTGAAGAAGCATCCTCAGGTACTGTAGATTCAAATTTGTTTAAATTTACGGTGGGTAGGGTGGGGCCACAAGAGTAATCATAGCTTAACATAGGGAAAAAAATCTTTAAAAATCTTCTGTTTAAGAAAAGCAAAGCCATGATAAGTAATATTGATATAGAAGCATCCTGAGGTCGTGTAAATTTACCACCCCCCCCCCCCAATAAAACTTTTCAATATACTGAACTGATTCTGCTTCTTCCTAGCCAGTGTGCTCAGGTGAGCGATGTGGCCCATGGGCCTCTTGTTTATAACTGGTATAAACAGGAATGTTAAGTATAAACAGGCATGTTTTCTAAACACAAAAATCATACACAAAAATCAATGCATACGATATCTTATCAATAGAATTGAAGCCACTTCCATGATCCAATAAAAAGCAAAGCACCGCAAGGACTGAAAAGACATTTTTTTTAGATACTGTATTCTTTTACTTTGATTAATATATAGATGTTTCTATAAATGCAAAAATCCATACATACGTTATCATAAATAAGAACGGAGAATACTTTCATTTTTTTGTCGCCTGCGTGGCGTAGTGGTTAGAGCGTCTGCTCTAGAGTCGCGGAGTAAGGAGTTGATCCTTACGTCGCTGGTTCGAATCCCACTGTAGGACGTGGAGACCGGTCTTTCGGGTGAGACTGTATAAGCCGAGGTCCCGTGTCGCAGTAGGTGTTGGCACGAAAAAGATCTCTCACTGCTCAATGGCCCTAAGTGCCGAGTATAGGTCAAAATTTGCAGCGGTGGCGTCTCCATATGAGTGAAAAATTCTCGAGAGGGACGTTAAACAATAATAAACAAACAAACAATACTTTCATTTTTGGAGTAAAAGTACTGACAGGTTGTTTCCGAGCTACAGTACCAACCAGACCCAACCTGACACCAAAGCAGTCCCAGAAAGCAGTCTCCGGGACTGCTTTGGGACTGCTGTGGTACTGCTCTGGGACCGCTGTGGGACTGCTCTGGGACCGCTATGGGACTGCTCTGGGACTGCTGTGGGACTGCTCTAGAAAGCAGACCCAGCAGTCCCAGCAGTCCCTGTGACTGCTTTCTGGGACTGCTTTGTTCACTCATGCGTGAAAAAGGTTCTGAGTGACATGATAGCTCCGCCCCTTGTGTATTCTGAATATGCAGCTCCTTGTTGTTGTTTTAATTTGTTTACTTTCTGCAGAGAGGTGTTTAAGATAAAAGCAAATATATATATATATATATATATATATATATATATATATATATATATATATATATATATATATATATATATATATATATATATAAAACAAGTATTGATTTCTTACAAAAATTAAATAGAGATAGTTATACATGTTATGACAAAATGTCTTCAGAGGGCTGTAAATTTACACAATTGTAGTCTAGAATTAATTTTAAGAAGATAAAAGTAGTTATAAAGGTAAGTCAGAGGATGATTTTTAGCCCTTAAATTAAACTTCGATACAGGTGTTTGAAAAAAAATTATCTAGGCCTATTTAATTAATTAATGCTGTCAAATTACGTATGTACTCAAAGTTTGCATTAGCACTATTTAAAAAAAAAAACAAACAAAAAACAAACAAACTTGTCATTTCAGTAAGATACATGTATTTAGAGGAATGTACTGTACTGGATTTTTTTTCTTAATTGAAAAAGCTAATACCATGCTTAAAAAAGAGCACTCCATGCTATTTTTTACCACCCTCAAATAAAACCTAATAATTTATTTATTGACCATGAAATAAAATTATTCTACCATTCTTCTGTCACATAAACAACATGAACAATTATTCCGGGATTTATTTATGAATTAGTTTTTAATTTATAAACAAGTCATTGAAAGAGTACATTTATTTAAAAAAAAAACATTTGAAAATATCGGAAATTGTGACTTGTTTCTTATTTCTTTTGTTTGTGTTTACCTGGCCGGTTAATACAATGGGATTGTATAAAATGGTGTCAACACCTTAGGTTTCAATCGCCTTTGGGCATAATTAGCAGAAAGTCAATGCATGTTATTTGGGTATCAGTGTTACACATCACTAAACACGCTGGTCAACATTGACACTAATTTCAATTGAGGTCATGCAAAAAATCTTAGTTTCAATAATTGTGTATAAATTTATTTCGGGATTAATTAATTTTGAACATAATCTGAGGGTTCCATTTGCGTGATTTACAGATGTACACTTGCACATGTATATAATAAAACACTTAAAACTGAGAATCTAAAGATAATTAAATTGGGAAGTCATTGAAAATAATCATGACTGAAACACAATACTCGGCAATGTTTAACAAAGAATTTTTCAAAAGCTCCAATACTTTAGAAAAATGCATTCAGAGTATAGTATGGGAAACGGCCTTGCTCTATAATTATTATTATCTATTTCAAGCTAATTCTGGTATAAAATAAACAATTGAAGTTTAATTTTCTATATAAAAAAATAAATCTGAAAACCAATATCAATCACAAAAATGAAGAAGTTGGTTTATTTTGGTTAAAAATTAATATACCAAATAAATGTGTTTAAATATTCATGTTATTAATGGGCGTGAACGTCTTCTTCATTCAATAATTATAATTTGTTTCTATACGCGTACTGTGATTTTCTTAACAGTTCATAAATGACTGTCGCGAGAATTGTAAATATTTGTTGATACTTCTCAGAAAGAATTGCTCATCAATTTCAACTGCCTTTTATATAGTTACATTGTTTATTGGTAATCTCATTCTGAGTAAGCTCCGCCCATTAAATTAATTAACCCCGCCCACTGGGACTGCTGGGACTGCTTTCTGGGACTGCTGGGACTGCTTTCTGGGACCGCTGGGACTGCTCTGGGACCGCTGTGGGACTGCTCTGGGACTGCTTTGTGTCAGGTTGGGTCTGGTTGGTACAGTAGTTCATAGTCCTTACTTTAACTTTAATAATATAAATATACTTCTCTAAATGCAAAACGTAATGCGTATCACTTCATATATTAGGAGAAGGATACTTTCAATTTTGCAGAAAAAATCAAAGTACCGTAAGTACTGACAGGTTGTTTTCTAGATACTCATTAATTTTACTTAAATAGTCTAAATACGCTCTCTAAATGCAAAAGCAAAGCATACAGTATCATTTACAGAGTATAAGGAAAGAATACTTTAAATTTTGCTGAAAAAATCAATGGACTGCGTAAAAAAGAATCTTTATCCTACTCTAACTAGTATATACTGTATGTGTTTCTCTACATGCAAAAGAAAATGCTAACAGTAACATAAAAAACGGAAGACCTTTTTGTTGCCATGGCAACGAGTTTTTAGTTATTATTTTTTTCATAGTTCGGTCGATATCTCAGCTGTGAGTGGACGGATTTCAAAGATTTTTACAGAGAGGATGTATCATGAGATTATCTCTAGAAGTAATTTTCAATTTTTTCAAAATATACTTCTGTTCGCTAGTTTTGGGCAAATTTGTATTTTTTAAATCGAATCTTGTCTGATAATTTTCTCGGAAACGGCTAAAGATGTGAAGGTGAAACTCAGGGAAATGATAAAGCATCACACATAAATATGCTGATCGATCTTTATTTTTCGTCTTTCATACTTCCGGTGGCAAAAGGAAGTGAATTCAAAAAGTCCAAATTTTCATATTTTTTTATTATTCAGTATTTTTTTTAATGAAATTTACATGATTAAAAAGAGTCTCATAAGAATACTAAATATACAATTTGTTTTAAAATTGTTTAACCCTTACTTTAAAAACTCGACATTTTTCACTTCGAAGCGGTGGTCCTCGCTAGCGCTATGGTTAGCTTGTTGGGTTTTCAGCTGACAATCCCTGTATAATCCCCAGAATGTCTGTAATATTTGATTTACTATTTTTCAGCTTAAATATAACATTTTATCTTCCAAATGATGTCTGGTATTTTTTCCGTTCGAATTCTGTGATATTTGATCAATATATTATTTTGATACATTTCATGTACGAATACAGCTACAGTTACCGGGAATACATAAAGTAAAACTGTAACCTTATAAGTAAGGAATCAACTTCTCTGATGACATGATATGGCCGATTCATATCTGGAGGAAATATTTTTTCTCTATTCCTCTCCCTTTTTTAAACTGAAAATGACATTTCTTTTTCGTACTTTTCACCGATGTTTTAAAGGTTTGTTTTAACGGATTATATACAAAAAACAAAAAAAACAAAAAACAAACAAACAAACAAACAAACAAAAACAAAAAAAACCTTGTGATAATTATGGTCTATTTTGAAAACCTGTAGTGTTTGAATACATAAAGTAACATTTAGGTTTCTTTCTAATGAGGTATTGCAGCATATTTTTTCAGCGGAAAGTCAGTCGGAAGACCACTTGTTGCCTCGGCAACAAGCACGCATCTAGTTAAGGTCTTTTGTCTTCACGGAAGACCTTATAGTGATTCTACTGTTTCTTATTAGGTCCTTCGTTCACAACGGAAGACTTATAGTGATTTTATTGTTTCTTTATTATTATTAAGGTCTTCCATCTCCACGGAAGACCTTATAGTGATTCTATTGTTTCTTATTAAGGTCTTCCGTCTCCACGGAAGACCTTATACTGATTCTATTGTTTCTTATTATTAAGGTCTTTCGTCTCCATGGAAGACCTTATAGTGATTCTATTGTTTCTTCTTCTTATTATTATTAAGGTCTTTCCGTCTCCACGGAAGACCTTATAGTGATTCTATTGTTAAGGTCTTCCGTCTCCACGAAAGACCTTATAGTGATTCTATTGTTTCTTATTATTAAGGTCTTACGTCTTCACGGAAGACCTTATAGTGATTCTACTGTTTCTTATTATTACTCTTATTTTTTAGACAAATTTTGTGCACGCAATATCTCGAGAACTATTCGGTGGTTTTTTATCAAACTTTTAGGGATAATGCGCTATAAAATGCCATTGTTATATTTGAAAGAATTTTGGAGAAATTTGCTTCCGGTTCCAAGTTATGGACATTTTTCTGATTTTGAAATGAAATTTTATCCGCGCGAGATCTAATGAAAGGCTAAAGATATGAACTGGAGACTTATTGGAGAGCATAGTACATGACTTTTAGATATGCGGGTTTGCCTTTTCGTGCGTAGGGAGTACTTCCGATCGCTTACGGAAGCGAATTTAAAAAGTCAATTTTTTTAACTTTAACGTTTTTTTAATATTTTTCTTTGATTTTAATAGGGGTAATAGAGACTTTTATTTTAATGCTTAATATATAATTTGTTTATAAAATTGTCTACCAGAATACATTTTAAAAATAGATTTTTTACACAAATCTTGTGAACGCAATATCTCGAGAACTATTCAGTGGTTTTCCATCAAACTTTCAGGGATAATGCGCTATAAAATGCCATTATTACATTTGAAAGAATTTTGGAAAAATTCGTTTCCGGTTCCAGGTTATGGACATTTTCTGATTTTGAAATGAAATTTTATCCGCGCGAGATCTAAAGAAAGGCTAAAGATATGAACTGGAGAATTGTTGGAGAGCATAGAACATGACTTTTAGATGTGCGGGTTTGCCTTTTCGTGCGTAGGGAGTACTTCCGGTCGCTATTGGAAGCGAATTTAAAAAGTCAATTTTTTCAACTTTTACGTTTTTCAATATTTTTCTTTGATTTAAGTAGGGTTATATTCCTTTATAGATGCAAGTTACCCAACATAATAGGTATCAGATTCCTTGAGCGTTATATGGCGAGACGTGTTTTGTTGCAAAACATTCAAGTCTTTTCATTAATGTGTTACTAATTGGAATAGTCCACTTTGGGGGTAAAAAGAAATATAAAATGTGTAAGAAAACTTAGCGCTGCCTTATGTTACTTGCCCGTATACGATATTTTATATGTATAGTGTGATAAATAAACACGCAATTTCTCGAAAACTATTCAATGAATTTCCTTGAAATTTTCAGAGATAAAAGGTCTGTATATGAATTTTATATAAAATTCCGTTTTTTGGTAAATTCGGTTCCAGTGCCAAATTATGGACAATTTTCTGATTTTAAAATGAAATTTTGTCCGCGAGTGTTCTCAAGAATGGATAAAGATATGAACTGGAGACTTGTTAGAGATGATAGAACATGATTTCTAGATTGGAGAGGACACCTTTTCGTTCGTCGTCGGCACAAAAAAGTCAACTTCTGGTTATAAGAGAAAAACTACATAATTTGAGTATTTTTCATTCCCATTCATATCTTTTGTAGATAAAGTATTTGGAATGAATTTTCGATATGTTATTCAGACAGCAAATGTCTAGAGTAACCTCAAACATATTTCAAAAATTCACTTCCGGTCACGTGTTTTTCTGTTCTCAAAATGAGAAGTTGTCTGAGCAAGATCTCAAAAACTGTTAGAGATTAAGACACCAGACTGATATGAGCAACAGATATTAAGATGTAGCCAAAACCACTTGGGTTCAGAGCGTCAGTCGTCACTTCCGGTCGTCACAGGAAGTGATCAAAGAAATCAAAAATTTCAATTTTTCTTTTTTTATTTAAAAATTGCATCACTTTATTGCATCTTTTACGCAGATTCGAAAGATGTTGGTCCCATCGGAAACAAAAACGACAACTTCCGGTTATAAGAGAAAAACTAAAAAAATTGAGTATTTTACTTTATTATAAATATTCTTTATAGATAATGTATTTAAAATGAATTTTAAATATGTTATTCAGACTGCAAATGTCTAGAGTAACCTCAAATATTTTTCAAAAATTCACTTCCGGTCACGTGTTTTTCTGTCCTCAAAATGAAAAATTGTCTGAGCAAGATCTCAAAAACAGGTAAAAGATTAAAACATCAAATTTTTATGAGTAACAGACCTTGAGGAGTAAGCAAAACCATTATGGTTAAACACGTCCGTCGTAACATCCGGTCGTCACAGGAAGTGATCAAAGAAATCAAAAATTTCAACTTTTCCTTTTTAAATTAAAGTTTGCATCGCTTTATTGCATCTCTTTCGCTGTTTTGAAATATGTTAGATTCCACCGGAAATAAAAACATCAACTTCCGGTTTTAGGTGATAAACTACGTTACTTCGATATTTAACTTTCTCATAAATATTGCTTATCGATAAAGTACTTGAAATGTTTTTATGCGTTTTGTAGATACTGCAAATGTCTAGAGAAACGTCAGATATTTATTATAAAATTCACTTCCGGTCGAGTGTTTACCTGTCCTCAGAATTAGAATTTGTTCTCACAATATTGCTCGGCAACAGTAAACGACTGAAGACTAAAACTTTCAGAACTAATAGTCAGTCATCAGTTTATTTGAATCGCGAGGAAATCTTGTATCGCCGTTACTTCCGGTCGTGACAGAAAGTGATGCAAAAAAGTGAATGGTTAATGGTTAGCAAGATGGATTTTCACGCTGACAAACAGGGTTAAAACTCCAGAGTGTCTGAATTTCTTTTATCACCATTTCAGCTTGAATTTACGCTTTTATTTTCAAAATCGGACGGAAGACCTCTCATTGCTCGCAATGAGTTTCTAGTTTCTTATTATTATTCTTTTTTTTAGACAAAATTTTGTGCACGCGATTTCTCGAAAATTATTCAATGAATTTCTTTGAAATTTTCAGGGATAAAAGGTCTTTTTATATAAAATTCCGTTTTCTGGTAAATTCGGTTCCAGTGCCAAGTTATGGACAATTTTCTGATTTTAAAATGAAATTTTGTCCGCGAGTGTTCTCAAGAATGGATAAAGATATGAACTGGAGACTTGTTAGAGATGATAGAACATGATTTCTAGATTGGAGAGGGCACCGTTTCGTTTGTCGTCGGCACTTCCGGTCGCTTACGGAAGTGATCAAAGAAATCGTAAAATTTCAACTTTCCTTTTTTAAATCAATTCTTAATCACATTATTGCATCTCTTTTGTAGTTTTGAAATATGTTGGTACCACCGGAAACAAAGGTTTAGAGTAACCTCAAATATCTTTCAACAATTTACTTCCGGTCGCGTGTTTTTCTGTCCTCAAAATGAAAAATTGTCTGAGCGAGATCTCAAAAACAGGTAAAAGATTAAAACACCAAATTTTTATGAGTAGCAGACCTTGAGGAGTAGGCAAAACCATTTTGGTTCAACGCGTGAGTCGTAACTTCCGCTTGTCACAGGAAGTGATCAAAGAAATCAAAAATTTTAACTTTTCTTTTTTAATTAAAGTTTGCATCACTTTATTGCATCTCTTTCGCTGTTTTGAAATATGTTAGATTCCACCGGAAACAAAAACGTCAACTTCCGGTTTTATGTGATAAACTACGTTATTTCGATATTTAACTTTCTCATAAATATTGCTTATCGATAAAGTACTTGAAATGTTTTGATGCATTTTGTAGATACTGCAAATTTATAGAGAAACGTCAGAGTTTTTTTTTTTTTATAAAAGTCACTTCCGATCGCTTGTTTACCTGTCCTTAAAACTAGAATTTGTTCTCACAATATTTTTGGGCAACAGTAACCGACTGAAGTCTAAATCTTTCAGAACTGATAGTCTGTCATCAGTTTATTTGAATCGCGAGAAAATTTTGTATCGCCTTTACATCCGGTCGTGACAGGAAATGATGCAAAAAGTGAATGGTTAATGATTAGCACGTTGGATGTTCACGCTGACGACCAGGGTTAAATCTCCAGAGTGTCTGAATTTCTTTAATCACCTTTTCAGCTTGAATTTACGTTTTTATTTTCAAAATCGTACGGAAGACCTCTCATTGCTTGCAATGAGTTTCTAGTTAATACTATTATTATTATGCCTCCCAAATTTTGTGAGCGCGATTACTCAGAGATTTTTCAATAGATTTTAACAATTTTCCACTGGATAATAGGTTGATATGTGAAGTTTATATAAAATTCCGTTTTCTGAAAAATTCACTTCTGGTCCGAAGTAACGGCCGTATTTCAAATTTTAAAGTGCACTTTTGTCCAGTGTTTTTCTCAGAAGCGGTTTTAGGTAAAGCTGTGAAATTCACAGGAATATTAGATCATGACATTCCTTTTGTTTGTTTCTGGCTTTTCCTGTCCAAACCGGAAGTGAATTTGTGTTTCGGTCAACTTTCGACTTTTTTGTTTTTTAATATTTGTTCAAGATATTGTTAGCATAACAGAGATTAGCCTACAAATACCAAATATATGATTTGTTTTAAAATAGGATTGCGCATGTTCTAGATTTTAGGTACCGTCATTTTCCCCATTTACCTAGTGTGTAAACAATGGGCAGAGAAAGATAACTCTGACTTGTAAGTGAGAATAGAACTTTCAAAATAAAGGCGGAAATAGTATCGATGACATCGGAGACGTGTCCATATTAAGACATTCCATATTCACTCTACATGTAAGAAAATGTTGGTTGCCTCATTCAGTGTATGTATAATGTAAAGTTGCCAGTGCAGTGTAAGTCTATATTGACAGTTATTGAAGAATGCTTTTGTATTTACATATGTATATACATGCATTTTCAAAAAAACATGATATATGCCAGCTAGCACTTTCAAGTAAATATATTATAAACAGTTGAATTTATAGTGATAGCGTGCACCTAGCATACTAGATTACATCTTTTGACATTTGACCTTGAAATTTAGGTCAAGGTCAAAAGTCAAGGCCATTGGAAATCTACATAAATTGTTGGTATAAGCTATAAACCCAAATGACCTTGACCTTTGAACATGAAATTTGACCTTTGACCTTGACCCAAGGTAAACAAGAAATATGAAGTACATGTATCTAGATTCAGCTTTCAGTGTTTATTTCGGTTAGCAGGATAGAAGGTAAAGATTTTATTTTAATGACCTGCATCTTTGACCTAAAAGTCACAAACAATCAATTTTAAGTTCTTGGAGGTAGATACAAGATACAACACCCACTTTAAATTGGTTTAGAATACAATACCCCCACTCCACCCCCACCCCCCCCCCCAAAAAAAAAATCAAACTAATAGCAACGTAAAAAAAATTCTGTAAAACTCAAACAACACCTCGGATCGACATAAAATTGAAGCAAACTGCAGAAAAGACCTCAAAGAAGGTTTCCAGAAAGTCTCACGGTGAGTCTCTAAAGTATATAGATATTATAAATTTTTACGGCGAAAATTATGTCGTGTTTGAAATTTAAGTGCAGATAAACAAGACATGATATAACCCTTTTATAGCCTATTTCTTCAGTTGTCGTTAACAGCATTCAATTTTACTGATATGAAATAATATTTTAATACCAAGCATTCTTCTTTTATTTTACATTTGTAATTTATTTGATTTTTTTAGAATTACACAATCCTCAGAAATAACGATTTTCGGTATATTAAAAAGAATACACGTTTCTTCCCCGTGTTTCCCATCTAGAAATACATACTTAACTAAATATCTTCATCCATTTAAAACATGAAACAATTCAAATAAGATATCTTCAAACAACTCTTATTATGTACCTATCATGTATGTACATTCCTAAACGTTTTCTCCTATGCTCAATCTTTACACCTTTCTTACTACGCACCTTAAATGCACAATTTCCCATTAATATCAATTTTATAATTTCTTTCAAACCCTTGTCTTTCCATCTAGGCCCTAAAACCATCCCATCCCAACCCATATCCATACCCAAGAATTTGTCAGAAATTTTTAAACTGGCACTACTTGCGTGGTCAGTGAAATAGCGGGTACCATTAGTCGACTCTAAACCTACTCCGAGCCCGATCTTAAAACTTAGTAGAGAAATATTAATTTTGCGAGTTTTATTTTTTTGCTTGCTTTTTTCTCCTTTTTCCAGCCCGATTCTGTGGAAAGACTTCTGTTTATTATGTTCCCCAAACGAAGTTGGGAAACATTGTTTTAACTGTGTTTTTTATTAGGTCTTCCGTTCACAACGGAAGACCTATAGTGATTGTATTGTTTCCTTTTTATTATTAGGTCATCCGTTCACAACGGAAAACCCATAGTGATTGTATTGTTTCTTTTTAAGGTCTTCCGTTTCAGTCGGAAGACCTTATAGTGATTGTATGGTTTATAAGGGTCTTCCGGAGCTTCCCTTCGGAAGACCCTACTGTTATTCTACTGTTTTTTATTAATTTTTTTCTTTCCCGCCGATTTTTGACAGGCGATTTCTCGAAGACCTTTTATCCAATTATTATGAAACTTTCAGGTTAGATACATTGTATTAAAGCCTAAAAATGTTTTTTTTTTTTTTTATTTTTTGATATTTGCCTCCGTTAATGAGTTATTGCCCTTTAATTAAATTTAATTTTATTTAATATTTGGGATGCCTTGTGTCCAGAAGAATTCTCAGAAAGGACATATGATATTTACATGAAAGTTGGAGAACTTGTAGCTAATACATTGTAGATGTGCAGAACGATAAAATTTTTGGCTAATTTTTTTAAGTTCCGAAGCTATGTGACGACAAATTTTAGGATTTTTTTCCCCATGAAATTTTGCTGCTTTCTGTGTAATAAAATTTAAACGGAGAATAATTTGGTAAGACATGTAGAACAAAAGTTGTGTGTAATTACGAGTTCCTTCAGATAAGATGAAGAAAAAAGGGCTGGCCCCTATATTTAGGGGTCAGCAGCTCATAAACGTCTTTTTCTGATAGCTAAAAATATTGGTATATTATCAAAAAAGTTTGACTGAAGTAATTTCGAACATATTAAATCTTGTCATTTGGTATAAAGAGAAACAAGCTCTGTGCTATATTTAGTTGTATTTTATAAAACAAATGTGTGAAAATCCTTACAGGAACAAGTTGTCTACGAGCGAGCCAAGCCTTTTCAAGGCCTCAAAACAGCTTGAAATAGTTGATGCGTCTGAAATGAATTGTCTCTGTTTTCTTTTATTTAAATCATTTAAAAATGCGATATCTGTTCACAAGTAAGGGTTAAATCAACATGTACTATGCATCCGTATAGAAAAGGTCTTAATTGGGGCCTCTTGTTTGTAACCTGGATGTAAACAATCACGAGCGGTATTGTGGGAAGGAAAATACTAAAGACCTGATATACGAAAAAACCTTATTTGATCTGATGCTTTGTTAGTAAATATTACATAAAAAGTGTAGTTTAGTGTAGCATAATGCTTCATAATCAATAACTCTGAATTAAATCATGTATAACACTCAATCTGATTATTTTATTTTTTAAAAAATCATTAGGTCGAATATCAGGTTTTTAGTATAACAAGTCTTTAGTATGTTCCCGGAAGTAGCCATGCAAGTCAGAATTACAGACAGAAAATGAGAAATTATGAATTTATGTGAAGTTGTACATTTTCTCACCGTACGAGCCGTATGTATACATGCACATTTAATCCACATCTACGAAGCGCATGAACAATCCTCAGCTGCGTACAGGGAGCATTTGTCTTAATGGGATATACATATTCTTGCGCAAATTGTTTACGAGGAAATTCTGACGGTCACATTAACAACGATAAACAGTCTGTGTCGGAGTTTTCAGTGATAAATATAACGAGTGATGTGATGAAAGAGTTCACGGTAACATTTTTTAAAATATGTGATTCACTGATTGGCGTGGACCTTGGAAATGAAGGTTAGAATTTTTCTTTATATCTAAAATTTTTTAGCTGCTTAGAGCACTGATGTTTATATGCCAGCAAATTTATAAGTGTACGCACACACACTGATGTATGTTATCTATTTTGCAGTTCAGACGTTGTCTGTTAGCCCTCATATGACATTATCAAATCCCCACTGCTTTACATTATATTTAAATACATTTGAGCATGTAATTTCACCAAGACTTACTTTTTTGATTGAAACAAAAAATCCAACAATACACCATCTAGCATACTATAAACATGATATTATAGGGTTTGACACTAAGGCATGTCCGACCGACCCAGTCTAGTAAATGAGTGGTCCAGTCGTGTGAAATGTACGTTAACAAGACCGATTGGTCATGTTGATAAAATAAAAAAAAAACCATTTCAGTCTTTCAAATAAATATTCCAAAAACTTTTAAAGAATTTTTCTTAATTTGTCCGATTGTAAACACAGCCATTACTCCGTAATAAAAAAAAATCCCCGTATGACACAATCGCTACTTTTAGTCACGGTTGTAATAGACAAGTCGCGTTAGAAATTAGCGTCGTTCAATATCAATATATGGTATAAATAGTTACTAAAAAATTATTCTGCAATTAATTAGTAATATTAAAGCTTACAATATTCGCAAGTCTTGATGAAACCAACTCAATTTGCTTGTCGGTCAAATTCTTGACGCGTGAGAAACGATTTCAAAAGTAACTCTTTAAAATTAGCAATTATAAGAAATGAATTGGCAGATTTGGTCAGGGCTAGTGATTTTACGGTCAGGGCTAGTAAGAATTATGGGAAGTAACCCGACTGGTCTAGTACTCGTAAAAGTTAATGTAAAACCCTGGATATTTAAGGTCTTCCGTCTTCACGGAAGACCTTATAGTGATTCTACTGTTTCTTATTAAGGTCTTCCGACTTCCTTCGGAAGACCTTATTGTTTTCCGTCTGTTTTCTATTATTATTATTATTATTATTATTATTATTATTATTCTTTTTTTCATAGTTATGGGATATCTCAGCTGTGAGTAAGCAGATTTCAAAGATTTTTTCGCGGAAGATGCATCATGTAAATATCTCCAGACGTGTTTTTCATTTTTTCAAAATTCACTTCCGTTTGCGATTTTGGGGGGGAATTTGTATTTTTTGAATGGCATTTTGTCCAGAATTTTTTTCGAGAACAGCTAAAGATATGAAATTGAAACTCAATGAATAAATAGAACATCAAATTTCAATATGGGGAACGACCTTTATTTTTCGTCCTCCGCACTTCCGGTCGCAAACGGAAGTGAATTCAAAAAGTCCAATTTTTCAACTTTTTTGTTTTTCAATATTTTCTTTAGGATTTACAGGGTTTATAGAGTGTTTTACAAGAATTCTAAATATGTATTCAATATTTTGATGCGTGCATTTATTGCAAAGATTTGACCGATTCAAACTTTGTCCCACTGTCTGGGGTTCGAATCCTGCTGGAGGTAGTTAATTTTTTCTTTGTTTTTCTCTTTTTTCAGTTGCTAATGACTTCTCTCTCTTTAAAAACATGTATGGTAGTTTTTGCTGATTTTTAAAAGCTTTTTTGTCAGAGATTCTGTAGAAAGCCTTTCGACATATACTGAATATCTTTGCATCTATAATATGTCCTTCTAAAACTATATTAAGGATTTCATTCTTGTCCCCAAAGCTTGACCCATTCAAAAGTTGTCACCCCTTTTGCAATAAAACCTAAAATCGCTACTCCTCCGAAACCGTAAAACGTAGAGATATCAAGCCTTCATCAGTGTCTTCGACTCATTTAATACTCTCTTCATTCTATCATTGCAAAAGCATTCTTTGCTCCCTTGTATGAGTTACTGCCCCTGAAAGTTTATGCTGCTTACATTTAATGAACTTTTTTTTAAAAACGGTGTATCCTAGAGACATGGGACCAACTGCATCGGCATATTTGACTTTGACCTTGAAATATAGGTCAAGGTCAAAGTCATTTAAAAACATAAGAAATTCCTTAAATATGTGTAAAATATAGCAATTCACCAAATGACCTTGAACTTTGACCTTGACCTTTGGCCTTGACATTGGGTCAAATGAAAAGTAAGGACATGCATCCAGCTCCAGTATCAGGTAAAAACATAGAAAATAAAGATTTCCTTTGTTTTTTTTTGGGGGGGGGGGTGACCTTGACCCAAAGGTCACAATCAGGCTTAAAGATGTGAAAGTAGTTACAATTCTTAGTTTAAAAGAGGCATAAAATAAACAATTCATCCCCCCCCCCCATCTAAAAAAAAAATCATATCAACAACAACGTAGAATATTTCTGTAAAATTCAAACCAGACCTCGGATCGACACCATATTTGGTACAAATGTAGTATAGACCTCAGAGAAACTTTCTTGAGAGTTTTACGGTGAGTCTTATAAGTTTATAGAAGTCATGAAGTTTCACGGCAAAAAGTACAAGTTCTGTTGTGTTTGAAATTAAAGTGCAGGTGAACGAAGAAATGATTTAAACCTTTTATCGGCTATTTCTTCAGATGTCCTTAGTAGCATTCAATTTTCCTGATATGATACGACATTTTAATACCAAGCATTCTCTCTTTCTTTTACATTTGGAATTTATTTGATTTTTATTTAGAATTAATCCTTTTCCAGAAATAGCGATTTTCGGTATATTAAAAACAATTCTCGCTTTCATTGTCGTGTTTCCCTTCTAAAAATGCATGTTGGGAGTTTAATTTGTGCTACACATATTTAATTAAACCCAAAGAAATGCTTATTTAAATGTTTCATATTTATTTCAGGATATTCAGTCAGAAATGTTAAAATCCGAACCCGATCTTTTAAGCTTACAACAAAGCTATTTTCAAAAAATTCAGCATGCTCACAATATCGATGAATCGGGCTACAGTCCATTAATACATTTTCATTAGGGAACAGTGTTAACGTTTTCTCACGCAGCCCGTCCCTTGTTATTTTATATACTTCTTGCAAGTTTAGGAACTATTTCCTTTTACGGAACTTCTTTCTTCCCCTACCGATTCTAAAAATACGCTTGTATTTATTATATAGTCTTAAACAATTAACTTACCCAATTTTATCGGAATGTGTAGCGCAGTGGTTAGCACACCTGCCTCAAAAAAAAAAAAAAAAAGCACACCTGCCTTTCAAACCAAGGATTTTGAGTTCGATCCCAGCTGGAGGAGGATTTTTTTTTTTTCATTTTTTTTTTTTTTTTTTTTTTTTGCTTTTTTTTTTGCATTTTTCTTTTTTTTTCAGCCTAAATGACACGAAAACACTTAAAAAGGTGGAAAGGCCTCTAATTGTTCTCTGAACAATTAGTTTACTAGTTATTATTAAGGTCTCTCGATATATATGATAAGATATGAATATCACAAGATGAAACACTTCCTTTAAGTTTGGCTTTATGGTGGCTTATAGGTCATTAATGATGATTTAATGGTTTCTTTAAGTCACCATTAAGCACCTTTAAGCTACATTTAAGAAATAAATACACCACCATTAAGTTATCATTAAGCCATCTCAAAGTCCTTAATGGATGCTTAAAGGTAGCTTAATGGTGGCTTATAAGTGCTTAATGGTAGCTTCTAGACAATCATTAAGTCACCATTAAGCCACCATTTAGCCAGACTTATAGGTGCTTAATGTCCAAACTCCATTAAGCTACCATTAAACCACCTTTAAGCCACCATTAAGTCACCATTACGCAGTTGATAAAATTGCTTTTACGGATTAAATATTATTTTTATAATGATTTCTTCACAAAAATTATAAATATCGAGTTTCTACATGTGTTAATTCAGCGAAAATAATGTAAAAGAAAGAAAATTTAAAAAAAAAAATGAAAAAAAAAAAAACATTCCCAACAGGACTCGATCCCACGACCTTTAGATTGGAGGGCGAATGCTTTAACCATTCAGCTATCGCGGCTGTTGAAATTGTAGTGAAATATAAAACCTTTATTATTAACAAAACTTGTTTGGAATGGTAACAGGTACCTGCACATGTATTTTTTTTCCTGATGTTTATATTTATTAGTAAATAATACGAATATTTATATATATATATATATATATATATATATATATATATATATATATATATATATATATATATATATATATATATATTAGAAATTTTGATAAAGTTTTATATTGCGTTAATATTTCTCAGTCGTAGACCGGAGTTCGGTGTGATGGTGTGAAAAAAAAAATGATTTTAACTAACTGAATTCCTCGTTCTGTTGTTCGCAGATTTATAAGCATGAAAAAATTGAAATACAACAGATATAACAAAATTTTGTTATTAAAAAGGAATATATCATCGGAAGAGAACGATTGGGAAAAAACAGATTATAGTTCTTATAAATACTCTGCGGATATTTACGATTTTTGACAATCTTTGCGTAATAATTAAGTTATAAAATATTTTTGTAACATATCATCTTCAAATCTTTTTATATCATTATGGGTATCAAAATAATTTTCTTTTTGTGTAGAATCATAATTTCTAATTTGTTATATGCTTGCGTAAATTTTAAGTTTGTAAAAAATAGATCATCAAAATATGTCACTGTACGTTCCCGTGTATAGTTCCTGTTAATTGACCGGGGACTGGTGGGGACACCTAATTAAGGTCTATTGTCTAACTAGTCGATATACTGTACACTGATTATTTTACCCCACTTCTCAATGTGTATAAATCTGGCCGGATACCCTGTTTAATCTGATCGGCTGTTCTTCTGAAAATTGATTTTGAAATAACAATCATTGAAGACCGACTATATTTTGATCAATTCTTACTTCTGCATTATTTTAAATAAATTCTTATTTCTACAGTATATCAAAAGAAAGAAGAAAATAATGGCACTTAACCACGAATAAATTCAAATTATTCATGAATTAATTCAAAGATTGGCAATATAATCTATACCTATATATTTTTTTTAATATCTTAAACATTTCTCTACCCAAAGAAAATTTAAGAGACTTAGAGATATTCCAGAAGAAAATGATTCTAATTACTTTTCCTATGAATTTCGGCAGTGGAACGTGGCTCTCACAACACGAAAGAAAAATATGTGATTTTTTTTTAAAAATTAATATATATTATGTATTTATGGATAAAAATAATTTCAAAACAAGTATTTAAACAAACTGATTTTAGGGAGCGAAAATTTTAAGGCATTTGGTGAAGCTGTTCTCAGTTCCCGAGTTTATACGCATTGACAAAGATGTTAGAAATAGCGAGAAAAAAATTATGAATCAAATATTAAGTATTAGCGTAAATGATACTAAAACAACTTCAAACTTAACAAGTTAGTTTAAAGACTTGATACTGGATGCGTTAAGGTGGTTTAATTAAGATTTGACATTAAGTCACCATTAAGCTGCAGCTTTTAAAGGTAGCTTAATGAAGTTTGGACATTAAGCACCTAGAAGCTGCAGCTTAATGGTGGCTTAATGGTGGCTTAAAGGAATTAACTTCTATAAGCCACCATTAAGCTACCATTAAGCGATTGCTTAAAGATGGTCTTTCGTCCTGTGTATGAAACTTGCTGAGGTGATAGAGCATCAAATGTAGATATGTTGATCGAACATTATTTTTCGTCGTTCGTACTTCCGGTCGCAAACGGAAGTGAATTCAAAAATGTTAAATTTGTAACTTCTTTGTTTTTCAATATTTTTCTCTGGGATTTACAGGGTTAATACACTGAACCAAACTTCTAACACTACTGGCTTTCAAAACCCCTGTCCGTATGAAAATCCCCTGTCTTTCTCTGTAACCTACAGCATTTCCACAATTTTCTACGGTATATCTACAGTATGGTACGGTATGTCTCCTCTGCATATACAGTTATTCTCAGTATGCCACTGTATGTATCCCCAGCATGCCACAGTTACCTACAGTAGGCCCCAGTACGCCTACGGTAGGCCCCAGTATGGCTACTGCTTCCTACAGTGACCTACGGTATGCCACAGTATATGCCCCAGTAGGCCCCTGTATTGTTCACCGAAGCAAAACGGTAGAAGTACACAATGTTTTAAGAGGCAATGTTTTTACAGTTGAAGCTATTCATCGCTAAAAATTATTTATGAAGAAGATTATGATGATTTATAGAATTGTTTTTGTACATTACATCTCCAAAGTAATAATATACTTGCTATGTTGTAACAAATAATTTTTTTTAAAAAATCGTATAATAGATTTCTTTCAGACGGGGATGATTACGGTCAATATATTAGAAATAACGATAATTAATCACTATTATTTCAAGAAAAAGTCCTGTCCTGTTGTAAGTGGCTGAGAATCTTTGTATCACTTTGAATCATCGAATCATCAACAAGGTCGGTCTGTTTTGACACATTGAATGAACATATTTGGACTTTCTTCGAACTTATTAAAAAGAAGAATTATAGTTCGTATTAAGCCCGCATGTTTTTCAATCAGATAAATTGAACATGTTTGTAAAGAAGGGTTTTTTTTTTTTTATCTAGGAGCATAATTCCCGATAAATATTGTTAAAAATGATGCCATTAATAAAAATGACAGTGGCTAATGAACTGAGGGACGTGATAACAATTTATTCTTCCTGACGCTTACTTGATAAAATTGAATTATAAGTCGTATTCAGATAATATTTAATTTTTATGTATTTATGTAACGAATTCAGAAACAATTATTAACAGCACTGAAATGTTATTATTCTTTTCTCTTTTTCTTGTTATTTTAAAACGGCCCAGAAATCATTTGAATGTAATTTTCCATTCTTTTTTGTTGCATTTCTGACGAATCCTAATTTTCGTTTTGATTTACGTAATATTCTGCAAAAAGTCAATCAAGTTTCGATTGTGAAATCGATCAATCATTTTCTTTTTAATTTATACGCAACTTTTATAAATATTTCAAACTGCTGAGGGCTCAAACTATTTATAATTGGAGGATTGTATAAAGCTATCAAGTTTATAAGCCACCCCTCTTTTCTCCGTAAAATACGCTAAAGACAGGGCCTGATTACTTGTACACAGTTTTAGACGTTAATTCTACGTCACCTTTTTGTTTAATGTCGTGATGAAATTCTGCATAATTTGGACCTTATCAGAACAAAATTTTCCGATTTCCGATCATAAAATTAATTAGTATGCTCTTATGGTTCTTATGGTGATACAGAATTAATTTTATTTAAAATGAACTGAATTTATAATTTGATAATAATTTCATTTACTCTATCATCTAGTTTCAATTTTCAGACCCACTTATGATTAAGAATCATTGATCCGCCCCGCGCTTTTCTTTTATCAACTTCATTGTATGCACTGAGGCAGAACCAGGGTAGTTTCTAGTATATATATCTAATGTAATTTGCATTGGTCAGCTTAACAATAGGTCCTAATTGCCTATTGTTCTCTGTCTGCGTCTGACCACTGGTGTTAGGACTAAATAAACAACTTACTGACCACTCGTAACAAGACTGTTTTCACATTCACTATGAAATATCAGTTTAATTTATAGTATAGATATGCTAGAAAACTTTAATTTAAAAAAAAAAAATGAACACTGAAAAACAATATATTTACAATTATTACTGCTAATTTGTACTTTATCCTTGCTAATACTTTCAACATCGATGTTGTTTCTTAGGCGCTTCTTTAAGGGATGAAACGCATGAATTAAAAATATAAGTTTCGGCTATACAATTTCTGTTTTAAAGATATCATATATTTGTAATGTAAAATGTATTGAAAAGGAAGCACGAATGCTTATAATCCTCTTATTCACTGGTACATTGAAATAAGCAGTCAGTAAAATAATTCGAGTCCAGAGAGAGAGAGAGAGAGAGAGAGAGAGAGAGAGAGAGAGAGAGAGACATAATTACACTTTAGATTATGCAAAATAAATGGATAAGAAGTTATTTTAAACAAAGATCAGCGAAAACAGTTGAGAAATAAGGATAAAAAAGGATCCGTACATGAACCAAAATCTTCCGTCAGTTTTATATCAAAACCTACTAATTTAAAATTTACTCTGCTTTATATGCAGTTTGTATGGTACGCTAATTGATGTGAAAAAAATTCGGAATTTAAAACACCTGGATATATCTCTCAAACCTTTGGAAAAAAGAAGATAATTCAATACTAAGTCTTTATTAATTCCTGAAATGCTATAAGTCATATCATTTATTTTGAAATTTTATTTTAAATTGTTTCGTATCAAACTGATTCTTTCTGACTATAACCTCAAGAACATACTTAGACACAAGACAGGGCACGGAAATATGCATGACTAATTTTTTTTCTCAAACAATTCAGAGCGTAAAAAAAAAGAAATCTGACTTTTTAAAAAGCCTATTTCCCCATTTCCTCACCCTCAAAACGATGTTAAGTGTCGGGGTTAGAAATAAAAAAAAAACGATAACGTTTACCCATGGTCTATTCTGCATTACAGAAATCAGCAACATTTAACAATTCTGTTAATCATGTACATGATTCCACAGTCCACGGGCTCCTGATCAGATCAAGATCCGGTATACAAATTGGCGCAACGAACTATCATGTTATTTTCAATTTATTCTCAGAAATCAAACACCGAAGAGTTTTTTCAACCTGCGATGATTAATTTCTGACTCCATTATAAATACCAAGGCACTGCAGATGCATACACTTTTTTATCCTTTAAAAATTGAAAATTGTGACACGTGCGAATATGAATTACGATTCTCCCGGCATGTAGACTGGCCCAAAGATGTAAAAGTTTATATTGTTTATAAATACATGTAATTAAATAAAGACATGACAGTAATATCAAAATAATCAAACATTTAAAATCAATAATTTGATTATTCAACATAAATTAGAGTGGGTTATCAATTTTCCCAACACCAACGCAAGCTAAGCGAGATCGAAGTCCGATATAATTCTTTGATCTGTAATTAAGGACAAATGGATTGAAATTAAAGTCCCTTGCATAATTGAATTACATATGTATCTTTTATTAGAATTCATTGAACTAAACAGTGAAAATAAGAATTAAATCCTGTTATACTGTAAAAGAAATTTATATATATATATATATATATATATATATATATATATATATATATATATATATATATATATATATATATATATATATATAAAAGAGTGAATGAAATCTTTTAACATGTACGCTGCTTCTGGGGGGGGGGGGGAGTGGGGTTAAAAATTATATTTCCGTGTATACATACATCTACAATGCAAAAACGCCAAACCAAACGGAGTTGTTCGCATTCGTTATTTGACACATGATATGAAATGCACGACAATGCTGGGGAAAGGACTTCACCACCAATACCTGTTAATGTCATGTCAATGTGATACATGTACATTTATCCTTCGTCTAACAGTATGCGATAAATATCATAATATCCTAAATCCTCAATCTAAAATGCTAACTTTACGAACTCCTTGCTCTTTACTACGTTATCATTATTCTATACATGAGTATCGACAGCTAGCACTATGAACAGTAAACGAAGACTGTTCTTCAATTTAGTTATTTATGATAATTTTATGTGCTGATTTACTGCAAAGAGAATGGAAACACAAATTCTAAATTACAATTAACTTAAGATGAACAAATATAAAAGCAATTTTTTTGTAAACGTGCATTTTAGAATATATACTTCATATATATGTATATTTATTACTGACAATTAGAAATACACCCCCCCCCCCAAAAAAAAAAAGAAAGAAAAAAATTAATATCAAATACTGTCACCACCCCGATCACAGAGAATCCATACCATTTTCGTTTTTTTAGTATGAACAAGTGGCATGCTAAGTCTGCTTACATGGAAAAGCTGTCATCTAATTGGATTGTCTTCCTACTAATTAAGGATTTCGGAAAAAAACACTGACAATTACTACGTACGTTATTGATAATGGAAGTTGTATTACCAGATTATTTACAGCCTCAATCACAGGATCGAGTTCGCAATTTTATTAATAAAGTTAATTTTTATTATAAATAAAGTTAATTCATTTGATTGACCTAGCATCGATTGATCTAGCATGAGCTACATATATGCGTTAGCACAGCCAATATGCGAACGCATAGCTCATGCTTGGTCAATCGAGTGATTCTATTGACTTTATTGATAAAATTGCGAACTCCTGTGACAACCAGTGTCCACGGAGTAATAAAAAAAGTAATGAAGTTCCGCACAATCATGACAATTGCGCCTTTTAGGATTCACTATGAGAAACACACACTACAGCTTGAACTTACTATAATACATTCAGAAAGATGATTATGAAGAAAAATGCGTCCTCGTTTAATTTATAGATCTGTCAAGCTCAGCCTATTGCGATTTCTTTTGAGGAGTTTTTCCGGATCTCGATCAAGTAACATTATGATGAAACATTTGTGATGTAGTTATACTATATTAACGGTATCTAAAATAATCAACCCTTTGATGTTTTTTTTATGAAAACATTTTACTTACTTACTTAGTCCTCTTCGTGCTGGTTAACACATACATTTCTGGTGAATTTTTCATGTACCTTTCTAAACGTATATATTTCGTATATTTCGTAGGGGGAACTCAAGATGAGCTTCTTGTCTGTCAAATATTGTTGTTCTAAGTAAACGTGTTTTGATAATAAATATTTGACTTTCGATTTAATTTTCCATTGTATAAATAACCCCCCCCCCCCGAAATTTCCATGTACAAAATACATGTCGCACTTCTTGTCAACCAAGCCGGAATTAATAGGTTCGATATATTTGTAATTCATCTCTGTTTAATAGTAAACTTGTTCCCTCATTAAACACAAACGTCAGACTTTAAAAAAAAAAAAAAAGATTTGGTGGCTTGTTTGCTTTGCCCCCTAGGAAAAAAAAGACAGAAAAAGGGGGTTTCGCATGAATTTTGCTTTAAAATTATATACAATAAGTAAGTAAGTAAATATTTTATTATACATAGTGACTTGTGTATACAATAATTTTACGTTCATTAGACAAATAAGCATATATGTACAACACCCGGCCCATCGGACCTATAAATCACTTTTAGCAATATATATTAATAACATGCGTGTGATTTTTCTTTGTCTTACAGTGTACATGTATGTTATATGCATTATATTTGAAACTCGCATTTTGACGTGGGAAATGAGTTAATAGATATCTGAATAGAACATTTAAATCGTTATTTTGTAAATTTGAAATGCCAATATTTCTTAGAAAATCATGTCTACAGTTTTTATACAGATTACACCATTCACTGTCCGTCGGCAATTACATATAATTTACAATTGCCTCTTTTGCATAAACTGATCTTGTATTATACGTTTAATATTGAATTTCTCCGATTAAAATTAATACTGACAGCATGCTCTAACCTGGGGGGGGGGGGGCATTCCGAACCAAGTTATATTGAAGCAAATAAAAGATGAATTTGACCCCCCCCCCCCCCCCGAAAGCGTGGATCCCACCACGAAATAGGTTTTTTTCACGTTAAGGAAATGGAATTTGCGTTATTTTTTTTGGAATTGGGTTGGAATATCCGACCCCCACCTGGAAAAATTCTTGGATCCGCGCCTGGACAGCATGTTATTATATATAAAATATAATTGTGAAAAAAAATTTAAAGTTGAAGATAATGAACAAAGGTCGATTGAAAAAAAATAATCGGTTGACAATAAAGAAAAAGAGCTGTGTTACCTAAAGATACCATGTCATTAGATACTATGACAGACCCACTGCTGTCGTATACACCTATGTTCATTTATTAGAATGGTTACATGTACCAAGATTAAAAGACTTTTTTCTCGCTGAGCAGGCAGAAAATCTAAATAAAATAAATTTTACATTCCTGTATCGACGCGGATTACTTTTCAAATATTTGCATCGGTGAGATTTACTTACACCAGGGACCTTTATACTAAGGATATAGGTCATTAGTTACACGACGTGTTCAAGTTTATTAAAACACCATGGAATATATTTTACAAGCACATGTAGCCACTAGCCAGGAGCATATATATTAGTATATACATTTAGGTCTCTAATGTAGCCGTACTATAAGTGAATAAAATCTTCATTGCAGAATTATTGGTCGTAATGTATGCCCTTCCCAATTTGATGCTTTAAATTAAATATTTTTTGAATGAATGAGGGAATAAACTAACAAATAAATAAATAAATAAATAAATAAATAAATAAATAAATAAATAAAAAATGAAAAAAAAAAAATTCATTAATTGATGATTTTTTTTTTTTTTTTTTTTTGAAGCAATGATTTGTAAACTTTTCAGAATCACTGCATAACCCTATAAGTCTCTTAACAATTGTAAACATAATGAAATGTACGAATAAATTAATAATTATAACAGTTTTAATGTTTATAGCGTATTTTTGTTATTTTGTCAGCAAGAAATGTACACTTCAGATCAGTCAACTTATTGACCATTCCGATATTTTCTTTGTGGCAGTAACATATGCGTGAAGTTTTTGCCTAATGTGGATCATGAGACCCGTATCAGTTGACTTCAGTTGTATTACTATGTGTATAAAATAATGTTCAAAAGTTTCTCAAGGAAATAATCCTGTGTACTGAACTGACAACCTCACATCTTAGATAAACAGCGCCTCTGGAAGTGTGTATACTTCTTCCGTTTTGCTTCGGTGAACAATACAGGGGCCTACTGGGGCATATACTGTGGCATACCGTAGGTCACTGTAGGAAGCAGTAGCCATACTGGGGCCTACCGTAGGCGTACTGGGGCCTACTGTGGGTAACTGTTGCATGCTGGGGATACATACAGTGGCATACTGAGAATTACTGTATATGCAGAGGAGACATACCGTACCATACTGTAGATATACCGTAGATAATTGTGGAAATGCTGTTACAGAGGTTACAGAGAAAGACAGGGGATTTTCATACGGACAGGGGTTTTGAAAGCCAGTAGTGTAAATGTTCACCTAACATTTTTTAAGTTATAAAGAAAAATGCATACAATAAATAATTTCTTTAATTCATGGTTGATGATGCATATTTCAGTTCAATGTTGCGTAAATTTCATTTAAGTATCTCGTCATACTTTAAAGCAAAGTGTCAAGGACATGATGTACCCTCAAAATGAAAATTCACATAAAATAATCTCTATGGAGTAAGACCACCACTCGTTCAAATTATTGCAAGACATCCTTTTCTCATGGATACCATGTACCCTTGAATAGGAGTTTGATCTATCTGCTGCCACACCTACTGCATGGATCTTTCTAAACCGTTGAAATTGTGTGGAAGGGGGGTGGGGGGGTGGGAGGGGGCTTGGACATTCCTTTTGAAAGTCCCAGATGTGTTCAATGGGATTTAGATCTGGGTATTTGGCAGGCCAGTGCATCACACAGATGCCTTTTTGTCAACACTTAGACACTCCTTGGGCGTTACGTAAGTAAGTGTACCTCTTTAAGGATGATTCAGACTGTTTGAGATGATATTGGACTGCCATGAGCACAAATTTGTTGCCAATTTCTTACCATTGAAGTTGCTGCTTTAAATGTTTCTAAAGTGGTTCAGGACCATGTAACAATCTTTTAACCTGGCTGTGACGCGAAACCTTGGCCTCAGACGAAGATCCAGATCACTTCCGGTTTGGTTAAATTTTGTCCAAAGCTTTCAAACTGGGATAAGTTGGCGATAAAAATGAGACATAACCTATAGAAAAATGTGTTTAAATGGATTTTTATACTGGTTGTTAACTTTTAAAAGTAATATCAAGGACAAATAAACAGTAAATTAAAAGTTTGTAAAACGTATCATAAGGATGATCCAGATATCAACATTCAAACGGCTCTCCCTCCTTCCTCAATGGTCATTTTGCCCATGTTTTGTGTTTTTTAGTTAAACCAGTTGTTTAAAATTGATAATGATCACAAAAAGAAGCTGATTACACAAAGCACGTGTCGCAAAGTACAGATTCATTGTTTTTAAGCTTCGTCACGGGACATTGGTTTTCATCGGTGATAAGTGATTTTCTTTCGACAATTGTTGAGAAGACTCATTGGTTATAATAATTTGAAAATATCATAATATTCCATCATGTAGTTTTTAAATAAATGCATTTATTAGAGTGAACACTTAGAAGTTTTGTTAAGTGTAGAGAGTCTTCTAAGAGTTCTATGTATGTTTTTATGATTTTGATTGATGCATTTATTGCAAAGATATGACCGATCCAAACTTTCTCGTATTGTTGCGGGTTTGAATCCTGCTGGGGCGGGAGATTGTTTCTCTCTTTTTTCAGTTGTAAATGATATTTTTCTCTGTGAAGACATATATGATAGTTTTTACTTATTTTTTAAAGCTTTTTTAACAGAGATTCTACAGAAATCCTTTAATAATCATGATCTATGTTGAAAGACTGTGTTACATAAACGCAAACAAAAAATACCTTCAATAAAGTATTAAATGAAGTGAGGTAGCACAGCGATCTGGAGAAAAGTTAGGTCGGAAGACCACTTGTTGCCCTAGCAACAAGAAACACATCTAGTTATTATTATTTTTTTTTTTTGACTTTCTAATTTTGTGCACGCGATTTCTCAAAAACTATTGAATGGATTTAAATAAAATTTTCAGGAATTATGTGTTGTAACATGAATTTATAATATCCGAGAGAAAATTTAAAAATTCACTTCCGGTGCCAAGTTACAGACCATTTTCTGACTTGAAAATGACATTTTGTCCGCAGATAATCTCTAGAACGGCGAAAGATATCAATGTCAAACTTTCAGGGATTATAGTTCGTGAAAGATACTAGCCGGGTCGCCACTTTTCGTTCGTCGTCGGCACTTCCGGTCGCTAAAGGAAGTGATCAAAGCAATCGTAAAATTTCTACTTTCCGTTTTTAAATCAATTCTTACATCACAATATTGCATCTCTTTTGTAGTTTCGAAATATGTTGGTCCCATCGGAAACAAAAACGTCAACTTCCGGTTATAGAGAAAAACTACATAATTTGAGTATTTTTCTTTCCCATTCATATCTTTTGTAGATAATGTATTTGAAATGAATTTTAAATATGTCATTCAGAGTGCAAATGTCTAGAGTAACGTCAAATATCTTTGTAAAATTCACTTCCGGTCGCGTGTTTTTCTGTCCTCAAAATGAGAAGTTGTGTGAGCAAGATCTCGGAAACAGTAAGAGATTAAGACACCAAACTTATATGAGCAACAGATCTTACGATGTAGGCAAAAGCATTTGGGTTCAGAGCGTCAGTCGTCACTTCCGGTCGTCACAGGAAGTGATCAAAGAAATCGAAAATTTCAACTTTTCTTTTTTTTATTTAAAAATTGCATCACTTTATTGCATCTTTTTCACAGATTCGAAAGATGTTGGTCCCACCGGAAACAAAAACGTCAACTTCCGGTTATAAGAGAAAAACTACAACATTTGAGTATTTTACTTTCCTATAGATATTCTTTATAGATAACGTATTTGAAATGAAATTTAAATATGATATTTAGACTGCAAATGTCTAGAGTAACATCAAATATCTTTCAAAAATTCACTTCCGGTCGAGTGTTTTCCTGTCCTCAAAATGAGAAGTTGTTTGAGCGAGATCTCAAAAACAGGTAAAAGATTAAAACACCAAACTTTTATGAGTAATAGACCTTGAGGAGTAGGCGAATCCATTTGGGTTAAACGCGTCAGTCGTTACTTCCGCTTGTCACAGGAAGTGATCAAAGAAATTAAAAAAAAAATAACTTTTTTTTTTTAGATTAAAACATGCATTACTTTATTGCATCTCTTTCGCTGTTTTGAAATATGTTAGATTCCACCGGAAACAAAAACGTCAACTTCCGGTTTAAGGAGATAAAAATCTTTATTTTGATATTTAACTTTCATATAAATATTGCTTATCGATAAAGTACCTGAAATGAATTTATGTATGTTGTAGAAACTGCCAATGTCTAGAGAAATTTCAGAGTTTTTTTTTATACAATTCACTTCCAGTCAAGTGTTTACCTGTCCTCAAACTTTGAATTATTTCTCACAATATAGGTTGGCAACAGGAAACTACTGAAGACTAAAACTTTCAGGACTGATAGTCAGTCATCAGTTTATTTGAATCGTGAGAAAATCTTATATCGCCGTTCTTTTCGGTCGTGACAGGAAGCGATGTAAAAAAGTGAATGGTTAATGGTTAGCACGTTGGATTTTCACGCTGACGACTAGGGTTAAATCTCCAGAGTGTCTGAATTTCTTTTATCACTTTTTCAGCTTGAATTTTCATTTTTATTTCCAGAATCGGACGGAAGACCTCTCATTGCTCGCAGTGAGTTTCTAGTTATTGTTTTATTCTTCAACAAATATGAATAGCTGTTACGACTAGGGCCTTAATATTATTATTTGTTATACCTTTAAAAATTTGTTCCTATATAAATCTATGCTTAGAATGTCTAATATTTCCAATGTTTTACTGAGCAGTCATAAAAAATCATTGTTATACCCCTACTAAACAGTCCCTATATAATTTTTTACTTTAAAAAGTCCAACAGTTCGACTGTTTTCCCTGAGTTTCGGTCCAGGAACTCTAAAAATAGACTGTTAAAAAAGATTGTTGCCTGTTGACGTCAAATGGCGCTAAATTAAGTTATTTTTTCCTCATTCGGCAAACGTAGGCTGATTCAGGTAACCGTGAGTTAAATGTAATCAGCCGAGGAGTGTCGGGTAATTTCAACCTGTCGTTAAGATAAACAGATGTGGCCGATGTTCGTTTTGCTGCGGCGAACGAGGATGAAATCCAGGCGATACTTGAAAGTAGGGACAGTAAAAATACGAAAAATATTTTATTTTCTGTAAAATTTATGAATTTGATTTAGTAGGAGTATAACAAAACAGTTGTTATCAGGAGTCTCGTTAAACAGTCGATCTGTTGGAACTGAGTGCAAGCTGTTGCCCGCGGCCTACGGCCTTGGGCAACAGCTTGCGCTCCGATCCAACAGATCGACTGTTTTCCTCTACCCCAGTCAACAATTTTTCCACTGTGGAATGAGATATTGGACCTGTCGATGAGATATTGGACCGCTTACATCACACAATCGGCTGAATTAGCTAAATCTCATTTGCATTCATTGGTGTTCGACAGTTACGGAATTGACTGAGTTTTACCTCACTGCTGGTAAAGGAAATTTACATCACAGAAACCAGCACAAAATATATGTATGTCAAACAAAAGAGAAAATAAAAGGTATTACAAAACATTTATTGACTGTGTTCTCGGGTAAAATGCAATTTGCTGACCCCTCAAACCAAACTGTTTTTCTTTGGCCTAACGGCCTCAGGCAAACAGTTTGGTTCTTAGGCCCGACAAAACACATGTTACCCTCGAACCCAGTTGATAAATTATGAATATTAATGGAAAATCTCACAAATTTCACTCAGTTAAATTGGAAAGGATATTTGGAAATATTTTACATAAAAGTTTGAATTATATCTGTGATAAGACTGCAGGATTGTTTTTTTTTTCTTTTTTTGTTTATTGCACCTTAAAAAAATGTTCAGTCATATTATGATGCCACCACTCGCTGGTGGAGGCCTCCAAATATATATAGACCTGTACTTGACACTTATGGCCTTTGGGAAGTGAGGGATCTTTTTCGTGCCAGCACCTACTGTGACATAGAACCTCGGTTTGTACGGTATCATACGAGGAACCTATCTCCACATCCAGCAGTGGGATTTGAACCTGCGACGTAAGGATCAGCTTCTTACTGACACTTTAATTGATTGTATGTTGTTTAACATCTTGTTTGAGAATTTTTCACTCATATAGAGACATTACCACATACTTGTGTAGGGCTTCAAATATAGACCTATACTTGGCACTCAGGCCAATTGTGCAGTGAGGGTTCTTTATTGTCCCAACATCTACTGCGAGGATTTTAAGGTCTCATCTGAAAAAACTATGACTCTCACTTCTAATGCTGGGCGCTTGGTGAAGGAACCTTCATACCTATATGTTAATGTCTTAGGTTTGACCTAGAGAATGCGAATCAAGCCCAGGCCTCCTGATTACAAAGTGAATGCCCTACAACTAGGCTACCATTACAGATAATGAACTAGATTAATTACCATGTAAAACATTGTAAACTTAGTAAAAAATTAGGTGTTGAAATTGGAAAATAGAATTTTTTATGACTGGTGTATGTAAACTTAGAGCAGTACATGTATTTGGGTTATATAGTAAAACACACTTACTGTAAACAGATTTAAAATGAATAAGAAGCATATTGTGAAGTGATTTTCATTTCTGTGGATTTAAAACATAATACTGAAAACTAAACTGAAAAATGAATACATTTATAATGAATCAAAATTATTTCTCCCTGGCACTTATCAGCATGTTTTACTGTAATGACAAAATAATGGGGATTTGTTTTCACAGTGGCTGTATATTGTGAATAATTTAATTAGTCGATTGCAGCTCTTCAGTTTTAAACCGATCTCGTTCAAGCAGATGCTTGTCTGTCTCCGTAAACTCCGACGAGCAGGAGTTGATGAAGACAGTCGAGCGTCTTCTTGAATGAGAATAATTTAAAACATTCTATCTACATGATCTAAGTGGTAAGTTTTTATAAAAAAAATATGTATACTGGTATATTATTTAAAAGGTACATATATACAAAAAATACCGACTAACCGGATATGAAAATCATAACCGTCAACCCGTACTAAACTGGTTACCATATTTCTGACTGATTAGACGGTTATCCAGTTGACCATTGACATCCCTAATATTTTTTTTACATGTACAAGTTATATGCATTTCCTTCATGTGAAATCATGAAAAAAAAACCCTCTCAATTAATCCCTATATATTATTTTGTTACATCCTCAAAATGACAAAAGACTGCATATAAACATCTATTTAATAGAGTACTTTTTACAAATAATAGACAGAAAATGTGACAGTATCTTTGAACTCAGTTTAATGGTTTCATTAGGGATGTCAACGTATATTCGAGTACTCGACTATTGTTCGATCATACCGACTATCGACTAAAATTTGTTTAGGCGGTTATTTGTTAAAAATTTGCTACGTACTTAATAGTAATCTAAATTCAAGGCAAAAAATGGATCAGCTCAGTTCATTTATTAACGTATCAGTGTTTAAACTCAGGGAAAGTTTTAACCTGTCTTTGTTAATTGTCCAAAGGAATTTTTTTGTTTGACAATAGGGCCGTCACGGTTCCAACATTTTTCGGGTTGGGTCGCTTCTGTAAATTTTCGGTTCGGTTTCGGGTTTTTTCGGTTCGGTTATTTACATCTATTTTAAACCTTAATTTCATGAATTTAACTTGAAAAATCTTTACTTGTTACATTAAATTTACATTGAAAACAAGTCTTTACCATGAAAACGTCTAGACATCGGTGTGTAGATCCACTTGGCCTACTATTAGCCACAATCTGACCGTTCCTGCTCGTTTTGATAATTATCTAATACTTCCGTGACAAGTGTTTTGTCATGGAATGAAGTAGATTTCAGTTGTGATGTTTATTTATCACTGGTATCGTCATCATTCCTCTGATTTGGGCGCCATTTTTTGTATTGAACAGACTCTAATATATAAACCAGACCCGAACCAGAATCCGGAAAAATGGAACCGAAACCGAACCGAACAACTTGGACCGGGGTTCTCGGTTATTTTGGGTACTCGTGACAGCCCTATTTAACAAACATGCATTGGCATACTTTAAAAGATGTCAGATCCAAATTGTAAAGTTTTAACCTGCAATTTCGTAAGATCTCGTATAATGCAACTACCAATTAATGAAGAATAATTAAATAACTGATACATATTTATAAATACATGTTCATGTAAACTGGGGGATGGTTATGAGCATAATTTAAAGGTGTTTCTTTCTGATATTAATATCAATCATTTTAAAATTGAATAAATTGTTTCAAAAAATCTCATAATTAAAAATTATCGCTAGCTCTCTTTGTTTTATAAGAGTTACAATTTAATTGTTTAACAATCACGGATCACTCACAAGAGTCACATTTAAATGGCTTCAGGTTATAAATCAATAACGGGTACTATCAGAAGGAAAAAAAAGATAAATGCGAGCGTATGGTGTTATATATTTAGATAAAATATGCAGTAAATATTATATTTGAAATCAAAAACATTTGATACATATATTTATTACTACGTAAATGATAATGATTTAATAATTTGTTGTATAATGGTGATGGTGTAGATTGAATATTGTACAGGCTAGCAGTCTCCTAAAGACAAATAGGAAAATGACATGAAAAATTAATTTAAATTTCAACGAGTACTCGACTTTTGTTCGACTAAAGCCTCTGATTATTCGACTAATCACTATTTATCATTTATAAGATTCACATTTTTTTTTAAATCTTAAATGAGAAATTTCAATTTCTTTTGGATAGGTGTGACTGTCATCTGATAAATGAAATTTGATACCAAGCATGACCATATTTGCCAGAAGAGCATCTGTTGGAAGATGACAAAGAATAAGCAGCATAGTGAAATTTAAACAGTCACAAAAGGATTAAAGTCCTTCCAGATAGGATTATGGACACATCAGGCCTTAATACATTAAGAACTTGTAATATATGTATTTTTACAAAATAATTTAGAGAGAACTGCTATTTTGGCATATACAACAACAAGTGTTAACATGTGTGCATGTTTCAAATGATTTCAGTGCTAAGGGCATGTACATGAATGAGGGTTGTTGGAAAAGTTTGCAGACACATTGATTTATGGAAAATTTACTCTACACATTGAAAAATGACATTTGTCTGATTAAATGCTTATATTTTGTTTATATGTTTATTAGTATGTAAAAAATGAGGTCCATTTACTAAAATTTTGAAAATAAACAATGATTTTTACTGTACAGTCATAGGATTCACGGAGCAAACATTTGATGTTTTTTTGTCGTTAGGTGATGTGACAACCTGATTCCAAACCTGTTAAGCTTTTCACAGCTATAAATACTTTTCAGTTCTAAACACTTTACATGTCTTTTCCCTACTTTAAAATTGAATAACTACAGCGAGTCATGTTACTTTTTTCTTTTGTTGCATATCAAATATTATGAGATCTTAAAATCTATGCCTATGCGGTAAAGCAATAGGTATGGAAACAATGCAAAATCCATAGGCACAATGTCAATGCGATAAGCGGTGTACTGAGATATTGCATGGACTGGGTCATCAAAAATGTCAATCCTTCTATTAACAAAGTTATTACTATTTGAACACTTTTGTCCTAGATATGTATAGGCAATCCCTGAAGCATCTAAAAACATTTTAGTTTCTTTTGGGTATTTTCCTGTGTGAAGAAATAATTTTTTAATAGCTCGGCTCGGTGCTCTCCAAGACTTTCTATGATGTTGCAATTCTCGACTTTGTTTTTTCGCATTGATTATCTATAATTAGCGATATAACAGTTATAACCCCTCTAACTTAATTCAAAATTTTGCAACATGACCTTTCATGACTGTAGCGACATTAAAATATCATTAATCTTTTTGCACTACAACAGTGCAATTTTTTATTTCAAGAAATTGGTCTGATTTCAATATAACTTCGATTATAAATAGACAACTCTAAGTTAAATAATTCTTTTTATCTTTTTTTTATTTCAATTAACAATGATGCGATGGTTACCAAAACTAGAAATTTCTGTTAAATACTTTCAAAACACTACTCTTCCAACAGTTTGGTCTAATTTTAATATAACTTTGCATGCAAGTGGACTTCACTGAGATACATAATTGTCTTTATTGTTTTTTTCTTATTTTGATGAATGATATTGCCATGGTTACTAACGCAGGTGAGTTAAGGTTAGGTATAGGCATTTCTATGCAAATAATCTAATTAAAATGCCGAAGGACTATATCTATTATACAGAGAAAGTTAAAACTTATTGTCTAATACATACTTGGTACCCACTGTAGTTATTATTATTCTTTTTTTTTTTGACCAAATTTTGTGCACGCGATTTCTCGAAAATTATTCAGTAGTTTTCAATGAAACTTTCACAAAAAGTGAGTTATCATATGAACTTTGTTCATCACAAGTAAAATTTGGAAATTCGCTTCCTGTTCCAAATTATGGGTAAACTCCTGATTTTTAAATGGAATTTTGTCCGCGGCGTATCTAAAGAACGACTAAAGGTATGAACTGGAGACTTATTAGAGATTATAGAACATCGTCACTACTTCCGGTCGCTACCGGAAGCGAATTTATAAAGTCGAATTTTTCAACTTTTTTGTTTTTCAATATATTTCGATGACATTTTTAGGGTTAATAGAGACTCTTTTCAGAATGCATAATATATAATTTGTTTGAAAATTGATAATAGATATTGGAATTATTTTTAATATTTTTTAGACAAATATTATGCACGCGATATCTCGAGAACTATTCAGTGGTTTTTCGTCAAACTTTCAGGGAAAATGCGGTTTAAAAAAGCAATTGTTTAATTTGAAAGAATTTTGGAAAAATTCAATTCCGGTTCCATGTTACGGGCAATTTCCTGATTTTTAAATAGAATTGTTTCCGCGGCAGATCTAAAGAACAGCTAAAGTTATGAACTGGAGACTTATTGGGGAGCATAGAACATGACTCTAGATTTGCGGAATTGTCTTTTTGTGTGTCGTCAATAGTTCCGGTCGCTACCTGAAGCGAATTAAAAAGTCGAATTTTTCAACTTTTTTGTCTCTCAATATTTTTTAATGATTTTACTAGGGATAATAGAGACTCTTATAAGAAATGGTCCCGCTAGCGTAATGCTTAGCGTGTTCAAATTTCACACGGGCGACCTGGACTCAATCCCCAGAATGTCTTGGTTTTTTTTTTGTACCATTTTTCAGCTGAAATATAATAATGTAGATTTGAAATGATATCTGGTATAATTTTCTGTTCGAATTACGCAATGTAATTTTACATACAATTTACGTTTTATAGTATGTAATGTAATGTATGAAGGAGTTTAATTGAATGCACAACGTAATGCAGATAGTGTTATGAGTGAGGAATCAACTTCTCTAATAATGGAGAAGGGACGGAAGACCTTCTTGCTGCCATGGCAACAAGTTTCTAGTTATTATTATTATTACACTTTTTGTAGTACAGGCGATATATCAGCTGTGCGTAGTTCAATTCAAAAGATTTTTTCTGGGAAGATGCATCATGAAAATATCTCTAAGGGTGTCCCTCACTTTTTTCTTAAATTTACTTCCCTTCGCGATTTTTGGGGAGATTTGTATTTTTTAAATGTAATTTTGTCCCATAATTTTCTCGAGAACGGCTAAGATATGAAGGTGAAACTCACGGACATGATGGAGCATCACATTTAGATGTGCTGATCGACATTTATTTTTCGTCGTTCGTATTTCCGGTCGCAAAAGTCCAATTTTTCATCCTTTTTGTTTTTCAATTTTTTTTCTTTAGGATTTACAGGGTTTTTAGTGTGTCTTCTGAGAATTCTTCATGTAAATATGTTTTCAATATCTTGATGCTTGCATTTGTTGCAAAGATAAGATCGATCCAAAATCACTGTCGGGGGTTTAAATCCAAGTAAGAATGTTTATCTTAACATTTTTTCCTTTGATTCTTTCTTTTTCCTTTTTCCTTTTTTTTTTTTTTTAGCTTATTATGACTTTTCTCTCTGTGAAGACACGTATGATAGTTTTCGTAACTTTTTTTTAAAGCTTTGTTGTCAAAGTTTCTATAGAAAACCTTTGATAATCATGATTTATATTGCAAGATTGTGGTACATGAACGCAAACGAAAACAATACATTCAAGTATTTAGGTTTAGTATTTATTTAGGTGATGTAGCATATCGTTCTGGAGAAAAGTCGTTTGGAAGACCACTTGTTGCCCTAGCAAAAAGAAACGCATTTTTTTCATCTCCATTTTGTGTACACGGTTTCTCGAAATTATTCAATGAATTTCTTTGAATTTTTCAGGAATAAAAAGTCTTTATATGAATTTTACTTTAAAAAAATCCGTTCAGTGAATTCAGTTCCAGTGCCAATTTGTGGACAATTTCCTGATTTTAAAATGAAATTTTGTCCTCGAAAGATCTAAGGAACGGCTTAAGATATGAACTCGAGACTTGTTAAAGATGATAGAAAGGACTTCTAGATGTTCAAAATCACCTTTTCCTGCGTCGTCAGTTCTTCTAGTCGCTACTGGAAGAATTTAAAAAGTCAAATTGTACTTCTTTTTTGTTTTTCAATATTTATTTCAAAAGAAGTAGGGTAAATAAAGACTGTCCAAAATAGTAAATATATAATTTGTTTTAAAATTGATAACTCCTAATCTATTATTCTTTTTAATACAAATTTTGTGTACGCAATATCTCGAGAACTATTTATTGGTTTTCGACAAACTTTCAGGAATAACCATCGTTACATCTGAAAGATTTTTGGGGAAAAAAATCACTTCCGGTTCCAAGTTATGGACATTTTTCTGATTTTAAAATGAAATATTGTCCGCGCAAGATATAAAGATCTGAATTGAAGACTTGTTGAAGATGATAGTACGTGACTTATAGGTGAAATAAATTTCCTTTTCTAGCGTTGTCAGTACTTCCGGTCGCTACCGGAAGCGAATCTAAAATGTCGAACTTTTCAATATTTCGTTTTTCAATATTTTTCTTTGATTTTAGTGGAGTTAATGAAGATGTTTTTTTTTTTTCAAAATGATTAATATAATTTGTATTAATATCACCAAATTCAAATTAGTTGTGTAGAGTGTGTGAAACGAAGTTCATTTTGCGCTCACATGCATGCGCGTGCGGGCGCGTGCAATGAGTGAAATGACAAATATTCTTAACATTGTCGTAACTTATATATTTTTTTCATGAAATGTTATGATACTTAGAATATAGGGATATATAAATAGTTTAAACAAGATGATAGGTCATCATGCGCTTGCATGAACACGCCGGCGTGTGCAATGCGTAAAATGACCAATATACTTGATATAGCCATAACTTTTATACTTTTTGATGAAATGCTTTGATGCTTAAAATATACAGATATTAATAGTGTAGAAAGGATGTTATAGTCAACATTCACATGCATGCACGTGGGTGCGCGTGCAATGCTTAAATAACCTATATACCCGAAATAACCGTAACTTTTATACTTTTTCAATAAAGTGCTTTGATATTCATAATATAGGAATATATGAAAAGTGTAGACAACGTGATATGGTCAACATGCAAATGCATGCACGCACGCGCGTGCAATACTAAAATGACCTATATACTTGATTTAGCTGCAATTTATATATTTTTTGATAAAATGTTTTGATACTCATTAAAATAAAACATATTAATAGTATAGACAAGATGATGTGGTCATCTTTCACTTGCAAGCACGTGCGCGCGCGTGAAACTCTAAAATGACCTATGTACTTGATATAACCATAACATATACATATACTGTCGACAACATAAAATGGTAAAAACCAGCCTATTTGATTTTTCAGATTTTTTACCATTTTGCTTTTCATCATAAAATTCACCTGGCTTGGTATAAGTTTATATTACACTTTTAGCACCAAGTTAACATATTCTTAAATTTATTTTCCTCTGTAAACCTTTACTGAGTGTGATTTTACCATATTTGGAATTTTATTGAAGAATTAACTAATATTTTGCAAGTGTCATTTCTTTTATGCAAGAAAATACAACAGGTTATTGAATAAATGTAGTATCAGTTTACTTTGTGCTCCTACAGAAACATTTTTGAAGAAAAGAAGAGGGTAAATGAATGAAGATTAAACAGTTTTAACATGATTACTCTAGCTGTGTGCTTTTGGGGGAAATATGGAAGGTATTTCATTCTCCATGTCTAAGGAGAAAAATTTAAAGAATCATCCATTTTTCTAAATCTTTGACATGATATTAAGTCTCCTCCAAAGAAAAAAATTGTTTGTATCATCTGTCCTTAAGTCAAATTTTCATTTGTCTGTAATTTGTTTATTAATTATTGAATTAATCTCTAAATTTGCATGTAACAAAACTTTTGTAAAGCATTACTGAACAAGATGTGTTTGTGAAATTCTAATGCTCCCGTATGGCAACTCATCACAGAGGTTAAACTTTCTCAAATGCAAATCAAATATGTGGTACCCAAAGTAAGGTCTTGTCTTGAGGAATATATCTGTGAAATATGAAAACCCTAGCAGCAAACATTGAACAGTTCTGGAAAAGGTTAAAGTTTTTTAAAAGTAAGTCAAACATCAAGGTCAAGTTCAAATGATCAAAATTAATGGTGCCCAAGGAAAGGCCTTCTCACAAGAAATACACGGGTGAAATACGAAAGCCCTAACACCAACCGTTTAAAAGTTATAGCCAAGGTAAAAGTCTTTCAAAAGTAGGTCAAATTCCAGGGTCAAAAGGTCAAAGATGTAGGTATCCAAAGGAAGGTCTTGTCACAAGGATTATAAATGTAAAATATGAAAACCCTAGCACCAACTATTCAAAAGTAATGGTCAAGGTTAAAGTTTTCCAAAAGTAGATCAAACTCCAAGGTCAAAGGGTCAAAGTTGTTGGTATCCAAAGATAGGTCTTGTTACAAGAATTGCATATGTGAAGTTTGAAAGCCCTAGCAGCAGCGGTTCAAACGTTATTACCAAGGTTAAAGTTTTGCAAAAGTAGGTAAAACTCCAAGCTCAAGGTCAAAGGTTCTACGTTATTGGTATCCGAATGAAGGCCATGTCACAAGAATTACACATGTAAAGTATGAAGGCCCTAGCACTAAGTGTTCAAAAGTTATGGCCAAGATTAAAGTTTTTCAAAAGTAGGTCAAACTACAAGGTCAAAGGGTCAAAGGTGTTGGTATCCAAAGAAAGGTCTTGTTACAAGAATTACAGAATAAGAAAGTTCCAAAGAATATAAAAGTTGTTGGTATCCAGAGGAAGGTCTTGTTACAAAAATTACATATGTGAAGTATGAAAGCCCTAGCACCAACGGTTCAAAAGTTATGGCAAAGGTTAAAGTTTTGCAAAAGTAGGTAAAACCCCAGGGTCAAGGGGTCAAAGTTTTTGGTATCCCAACGAAGGCCTTGTCACAAGGATTACACATGTAAAGTATGAAAGCGCTAGCACTAAGCGTTCGAAAGTTATGGCCAAGATTAGAGTTTTTCAAAAGCAGATCAAACTCCAAGGTCAAGGTCAAAGTTGTTGGTATCCAAAGGAAGGTCTTGTTACAAGGCATGCACAGGTGAAGGATGAAAGCCCTAGCACCAACTATTCCAAAGTAATGGTCAAAGTTAAGGTTTTCCAAAAGTAGGTCAAACTCCAAGGTCAAAGGGTCAAAGTTGTTTGTATCCAAAGAAAGGTCTTGTTACAAGAATTACATATGTAAAGTATGAAAGCCCTAGCAGCAACGGTTCAAACGTTATGGCCAAGGTTAAAGTTTTGCAAAAGTAGGAAAAACTCCAAGGTCAAGGTCAAAGGGTCAAAGTTATTGGTATCCAAATAAAGGCCTTGTCACAAGAATTACACATGTAAAGTATGAATGCCCTAGCACCAACCGTTCAAAAGTTATGGCCAAGGTTAACGTTTTTTCAAAAGTAGCTCAAACGTCAAGGTCAAAGGGTCAAAGGTGTTGGTATTGGTCAAAGTTAAGGTTTTCCAAAAGTAGGTCAAACTCCAAGGTCAAAGGGTCAAAGTTGTTTGTATCCAAAGGAAGGTCTTGTTAGAAGAATTACATATGTGAAGTATGAAAGCCCTAGCAGCAACGGTTCAAACGTTATGGCCAAGGTTAAAGTTTTGCAAAAGTAGGTAAAACTCCAAGGTCAAGGTCAAAGGGTCAAAGTTATTGGTATCCGAATAAATGCCTTCTCACAAGAATTACACATGTAAAGGATGAATGCCCTAGCACCAACCGTTCAAAAGTTATGGCCAAGGTTAACGTTTTTTTTCAAAAGTAGCTCAAACGTCAAGGTCAAAGGGTCAAAGGTGTTGGTATCCGAAGGAAGGTCTTGTCACAAGGTATACACATGTGAAGTTTGAAAGCCCTAGCATCAACTATTCAAAAGTTATGTAGAAACTCAAGCATCTTTTTAATTTCAACTTCAGGGTACCTGTGTGTACAATCAGAATGTTTTTTAACAAAATAATTTTGCAAATGACCAATGACAAGGTAAGAGTTCCATTTTTATTGAAAAAAAACCCCCAGCTGTCAATGATATCAAAAAGCCCGGACTTTAATTTATCGTGGGGAATGGTTGTGTAAAAATTTGAAAAGTCGTAAGTTTTTAAGCTGTTGATTTTGGAAAATTCTTGTGATTTCAAATTTTCCAAAAGTTCCTTGGAATTTCTAATTATCCACATCTGATTTACACCACTTCTCGAATATATTGTTGCACAGTACTCTTGAAGTTTCTCCTTCACTACTGTTAATATCTAAGTGAGGAGTAAAGAAAGAGGCTTAGTTGAACATTTACTGGAACCCGCTATGTACATGTATCTGTTTTTGTAAGGATGAAGTTTCGGAATCCAGTATAGAAATGGTAATACAAATTCATTTTGGTTGTTTGGAATATTAAAAATATTCAAAACTGACATATGATTTTAAAGAATTTCTTCCTTAGAAAGGAAACTATGAGTAATCGTTGGATTACCACTACTAAAAAATAAATCAAGGTTCCTCTAAAATACGTTTAATATAATGGGCCTTACAAACAAAGACAATGTTGTTACCTGCTTTGTCAGCAGGGACCAGTACGTACTGATCATCTAATCTATCTAATTCTTCTTTCACTTCTGGATTATTGAATACAGAAATATAGATGGTTCTCATATTGCCCCTCAATCTTTTAATGCGCGATTTTGACATGCATCTGATACATTTAATCCATTCTGACAAAGTGCCAAGGTCTTCTTTTTCATGTTATGTATTCCGGATTTCTATGTGTTTATCTATGATCTTGTTTGGTTCTTAAATAAAAATATAGTTTTTTCCGGTTTACAAATGGAGTCTTACACAACACAACAACAATAGTCCCATTAAGCTGTATGGCCTCCCTAATCACTGTTACATTAAAATAAACTTTTGAGCAATTAAACTGTGTCAATTATTTTTGACTTTGATCTTTCCTGTGACCTTACATGTAATTTTAATCTTTAAAAGCCCTTATATTTCTCTATGTCCATTTTATATAATTCTTTAGAGGATAAACTTTATATAACTCCATAAATGAGAGCATTACAACGAAAGCCATTTAAGAGATCAGACTTACATAAACTTCTTGAGAATGAGTTTTAAGAAATGAGACTATGTTAGGTGTTTTAATGTACCAGATGAATCAACACTTTTATTCATGCTACAATGCCAATTGTACTACATGTAATTGTACTAAATATTCGGTTTTATTGTTTTCTTTTTCAAGCTTTTAATGTTTCTTCTAATAACGCAGTTACTTTATAACGATATGGAATCAAGATTTTGATATACTGTCACAAAATATTAAACTTGATTGAGATCGAGATTAAAAGGTTTGCAGTTCTTAAATTATAAATATTCAAATTATATACATCTTTGTATTTAAAAAAAAATTGCTGAAATAGGAATTATACATTTATTGACCACAGAAATAAAAAAGATATTCTCATCCAGGTAGCTCTGTTTCGCTGAAAAATATTTTCCTCAAGCTCATTTAGTTATCTTATATTTGATTAAAAAAAGATTGCTCTATAAATATGTGATATATAGCATTATATTGATCGAGAAGACACAATACTTTGTACTTTTTTTGTAATCATTTCCTTTTCCCTACAGGATAAATTACAAAAAAGCTACTGATCAATGCATCATCTAAATAGATTCTCTAAACAACGACGCATATACACACAACACAATTAAGGAAAAAGCTGCCTACCATATACTATAACTTCACATAACTCTGTCATGCTTGGAGTGTAATCAGTTGGGTAGATAACCGTCTTCAATCTTTCGTTATAATAAATGATGTATCGACCATGTTTTATGCACGTAGCATTAAAATCCAAAGAAGGCAGCTCAGGCCCATCTTTATAGCAAAGAAACCAATCTCCTCTGTTGGTAGAGTTTGAAATATAAATGGAAAATCCAGCAAATCGTCCTTTTTGTCTCAATTCTGGAATGAACATTGAAAATGTTTTTGTTTTTTTTTTTTTTATTTGATGCTTAATGCATATACGAAAATATTCTAATAATTGCTCTTACAGTTTTATTTATTTAGTGTCGGAAAACCGTATTAAATGCATAGGTAGCTTTTCACCGTGTTATTAGTTAGTCTAAATACTGCTCATGCTCATTCTTTAACAGACCATATGAAGCACAAAGGGGAATTAACGATAATGCAGAAAACAAATGTTTAAGTGCTTATACATTACAAAATTCAAAGAAAAATAAACAAGATTTGGATCAACTGTAATGAAGAAGTAAACCATTCCCTGTCGACCGGTCATACCCACCTTGAGCCCTTTGTCTTAGCATGATAACGATGGCAGAACATTTTGTATCATAAAATTCGAGCAATTAACATTGTACAGTGTATTTGTAATAAAGGTCATTCTAAAACCATACAATTTTCGATATGTAGAAGTTAAATGATATTGTTGATATCATTAAATTAATGGACCCGTTTGTCGTTCTTAGATCATGTTTTTGCCTAACTTATCAACTGAAAATACATGTGCATATATATATATATATATATATATATATATATATATATATATATATATATATATATATATATATATATATATATATATATATATATATATATATATATATATATATATATATATATATATGATATGATATGCACGTCAATGATATATTGCTAAACAAAAAGGGGAGTTGATAAGAGAAAAATTTGGTGGCATTGATAGACAAGAATGTTCTTATTATGCATTTTAATTCCATATGAAGACAAACAATAAACGAAATAACTGAAAGTTTAGAATAAATATAAAATCTATACTTAGACTTTTGCCGTAATCCATAAAAAGTATCCTAATACTATGAATACTGTAGATTTCACCAAGGTCAACTTTCCACCACACACTTGTTTTTGGGGACATTCCCCCAATAAGGTCGCTCCTTGTGCATGATGATGTGTGTCTGTCAACTGCATTGCTTGCAATATACCAAGTTGAATTATGTGTAGGAGGATTAAACGTTAATATCTGACTGGAAGCTTTACCAACTGATAAATCATCTAAAATAAAAACAACAATTTTATAAGTTAGTAATATTTAAAAACTTAGATCTACGTTACTGCGTATCATAGAGAATATAATGTACATGTATTATAGTCATTGGACCAAAGTATTCGTCAGTGACTCAATATGGCTGCGATTTTTGTTTAAAATTACTACTCATCAGATAACATCTTCCTGAATTGAAATACTATTTATCTAAATTTAATATGTTTAATCATCTTTCATTCTTTCTTCTTAATTTTAGTCTTAGCGTGATCGTTAAATAAATTTGCTGAATATAAAATAGTCCCCCCCCCCCAATTTAGAAACATGTTACTACCACGATCAGCTGTTCACAGATTTGAATGCTTCCTATTGCAGGTACAAAACAACCAACATTTTGTAAAGGAAGAAATAAGTTCAAAACTAGTTTGCCAAAAAAAAAAAACAACAACAACAAACAAACATAAAACAAACAAAAAAATAAATAAAAGCGATAGAAATTAGTATATGTTTCTAAAGAAAATTTACAAACTTTAAATTGTGCTGCTTTTTCATTCCTATTAGAATTCAAGAGTTTAAATTCAGATATGTATTTCCTATAAATCAGCAGTCAATATTTACAGCCTTAAACTCTTGGTAGTTTGCTCCCTTGATCTAGATGCACTGATATTTTTTTTTTTTTTTTTTTTAAACCATCAGGCCGCGAGTATTGTATTCAAATTAAAAAAAAAAATATTTCCTGTATCTTCAACGTGGTATGGTAATTTTTTTTTGAAAAATAAACTTTTTTAAATGATTAAAGCAGGAATAATACAGTGAACAACATATAAGATATCAACTTGGCAAACAGTAATATCCAATAAATAATGCAGAGCTTTTTAAATCGGTCCTACTAAATAGAGAACCTCAGAGAACCCTAAAGAACTCAAGGTTTATTTGGTCAATTCAAAAAATTTTATGCATTAATGAGTTTATTTTTACTCTATAAATCATATTCTATAAAATTAATAGCAGGATTATTTTATGGATGTTTTCCCTCGAAAAAAGTTGAAAGATTAATGTAATATTTTAGGTCATCCCGATCCCGACTTAATTTCAACAGCAATAATTTTACCACTTTTTTTCACATTATTTTCTATTTAATTTTATTTTTTAAGTTATATAGAAATCTTAGCCATTTGCTCTCGTGTAAAGCTTATTTGAAAAAAAAAATACTTAAAATCACACAAACTCAAAGTATGATGAAGTTTTCAGAGATTAGTATTCCGTTGAAATTAGGCAAAAAACCTAGCACAAAATTCCTTTTTTTTTAAATTTTATTTTGTTTTTGTAATATATAGGATATTTAAAACAAAAATATTTAATTTAAAAACAATAAATAATTAAAAATCATTAGGGTTCTTAAGAGTTCTCTGTTTAGTAGTGCCCTTTTTAAATACATGTACATGTATCTTAATTACAATTATGTTATCAAAATTGCAATACTAAATGAATGATGGGACGATGAGATTAATCAGTACTGAGTAACTTTATAACAGCTTCATGACTACACATGCACATGCATTATCATTGTCCATTGAAGTAATGCTATACCTGACGTATTTTTTTTTTCAAACTAAAAATCACATTGTGTTCGTTTCCATCACTTGTCATCCATGACTGAAATTTTTACTACAAAAGATCTACATGTTCGTCATACATGTTACCAACTGAATGCTATAGCAAGCCAAAAGACAGAAGTTGTAAGGGATCAAATAATACTTATCACTTTTGCCTCATTTTATAGCATCTTTCTGAAATAGTTGTGCTTCAGGGGTATTTTTTATTTTGAGAAAAAGGACAGAGGAAATTTATATTATCATATCTTTTTTACTGACTCATGAACATACCAATTGTTTCCCCTTTCACAGTTATTTTTTTTTATTTCATTGAAATGGAGTATAAAAATAAATTTCCAGTTATATCCATTGTGATTGTTCTCAAGCTCGGTTTTAATTTTAATAATTATGTAGTCTATGAACGTAAATACAGACAATTTGCGCAAAGGGATCTCTCAGCTACACATTAAATATTTGCTGCGACATCACATGACCCGGTGGATAAGGTGACTGACACTGATATATTTTTATCGTGTTGTAAATAAATCGTTCCGGCTCAAGTGCATAACACAGTTTTTATTTTTTTTGTTGCATAAATAAAAGTCATTGCATCCTAATGTAAAAGTGCCATAATGCTATTAGTGTATAAACCATTTTATGAGAATTTCAACTTACCCACATATTCGAGGGTAATTTATTTCCGTTCTTCATCGTAAATATGTTCCCCAAATGAAGTCTGGGAACATATTGTTAAGGTTAGGGAACATATTGTTAAGACTTCTACTGATTCTGTTGTTTTTTTTCCACTATCATAATTATTGTTTTTTCTTACCGATTTTGTGCAGACGATTTCTCGAAAACGCCTCGATAGATTTTCATGAAACTTTCAGCAAATGGCACATCATCTGAACTAAACGTGTTTTCTTTTATTGTGCTGTCCTCACTTCCGGTCACGAGAAAGTTGCATTTTGTCCGCCAGTGTACTCAAAAACGGTTTAAGATTGCGTCTTGAAATTTTCAAGGATGATAGATTGTGACTCGTAGATGTGAATTTCCTGTTTAGCGTTTGTTGCCGTGACGTCCGTTGGCCACTGGAAGTAGTTTAAATATATGCGAATTTTATTTGTTTTTTCTTTTGAAATGTTTATAAAAGAGACAAACATACTTCTTCGAGTCATATGATTTCCACTGGTAGCTATTTCTTCCAAACCGGAAGTAGTCGAAAAAATGAGCATTTTCCTCGAAACTGTGAAGGATTCCTTCACACTCAGTGAAGATTTAAAAGTCATTTTGAATACTTCCGGTCGTACCGGAAGTGAATGAAAAAGACCGAAAGTTGTTGAAATTGATAGATTTCACTCTTTTATGTGTTGCTAAACATATTTTGAAGAATTTATATGAATACTTTTTTCTTCATTTAAAATTCTTTTACCTACTTTATTAAAAAAAAAAATGTCCTAATCAAGATCATTTTCTTATCAGAAATCTAATGAAAGACCTGCTCGTTGCTCGCAAGAAGATCTCATCTAGTTTTTACTTTGTGTCTTATTATGTAGCCCCGAAAGAATTCAGGCGACTAATTGCTATTGTACGCCTAAAATCTGTGCCCGGGGATTTTCTCGCAGATGGCTGGGACAATCTTCCTGAACTTTCCACAAAAGAAGATCACTAGCGGTACTTGCTCAGTGCAGACTTACAGTTTCAAAATGGCTACTTTACGAAAAGTGAGGAAATTTGTCCGGGAGTTTTCTCACTGGTCCCTTGAACATTCATCATGAAACATAATAGAAATGATGATCAGTAAATGTAGTTGAGCGATTCACATTTAAAATTTTCAAATTGCAAATCGTTGCCATGGAAACAGAGGAAAAGTGAAAATTCTTTAACTTCGATTCTCTCGGTAACTGCTCAACAATCATTTTGAAACTTCAATGGATGATTCCTTGCAGTGTGTCAAAGTGATTTCTTTTTTTAAAAAAAATCCTGGAATTTGCCGCACACAGTTACCATAGAAACAAAACAGAAAAGGTATTATGCTCACATATGTTCTCAGAGGTGACTTAGACAATCTTGATGAAACTTGACAGAAATTATAAATAGAATCTCTAGATTTGCAGTCAGCATTCAAATTTTTCTAAATTCCTACCGTTGTCATGGAAACGAACGAGAAGTGAAAATTCTTTAATATACATTTTTCTCAGTTTTTCCTTCTACTGTATCAAAGTGATTTCTGCGAGAAAAAAAAATGGATTTGATTGCAGTAGGTTTATCGCATTAGCCACCGGAAAAAAGTCGTATTTTGGTTCACCTTAGTTTTGTACTCGAGTGTTCTCATAGATTGCTCTCAAAATCTTTATTGAACTTTACAGAAATAAAAATCACCAAAACCCTAATTGTGCATCAAATATTTTATTTTTTTTTTCAAATTTTGTCGCTGAAGCCAGGTACAAACAAATGATTTGAGAAAAGTCGCAGTCACGTGATTATTGTATGCTGTTGGAAGTTTCTTTTATAAAAATCATTTTTCCACTTTTTCTCCCAACGTTTTTGTTATTGAATATATTTTTGTGAGATTTATAGAGTCAATCTACAGATTTAATATACATATTTGCAGGTTCTTTGTACGAATGTCCAAAAACGTTATACATAACGTTTATTACCGTTCACGGTAGCTCAGTCGGTAGAGCGCTCGCTCAGTGATCGGGAGGTCGTGAGTTCGAATCTCGGCCGCGAATGACTTAAGTCGATAAAAAATGGGTAGCAACTGTTCCTTCGCCATGCGCTCGGCACTTTGAAGTGAAAGTTGCGGGTCTTTCGGATGAGACCTTAAAAACCGAGGCCCCGTGTCACGGCAGGCGTTGGCACGATAAAGATCCCTCACTGCTCAATGGCCCTGAGTGCCGAGTAAAGGTCAAAATTTGAAGCCCTTCACCGGTATATGGTGACGTCTGTATATGAGTGAAAAATTCTCGAATGGGACGTAAAACAACATACAATCAATCAATCATAACGTTTATTTCTGATTTTTTTAAATCAAACTATATATCGTTATCTTTATTATCTATATCGAATTTTTCAAGTTACAGTAACTGTGTAATTGTAGTACATATTTGTTATGAATGCAGAATAAACCTCTTTGATGAGGAAAAATGACTAATTCTTTATTTTCAACGTGTTAAACACTACAAATTATTCACTTTTATTTTCATTGATATTCGTCAGAACTGTTGTTTAGGTTGAAAGCACTGAGTTTACAAGGAGTGTGATTCGTGTGCTAAATAAGCCTTTGAAGGAGGTAGAGAGGACAGAATACCTTTTTGATGCCATTGCTAGATTAGTTTATACAAAAAAAAACTTCGGTTGTATATTTAGTATAGCGGCGTTACTTGTTCTCTTTCTAAACGATTAATAAAAAGCATGTTTTTGATAAGTGTCGTTTTTCTCCGATAATTTTTTGTTGAGTAATGCTTGATTTTCATAGGTAGTTTTCAAACAAAACAAAAACTAATAAATGTTAAGTCAAGAAAGTTATTCTGCCTTTTTAATCACCCCCTCCCCCCAAACCAACCCATCCACACACGCGCGCGCGCGCGCGCGCGCCTCATCCAGAATAACAACATAGAATATTTCTCTTAACCCGAAATCTACCTCTATGATCGACTTTATATCTACTAAAATCCAAAATAGATTTTCTTTAAAGTTTGTTTGCACTTGACTCAGTTAGTTAATCAGCGAATTTCTGTACAGGTGAACAGATCTAGAGAAATTAAATTTACTTTTTGTCTTAAAGTTATTCTGATGTTTATTAATAAAATAATATAATATAATATTATAATATATCCCTGATATATGAGTTTACAAGTATATTCCGCTGTCATGATCCTTTTTTGATTATGCGCAGATCTAGGGGGGGGGGGTCCCTGGAATTTGCAAAGTTATTAAAAGTATATACTAAAGCCAGAAAAATGACTATGGACACCCCCTCCCCCCCCCCCCCCCCCTTAAGAAACGTGTTTTTTGTTTTTGTTTTTGTTTTTGTTTTTTTTTTTTGCTTGTCAAGAAATTTTTGGATTAGATTTTTTTCGTTTTAGCTGGAATGAACCCCCCCCCCCTCCCCGAAAAAAATTCCTGGATCTGCGCCTGGTGTAAATCATCTTATTTACGATTACTTCATCTTAATATAAACCACTTGTATTAGTTAAATCATTTCCGGTATCAGTAGTGACTAAAAACTAGCGATATTATTCTAGGGTTAGTAGACATGCTGTTTAGACTTGCGTAACGAAGGTCATTTTGCGCGCACGTACATGCATGTGCGTGTGCATGCAATGCGTAAAATGACCTATATGTTTGATATAGCCGTAACTTTTATATTTTTTGATGAAATGCTTTGATACTCAGAATATTAAGATATATTAAAAGTGTTGACAAAATGAATGTTCATCATGCGCGAAGGAATGCTAAAAATAAATTATATATTTGATTTAGTTCTTACTTTTACATTTTTTGATAAAATGCATTGATACTCAAAATATTGATATATTAAAAGTGTAGACAAGATGACATGGTCGTTATGCACATGCAAGCAAGGAATTAAAAAAAAATACATGTATATACTTGATATAGCCATATCTTTTATGTTATTGATAAAATACTTTGATACTCAGAATATAGACATTTAAAGTGAAGAGACAATGATGTGGTCAACAAGAACATGCAAGCACGAGCGCGCGCGTGAAATAACTTATATAACTGATATAGGCGTAACTTTTATATTTTTTATTGAAATGCTTCGATACTCAGAATTTATAATCATATTATAAGTGTTGACAAAATAACATGGTCTTCATGCACATACATGCACGAGCGTGCGTGCAATGCGTAAAATGACCAATATATTTATGTTCCCCAAACGAAGTTTGGGAACATATCGTTTTTACTCTATTTTTCTTCTTCTTCCTGGGTACTTTTTTGTCCGCGAGTGATCTCAGAAACTATTCATCCGATTGAGGTGAAACCTTTTTAGAATTAATAGGCATGTTATGTAGATTTACGGAACGAATGTCCTTTTGCGCGCATGCATGTACGTGATTGCGCGAGCGATGTGTGAAATGATTGATATACTTACATAGATGTAACTTTTTTTTAATACTCAAAACTTTGAAACTCAAAACATAAAGATGTATAACGGATATAGACAAAATGGCATTGTCAAATTAGCATGAACGCACGCGCATACAAGTGTGTTTCGCTCCGATAGGCTGAATCAAAAATCTCAACAAATTTCTTGTTGTTTTTTTTTTTTTTGTTTTTGTTTTTTTTTTTTTTTTGATAAAATACTTTGAAATTTGAAATATAGGTTTATATAATAAAATTCAACAAAATATTTTACGGAAATTTGTGAGAATATGCGCATGCATGTGTACTGTAATCTGATTGGCTGAAAGGTTAAATAGCTATAATTTCTTTAGTTTTCTACAAAACAGGATGAAATTTAAATATATATAAGGAATAACTGTCTAATTTTTTGGTTTCATGATGTGATCAATCGATTGGGTTGCGTGATAATTTGCATAAACGCCGAAGGCCAATCGATTGATCATCGTCATGAAACCCAAAAATCTGACAGTTATTCCTTATATTTACATGCACTTGATTCTGCAGATTCACGTGCTACAAGTTCCGCTTCTGTCTCTATTTGTCCCGCCCCGCACGTGATTTTTTTTTTCACCACGCCTATCGATGAACCAGTAGATTTATGAAGAAATAAAGTATTTTTACTATTTGAAATTTTATCTCGGACAAAGACATTTGAAATGTATATATATATATATATATATATATATATATATATATATATATATATATATATATATATATATATATATATATATATATATGAAATCTAGAAAATACACGACAGCACATGTGTTGAAATCAGTTTGGCTAGGATTGTAGGTAGTTATATCTTCCTTATTTTTTTAGCGAAAGAAGACGAAATTCTGAGTATACGAAAATAAGTCTCTACAATAGGAAATCATCAAAAATGAGTCCGAAGACATACACGTGTGCTGAATTCTGATTAGTTAATATTCAGGTTTCTTTTACATTCTACGTTTTCAGTTAAATTTTGTGAAATCTAAAATGCAGCTCTTTATTAGGGCATACTATGAGATGATGGGGAATTGTCGAAAACACGTGCAAGCACGTGTACTTAAATCTGATTTGGTTATGCTTATTTACCTATATGTGCGTTGTTATGTCCACAAATGATTTAGAAAATAAGATTTAAAAAGTCTATAATACTAAGATTATGCTTAATTTAATAAAGCTTATAGGGACTAGAACACCAAAAGGGAGTACGGGAGCGTTTGGGGAACATCTGTAACGGTCTCCGTTACAATCAGAACTTGCTGATATAGCTGTATCTTTTAATTTTTTCAATAAAATTCTTTGATTCTCAAAATATTTAGATATTTTAAAAGTGTTGTCAAGAAGACATGGTCATCATGCACATACATGCAAGTGGGCGCGCTTGCAATGCTTAAAATGACCAATATAATTGATATAGCCGTAACTTATATATTTTTTGATGGAATGCTTTGAAGCTCAGAATATAAAGATGTATTAAAAGTGTAGACAAGTTGATATGCATATCGTCATCATGCAAATGCATGCAAGTGCGCGCTCGTGGGAAATAAGACTTTTAAAGGGAGTAGGGGAGCGTTTGGGGAACAAATGTAACGGTCCCCGTTACGTTTCAATTAAAACTAGTTTATATCGAAGTGAAATAATTTTACTTTCATCCCAAGCAAGATTCAAGTACAGAACATTTTCCTATTATGAATTTTTATAAAAACAAAATGAAAATTAAGCCTTCTTAATTACTTTCGCCAGCCTGTGTTGAACACACATACAAATTCTACCTCTAACCATGGTCCTGTAAACGGGGACATTTCAAAGTCTCGTTTTTTTTGCAATATCGTATTAAATGTAAAAAATTTCAATTGAAAGAAATTATAAAGGTAATGTCGTAATATTCATGGAGTAATTGCATACCTTGGGGCTTAAAACACATGAACTTTATAAAACGTTCTAACACTTTACATGTGGTTTGAAATAAGACGTGAACTTTATGACACTCTCAAGCTTGCAGTGACTTGACGTCATATTCCATTATGACATCATATCTTGGTAGTTCAGAGGAGTGACTGCATAGGATGGACTGTGATGTTTTTCGGAAGCCTTAGCATATCCGCGTTGAAGATTGAGGAAATTCAGACAGTTGCTGAATGCTGTTTGAGCGCAATAGACATGAAGAGAGAATGTGAAAATGAAGTTAATCCACTAACCTTTTATACATGTCTGTTTGGAAATAAATGAATTCTGATGATACTTTCTTTTTACGTTCACTCTTTTAGTGGTAAGGAGAAACCCACGAATTCATGTCCACCATGAAAGTTTAAATTTCCAAATCAAAACATTTATTTATTACAATTTTCAAATCACGAAATTAAATCTCATCGAACCTACATTTTTTCTTCAAACTACAAAGAGTTTACCCCATGAAAAAAGTGATTTTACAGTACCTGATATAATAATTTGGACAGAAATTTAAAACCAAAATGTATAAATCTCTTGAAAAATCGAACATAATTATAAGTTCTAAAATTCAATTATTCAATTTCAATTCTGTATTGCAAATTTTAGAATCTGCAACAGTGTATAAGATAATAGTTTGGAAGATTTGAATTTAGCAGATGTATTTCGTTATTACGAATTCAAAAAATTGTTGTATCGATTTCAAAATACTGCTACAACGAATTCAAAAAAAAGTTTAAAGAGGAAATTCGTTCAAGCAGATTCCCTCATAATGTATCGATATGTCAATATATTAGTTTGTGAAGCTTGCAAGAGACACAAGGATATCACATACGAGGACTGAAGTTTTTGAGATATACTGTATATTCTTCTTTCTAATGAACCTTTATCGGTGAAAATTGGTATATACTTTCGACAAACAATAAAATTAATAAAAGGAAGAAATATTTTACAAAGATTTTATTTCTTCTTTTCAATGTTATATTAATGTATCAATGGTAAGGGTACCCGGCGCAGTCACGAAATCAGTTATTGAAAATATGTAACACCAACGTTAAAACTCCCGGTTGACCGATAGTAAGAACGAAAATAATTCAAATTATGTGTATAATTTTTCCAATTCAATTTTGACTTCCTTTTTATGCAAATCTGTTAGAATTTCGATCAGAAAGACGGAGATCATTAGAAAAATGTAAGCGCGGTATAGAAATCTGATAAAGACGACTGAATGGATTTTGACGTCAAGCCGGCGCAGCGAGCATAACTAAAATTTTGTGTAGCGCTATGGAGAACTCTTGTACAGACTAAACGACCTGCTAAAACAATAACAATGCGATAAAACATGTCTAAGGGTTTTTTTCTTCGGTATATAATAATTCAACCAAAGTAAAAACAAAATCTCCGGACGACCATCAATTACTATGGAATAAATAACATTGACCCGTGTTGCATAAATCGGTACTGCAGGATGTTATGTCAACCCGTATATGACACTTAATGTATATTTTTCACTGGGGTAGCAACAGCACAAGTTTTATTTTGTATTTTTAAAAGAATTGTTTAAGATTGATTGATTGATTGTTTGTTGTTTTACGTCCCATTCGAGAATTTTCCACTGATATAGAAACGTCGCCATATACCGGTGAAGGGATTAAAATTTTGACCTTTACTTGGAACTCAGGGCCATTGAGTAGTGAGGGATCTTTATCGTGCCAACGCCTGCCGTGACACGGGACCTCGGTTTTTAAGGTCTCATCCGAAGGACCCACAACTTTCACTTCAAAGTACATGGCGAAGGAACAGTTGCTACCAATTTTTTATTGACTTAGGTCAGTCGCGGCCGAGATTCGAACTCACGACCTCCCGATCACGGAGCGAGCGCTCTACCGACTGAGCTACCGTGAACGGTCAGAATCGTTTAAGAATAGAGACCGTTGGATTTTTTGGAATGTTATGTGTGACAACAGAGAAGGAAGAGTAAACTTCCCGATAAACATCCCCAGCTGATGTGACGTTAAAATGACGTAGTGATGCTGCTCCAGGTCAATGGACATATATATGCGTGTTTATAATTTCACCGAAAGTTATTTAATTATCCTACAGATTAGAAATTTTGCACATTTGTTTTATTTGTTCTTAATAAAATGTTAAAAGAATTTTCATGAATTTATTTCTGTTCTTTGTGGAGTAAAAGTAAATGTCTCAATAATTTCCGAAAAGCCCTCGTATGTAGTAAATTAGTACAGAAAAAGAAATACTCGGGGTGCCATTTACAAACATGTCTAAACGACACCTATGTTATTGAATACAGTCTGCTCTTTTAAAATGAATCTAGTTGGCTTACCATATTCATACGTGGGAACAAGTCCAAACACAAGAAATAGAACATTCAAAATTGCACCTGTAACAGAATCCATTCCAATTGCAATTGAGAACAAAATGAATTATCAGGAAGTCAACGCATGTGTTTTTAAATAAAATTTTAATATGGTGGGTCGTATCTGCTTAACGAAAATGTAAAATCTTGATGGTTATTCGAATAGGAAAAAAAGTACATAGAATGCAATGCCTATTTATATGAAAGAAATCCACAGATAAAATCCATGCTGCCAAGAAATGACCAGAGAAATTACACTGTACGGAGACCAAGCATCAAGGATTGCATCAACAGAATTGCAAATATATGCACATTTGAAAGGCCTTCAAATATTTCATTAAATACATATTGAAGTTTTATCCACGAATCCTTTTATAAATTATTCATTATGCCATTAAAATATATGCGACAGGAAACGAGCACCTACTTTCAATTATATGTGTTAAAGTTTTTGAAAAGAGGGTCAAACTCCAAGGCCAAGGTCAATGAATCGAAATTGTTGGTAACCAAGGGAAGGACTTGTCACAATATATACACGTGAAACACGAAAGCCCAAGCACCAAGTGTTCCCAAGTTATGGCCAAGGTTAAAGTTTTTCAAAAGAAGGCCAAACTCCAAGGTTAAAATCAAAATTGTTGGTACCCGAGGAAAGGTCTTGTCACAAGAAATACACATGTGGAATATGAAAGCTCTGACACCAACTGTTCAAATGTAAAGCTTTTTTACAAGTAGGTCATACTCCTAAGTCTAGGTCAATGAATCGAAATTGTTGGTACCCAAGGGAAGGACTTGTCACAAATACATGTATTTTCGTGTACATGTGAAACATGAAAGCCCAAGCACCAACTTTTCAAAAGTTACGGCCAAGGTTGAAGTTTTTCAAAAGTGGGTCAAACTTCAAGGTCGAAGTTGTTGGTATCTGAAGGAAAGTATTTTCATAATGTACATATGTGGAGTATGAAAGCGCTAGCACCAACTGTTCATAACTTATTGCCAAGGTTAAAGTTTGGAAACAAATTGCAAATATGAGTCAAACTCCAAGGTCAAGCTGTAAAATATGATGTTACCCAAAGAAAGGTCTTTTCACAAGAAATTCACATGTGAAACATGAAAGCCATAGCTCCAACCAAACAAAGGTTATGGACAATGTTTAAGTTTTTTCGCTCAGACAGATAGACGGGGCAAGAACGATATACCCTGAATCTTCGATTACGGGGGCATAAGAAATGCTGAAAAAAATAACACATGCATGTATATTCCTCTAGCATCAATTATACCCACGCTAAATGTTCAGCAAAAGTTTATCAAATATCATATCTGGGTGTATATTACTAACATGTAAAGGTAACTTAAAAGTTATTGATTGATCACGGAAAGGAACAGTCACGTAGTTGCAGTTCCCTAAAAGGACACTGAAAAATTTCCATACCATACCAAAATATTACTGAAATATATATCAGTGGTAACTAAATGATATCATAATTCTTACTTAACGTCGTCTTTGTGATTAAAAAGCGTTATTTTGTGCAAGTATTTTTCACCCTACTTAAAATAAGAGTACAGATTTGCTCTTTTAGTAGAAACAAATATTTCAACTTTTTTCAACTATTTTAACTTTTTTTTAAATCCGGGTGCTGGGACTTGATTCTGCTTTGAAGAATAAGTGGAACATTTTTAGCTATTATACGCATTCGCTGCAAAATTACGAGTACTTCCCAAAAAGAACAAACTAGCTTCTAGCACTTTTAAGGTAAGGGATGTTAACCTCTTTTAATGTGTATCAATCTTTATAGCCTAAACAACTGGATGCCGTTGCACTAGTGCCATTTTTCTACATTCAACTTAATACTCAGTAATTCTAATTTTATACCAGTCACGTGACACACAGCTGATACATGACATGTAACTGATGTTAAGTACACAAATCTATTTCTTTTCCTACAATTTTACAGTGATTATTAAATGTAATACACAATATAAATTATTAATCCTAAATTATCCATTACCTTCTTTAACATAGCTGAGTTATTATTATATTTATTATATATATGTATATTATATTATATTACAGATGTTTAGCAGTTCTATTCAAAAAGTTAAGATTTGTTCGTTCTAACTAACTTTTGAAAATTAAAGTTCCCTTTAAGACGTTTTCAATTTATGGCATTTTTAAGTTCTCTTTGAGGTTAAAATCCTACGTTCCACCATTACAAGTTCTTCAGATATTGTTAAACATATAAATCATCTCTGTTTCTTCATATATGCTTTGCCTTACATTTTTAAATTATAATTCTCTATCTTGACACTTTAATTTAAAAACAGGTAGTTTTTTTTTTTCAGATTTACTGTTCATACCCGTTTTACACCTGTCCCCTGTGTATCCTGGCCTACATAGACAGTTTCCATTATCTATGTGACATCTCTGCTCTTGACAGTTTATGGGGCAGGGTTGGTCACAGCTAACTCCATAAACTCCCTTTTTAGCACAACCTGTACAAGAATAAGAAGAACTTGATGACAGATACCGGCTATTTGGACTTTTTCAACGTTTTTGTCGTTTTGCATTGTCAAGATGAATAACTATGAAATAAGTACTTACTGATCAAATGAAATACAATGTAGAATTACTAGATTCAATGACTTCATCTTCTTGAATCTCTTTTTATTTCATATTGCTTATTTACTCCTCCTTGTAAAGAACAAGGTACGTTTTCAATACAAATCTTGCCCAGTTTTTTTTTTTCAAAAATATGAAAGAGATGTAAGAAATTAAAAGTCATGCTTTCTGAGTCGTTGAAATTCCATGCAGTAAGAAAATACAAATCGTTTTTCTCATACGACTTCCTAAAGGCTAATTGTGACGTCATAAACTTGTGCATTTTCCCGTATTTTCTTAAAAAGTTGCAGAAGACATCAATTTTTCAGTGAAATTTTTTCTCAGATAATATAGAGCACATGCATCGCCCACAAAGATTTTCAGATATATAATTTTTCAAAGGATTTTACACAACATATCCGAAAATTGCAATGGGCGACGGCTGTGGACACTATTTTCTTAAGGAAAATACCCCCAGAAATGAGTCATTTTGAGGCTTTTTCTGTTAAAAACTTAGAAATGTACCAAATTAATGACGTCATATTTCCAGAATGGTCCTTCTTCATGCCGTATTTTTTCATGATTTATCACATTCATATACTCAACTCATATTTAAGCCAATACCATAACTTTTTAAAAACATTTTTTTAGGGCACAATAAAGCCCAAACCGTACCTTCTTCTTTGGAAGACAGACGCACATGTGACAAACACTAACAATGGTTATTCTAAACGTCGAATGCACTTTTCAAGAAAATGTGACTTATTTAAAATCATTCAATGTAGTAAGCATTATTTGATCCTTGAAATATATATATGAGGATTCCATATACTGTGAAAGTTAACGTTAAAACGAGTTACATTATTGTTTAACCCCTTCACTCCCACACCGGCCAATTTGACCGGTGGCGCGTTAAAATACGACTTCGCGAAAAAAGATCTCCGTATCTGTTTTATGATAGCATAAAGGTATATAAACTATATATCATCTATTTGGAAATTTTCTCTACTTTTTAACGATGTAAAAATTTTATGTCGTAATATCGGTGATGAATGGATTTTACGTTTTGAAGACATACATGACTTTTTGAAAATGGCGCATTTTTCCAGAGTAATTGACGATTTTCCCGACGATTGACATTTTTTTCCTGATTAACTTAATAAAGAAAGTATGAGATATTCTTAAAGCATATTTTCTGGCTTTTAAAATATGTAAAAATCGTTGTTATTACTTTAAAATATTTTTTAAAAACCAGAATTTTCTTGCACTTATGTGTTTTTTTTCTTGTTTTTATTCGTAATATTTAAACAAAGCTCAGCTTTACGTGTATTTCTGTACTGAAATAGGGAAAACAAAATAAAGCTGGTAAAAGTAGAGAAAATTTCCTTTTCAACAAGCCTTTACAAGTCTTCTTACTCTCAGTATTTTTTTAATTACGATAGTTTGAATTTGTGACCTTCGCATAATTTTTGTAGAAAAATCGGGGGCGATCAATATTTAACGTCAAGGTCTATATTGTTGCGTCTTACTCGGAACAACATATTGTTTTATAAGTGCTATTTTAATATATACTTTTAATGAAATAAATGCTTAATACAAAATAACTGGTTTAAAAAACAAATATATACTATCTTTCTACCTTTTGTGAAGTTTAGTTTTTTTTAATATAATGAATTTATCTATAATATTACATGTACAATAATGATCAAAAAAAAAAAAAAATAATAATAAAAAACGGAAATTCCCTAAACGTCTTTACGTCGAAAAAAAATCAAATTTAATAGTGCTGTATGTTATTTATATTCTTAATATGAACTGTATTTAGATCTATACTGACACGGAATTTATCAACTTTGAAACAAGCACAAAAACTCGCATTTACACGACTCATCACTGTAGGAGTTGATACGAATTGAGATTACCACGTGTTTCCGCCCTGTAGCAGTAAACAACAACATGATGATGATCTGAATAGTGAACGTCAATTTGCATGATTATTTTACTACGAAGAACCAGGGACCTTTATACTAATTAGTATATAGGTCCTGGAAGAACATCACATCAATGCATCAAATAATACGGTCATTCCTTTGGTATTAGAGGTGAGTAAGTATTGACTGAAGAGTTTAAAATTGTCTTTAAAATGCATTAATTCACGTTCAAATGAAAACAAAATGTACGCATGTACGAGATCTTCCTGTATAGGCGTACGTTACCCTGTTTCAGTGTTTGTATCTCGTATTTTAGATTGAAACTGGTTCAACCAATTTGTGTTACTTTTGAAGTGTATGCTTTTGACGACCGTCCATAAGTACCTTTCAAAGTAAAATCAAGTTAAGTTGTTGTCAGTATGAGTGTACATGTAACACTATCACATTCAATTTTTCGCACCATATGCTTCAGTACTTTCATCAGTGAAGACCCACTTGCTAACACCACCATGCACAAGAAGGACCATTACGTGAGGACACAGGTTCTTATTATGACCAATGAAAAGGTAAATTTTTGTTTTGATAGTGACAATGTCTGTATCTCTAAAAATTCTCAATAAAGTGAAATTAATTGCATTTTCTTGATATTGCATTCCCACAAGTTTATAAGAATTTGATTTATATTTTGAAAAAAGTGTGTGATACACATGCTATTTATGATGCATGATTATACATATAAACACACTATTTAAACACACAATATTCATTCGAATTTATGCTCAGAAAGGGGACAAGCTAAACAAGCTGTCTTTTATAGACTGCCGTGGTATTTTCAATCACGTGAAGTATGTGTTAACAATTTCTATTTTCTCAATTTTTCAGTCACTTTCGAACTATCATGTACATGTATACATGATATTCACTGAAAGGCTATCTATCAACACTCCCATGTACACGAACAGCCTTGCCCCAGGAATTTTGCCCAGAAATAACAGTTTTCAGTCCATTGTGTCCTTTTTCTAAACAACCCGGACAGCCAGGTATGCTATTTCTTTTAGTTCATTAATTTAATCATGATAGTTTAATACTAGGTTGATGATTTTTCAGTCCTGATACATTGACTTAACCAAATTATTTAACTACCCTGTACATGAATCACATAATAAATATACTTTTAATTTTAAAAGGAAAATTATTTCAGTGTATTAATTGTAGCGTTCTTATTTTTATATATATAAATTCACATAATCTGTTTCAAATATTTAAATCTTTTAAAGGACAGATTACATGTACTAGACAGAAAATGATGATGTATTGGACAAGTCAAAGAACTTCCTCCAGTCTTTCAGAGAAATGACAGTTGACGAAAGAATGGTGGCCACAAAGTAAAACTGCCATGGTCTTCAACATTTTGTGGAAGATTGAATCAGTCTGATTTAGAATTCAGCTTGCAATAGTTCTGAATTTGTATAATTGGATAAATCATCTCATTTTCAACTTATTGACTTAACAGTTTTGCGTTAAATATTGCAAATGCCATCTATTAATATTTTTTCCCTTCAAGATGACATGTCAAGTCTTTATAGTACCCCTTAAGCACTTTTACCAGAAAAATCTTGTAATGAAATCAATTAGTTTATTTTTTCTTGCTAAATTAAAAGTTGGGGGAAAAATCTATGAAAATAAAGGTCGTTTTTAATGGCATTTTTACATCACTGTTCAGCCAGGCTTTTTTGTAATTTTTTTTTTTTTTTGAGAAAAAAATTTAAAAACCTTTATTAGCCACATCTTTCAGGTAATGTCTAGGACCTGTGGGTGTGTTAATTTAATTTGCATGTAAATAATCTTCATAAATTGGAACAAAGTTGCACTGGTGGAAAGTACTGTTTTTTTGTTTTTGTTTTTGGTTTTTTTTTTATTATTATTATTTACTTGATATTATGGTTGTGATTTTTTTTTTCTTTTTTTAAATTAGAACACAAGGAACCCTGTTTGCAAATTGTGCTTCAAATTTTTGACAACCTTTTTTTTTTAATTACTTGCATTATCAATTTATTATTGCCTTAAAAGACAAAGTCAAATGTTTCTCATCAAACATGGCTAATGAATGCCGTCTTCACCAGCGAAGGGATTTGCTATTCTTCTCACAACCCTTTGGTCTATCTTGCTATCAAAAGTCAGGATTTTTTTCACAAGTTGTGATTGGAGTTTATTGACATCATTTGACCAAGTGCTATAGTAAATGACGATATCTTTATTCAGGATATTTCCTCAGTAATAAAAACCCTTGTAAACAATGATTCATAAGAAAACATTCCATTCTTTAAATTGCTATGGCAGATCATCCAACGCGAAGATTATGTGCACATAATGTAATCTGGAACCTATATTGCAGATAGAGACTTGCAAACTTACTAACAAATAAACCTATCTGCTTATAAATTATTCTTCAGATACTTCACTTTTATAAATGCTTTTTTTTTTATGAATGATGCAAGCTGTGATTCGAGATCAGGTGACGTAAACAATCCTGACTTTTGATAGCATGATAGGCTAAGGGTTTGTGAGAAGAGTAGCAGATCAGAATCATTTGCTTGCAAAGATGAGCAAATGCATGTCACATAAATAAGATGAATGAAAGGATTGTAATGCAAAAGCCATTTATTTGAAAATGAGATTCCAAGTTCCATCAATTATCCATCTTGTGAGGTTTCTTCATGCTTATCAAATGACAAAAATGTTTTAACAAGTAACTTAGTATAGACAGGACATCTGTTAAAAAATTAAAAATATAAGATAATTCTTGTAAGAACTTTTTTTTTTGAAAATGATGAAATAAGTACTTAACATATTATTTTAATATGTGTGTCACTAAGGTTGAATTACATGCAATGACATCTTACGAATTTTATTTCAGTTCACAAGTTTTAAATAAATTTTTGGAATGGCAACCAAGATATGCAAAATAAAAAAGATTACTTCATTTTTTTTTAATTTCTCTCGGGATTTTGTTGTTCACAATTTTTTATGTTAACTATTAGATGATACAGTGCAGGAAACTAATTTTGTTACAGCATCGATGCTGATTTGAATGCTTCCTTTGCTTGCTGATTTGAATGCTTCCTTTGCTTGCTGATTTAATGCTAGTAATCCTTATCCTGATGCTGTTTTATAATTAGGTCAATGCTACCGGAAGGAGCATCATGCTACCGGAAGTAGATAATGAATTTCAGCATTGCCGTTTAAAGCAATAAAAGTGCCTTTTACAATTATTTGATCATAATATCTCACTATGTATCAATAATGTGAATACTTTAACCAATCTTCTTTCTTTTTTAATTTTTTACTGAATTAAAGCTCATTGATTTTCTGATGCTAGTAGGATAATGCTGGTTTTATGTAGGTCAATGCTGGTTTTATCCTATGCTTGCTGATGCTGATCCTGGTAATGCTGTTTTTTAAATGCTGATCCTGATGCTAGCTCGATCCTGATGCTACTAATGCTTATGCTGATGCTGGTTTATGTAACAAAATTAGTTCCCTGCACTGTATATCCATAGTAATTGCCGCATTTCAAAATTAATATACACTTGCAATTTAAGGCAGAATTCTGTACTGTTATGACCTTGACCTCCGTAAGAACAGAAGAGTCAAGATTAAAACTTAATTCAGTAATGTTCTTTGCATTATTTTTGCTCATATCTTACGTACAATATCATGGAATACACAAAAAGTGTCTAGAATGAGCGATAACGAACATACAAAGTATACAGCCAAAAAATGGAAAATGTTGTTGCTTAGCAACCACATAAAGGTCATTTAACAAATATTTGAACTTAAACGGTGTATGGATATTGCAGTTCTGATGCCTTCTTGAGAGTATATTCAGAATTTTCTATTTCAGCATCCATTGTGTAAAATTTTAGCAAGAACATTGAAAAGTGTTTAAAACGTTGATGAAATTTTTGCACGTATTTGACCTCTGACCTCCTAAAAATAGTTCTGATGAGGTCAAAATTTAAGACAATTTATCTGCTGTATATTCTTTTTAATTTTTTGACCTCATGTCTGACTTTAAAATGTGCTGGAATGCATAAATGTGTCTAGGATGAGCAAAAAACGAAATTTTCTGCCCGAAAATTGAAAAATACCCCGTTGCTAAGCAACCCCTTTAAAGTCATTATTTGTAGAATTGAAAAAAAAAGTTTATGTGATTAATGTAGTACAGTATAATGCTTTTTTCTGAGTATATTCCAAATTTCCTATTTCAACATACATCATTGTAAATTTTTAGATTGAAGATTAAAAAGTATCGAAAAATTCGACAAAATTTTGCACTTATTTGACATTTGACCTCCATTTCTACCAATAAGGTCAGTCATTGGGTATCTTAATAGTCATGGAATATCATCTCTAAGAAATTCCCTACAAAATGCATGGTATGCATTACGCCTAGCTTTCTCCTTGGATAAAAGGGTAATAAATAATTTGATAATGCTATGTCAAAAGGTCTCCAAAATCACGTAATATGCGCCGGTAGAGAAAAGGTTAAAAAAATATATCTCAATAGTTCTTTCTTTCAAACAGTTTTTAAATAAAAGACTTTGCTTCCAGAAGTTTTAAGGGATGGGGACAACTACGTAGGAGTGTAATAAATTAAATTACAATTACTTGCCCAAAACCTTCAATTCAATTACCATTACAAGGATTTTGAAATGAAATTAATTAAATTACAATTGTTTAATTACTTTGCAAATGTAATTAATTAAATTACAATTTACAAAAAAAAAGTTTAAATAAATTGCTAAGAACGTTCTTTATATTCATATCAGATTCAGTTACAATATTTTTTTTTATTTACATGTTCATGAAATTTTCAAATATTATGTCCCCTAACCTACATGTATCAGGTTTCAAGATTTTCCTACCACATTGAAGATACTTTCCACTGGCGCATTTGTGACAGGAATAAATAGATACTGACTAGTAGCAAGATTACTCATGATTGTACCTTTATTTGAATAAATTATTTATTAAAATTTGATGTCATTTTCAGCTTTCTGATATTTAAGCATTTAATTCTTATTTTTGGATGTCGTCGGTCCTATAACACACATGGCCGTGCCAGAAAATTATCATACCGCGCTAACGCGCGGTATTCAAATTGTCGGCACGGCCAGGTATATTATTGGACCGACGACATCCAAAAATAAGAATTCAATGCTTATATTTACATTCTCTAATTTTCTCTCTTCATAATTATTTATTTCGATAATCTTTAATATGAATTCAGCACCTTTCAGAACTGGTGTGCTTAATAGACGTAAGAGCCGTGTACATGTATGACGTTGGAAAGTTATATAACGCAAATTAATTCTAAACGCACAGTTGTTGTAATTTTACGTTAATTTAACAGGGTAGTTGTTTGTTTGTTTTTTTTTATTAAATTGAATCAAAACAATATACATTTTTTTTGTTCCTAGAGTGTTGAAAATGCATATAGTTCCTTCGGTGTTTTCTACCGCGTGGTGACAAGGTTTCGCGTGTGTTATTGAGATTTGAACGTCGTGGATTTAAAATGGATTTCATAAAGAAAATACACTGAATGTAAATATACTTACATAAAACAATGGATGCAATCTGCATTCTAACCTATATCTCAAAATGTTGGTATTTGACATATCATGTCTCAAACTATATTTAGGCATAGTCAAATATCTATGAAAGTTCAGTGTAAAACTTTCACCATAGGGCACCTCAGGACACTAATTAACACCTGTTAATCACTTCTAACACAAGATGTATACAAAGGATTAGAAGCCATTAGACTAGGTATGTTAACTAGGTATTTTAATGCATAAGAGTAAACGGCAATTCATAAAAAGGGGAAATATGAAAATTCCTTTAAAAATTAACCATCCAAAAGATCAGTTGAAGATATATACGCTATATAAACGCGACTTTTTTATGTGAAAAGATAATTAAATGATTTGAGAAACATGATGCGTAACCAAAAAATTAAACTTTCCACAAAGTTTTACTAAATAAGTCGTAGTAATTACGAAACAATTAAGCAAAATCTGCAATAAGAATTCAGCCTTTTCATGAATATTGATGACAAAGTGTGTAGACAGTACACAAACACGCACGTCCGCAGGTAATCATAGACGAGAGCTGCGTTGCATTTGGACTACGATTATGAATAAAAGGTTAATATCTGTCATTACAGAGTAGTTGGTTAATACTGTTTGATTTAAAAGTTAAGTATCTTTAAGCATTAGACGTGTGCCATCCATTTAAAAAGTTACATGTATTTGTATAACAAACGGCCTATTTCGTTTTCTTGACGCCATTTTTGTTTATCAATCTAAAAGCGACGGTGTCACGTGATGCATAAATTATAATTTGACTTGTTTATCACGCGTTCATTTTCAATTGTGTAAATTACTGTATTTTCGTAACTTTATTTGGTACACAAAATAAATGAATTTCCAACAATTCTTTTTTTGACTGACGCAAGTTATAGCGTGTATATCTTTAACAGGTTAGGGAAAGTTGATACAAACAAACTTACTTCAAAAATCATGAAAATAACAACCTAAGTCATGTTTATATTAGTAAAATGAATTTTTAACCACATAGAACTAACATTTTCATTCAAAATTTCCCAATAATGTTCTGTAAAGTTATGGAAATTTGTACAGATTTATAGGGATAACGGCAAAAAAAGGGGGGTGCAGCTTCTTTTTCATTCATTGAGCATCAGCGTAATTGAATGTAACTGAAAAATAATTGGGAATTACATGCCCTTCCTCAAAAGTAACTAATTACATTACAATAACATGTAATTGAAAATTTGGCCATTTATAAATTACCGGTACTTTCAATTACATTGAAATTTGTAATTAATTACTGTCAATTACCATTACACATTACAATTACCCAATCCCTGGAATTTTTTTTTTCTATACATGTATCAATAGTTCCTCCTTCTTAGGCATGCAATGCAATTATCCGGTAAAGTGTAAAACTTCCTTGGAAAGAGCAAAGGGTTTGTTCGTCATGTATGCTTCTGTTTTACTATATACATATGTTTAGAAAATGGGAGTTTTTAAACACACAAATAATCAATTGAACATTGGGCAGATTGATGCTTACCATGTACTATCACTTCACACAAGGCTGTATAACTTATAGTTTCGGGACAAGTAACTCCCTTCAATCTTTCGTTATAATAGATAACGTATCTTCCATATTTCATGCAAGTCGTGTTAAAATCCAAGGGAGGTAACTCAGGTCCGTCCTTGTAACACAGAACCCAATCCTCTCTGTTGGTAGAGTTTGAAAGATAAATGGAAAATCCCGCAAATCGTCCTCTTTGTCTCGTAGCTGGAAAGAAAATTTCTTAAAAAATGAATTCGTTGTATTTTATGTGATTTTTGGTCGGATATAAAAAATATCTTCATCGGGCAACTCTTGCAATAGGCTGGTTTAAGAATCGAAAAACCATATAACGGCTTTCATTCATTAAAGCCTGTGCTGCTAGCAGAGCAAGAACAGCGCGATAGACCGCTCGACCATCTAGGCAAGTTCAAAACTTCTTTCGAAAGTGATGGAAATCTCGCGGCGACTTTCACATTTTTCGAGAAGGAAGTGAGAAACAGTTATTTGGACATTAATTTTATTCGATGATAATTATCGATTTATAGTGCATTTAAATTATTATCATTTAAAGCACATTTCATTTACAGTTCCCCTTAAACTAACATAGCTGCCATAAGTGAAGAAATATAAATATACAAAGCACAACAAATTTTCACGTTTCCAAGATACTCATTTCCACCCCAACCCGGGACGGACGGAATCTGTCTTCTAGCAATGCAAGAGCATTGTGCTAGACTGCTCGGTCATCTAGGCAAGTTAAAAAAATGCTTTGGATGGCAATGGAATTTTTGCGGCGGTGCACTACGCTTCACATTCTTTAAGAATGAAAGTGACATACAGCAATATATATATCAATACATAGCTGTAATTATAAAGTTCTTTTCACAGCACATTTTATTGCCCGACGACACAAAGCGCAGTCGGAGGGCCACTATATCCAGTTTTGGTTTATATATCTAACTATCATCCAAAGTATAAAAAAAAATATGGCTAATTGGCAATTATTTTTTTTCAAATATTTATTATTTGTTCGTAGAATATTGCATTTTCCTGTAACCCACTGGTAGGTATTTGTTTTGTTTATTGTAGAAATTAATGAACTGTAATGTGATCATTTAATAACCAATAATAATAATAATAATAATAATAATAATAATAATAATGATAATAATAAAAAAAAAACCCATTATACATCAGTTTGCTACATCATACATTTGATTGAAATGAACCACACTAGAGGTATTTAAAAGACTTACTTTAGTAAATTATGTGAAATAGGTTTCACGTGATTGATTCCATGCATGTTCAAACACTTTGTAATATGCCTACATGTATATGTAGCAAGGCGGGCAAACAAGAAACTCTAAGATAAAGTTAATGACATAAATGATATACCGTATTCTGGTCCAAGGTCCTTGAATAAAATCCTTATACTGTGGATACTGAAGATGTCACCGAGGTCAACTCTCCACCACACACTTGTGTCAGGGGAGTTTCCTCCTATGGCTTTATTACCCGTACATGTTAATGGGTTTCTGTCAACAGCGTTGCTTGCAAAATTCAGAGTTGTATCACGTGGAGGAAGAGGAGGAGGAAGTGTTAATATCTGACTGGAAGCTTTACCCCTTGACAAGTCATCTTTAAAAGAAAATGATAATGTTGTTTGATCTATAACTTGCCATATTCTGAAGATTTTATTTCTTTTTCTTTCCAGGAAGGCATTTGACATACTGTAAGTATAATTCAAATGTATCATTTACTATTTTCCATGTTTAATATTTATGACGCCTTTTTGAAATAAAATATCGTCGATTTGTCATTTTGATTACAAAATATTGAATTAATAGAAATAAAACACTTTTTTTCTCAGCTATGACAAAAACTTAATGAAATGTGAAGATAACAAAAAGTAATCGTGCTATAAAGCAAATCAAACAATTACAAATTTTCTTCAAAACAAACACGGTCGTCTGAAAACAGATGTGGGGGCAGATTTGAATTCTTATACCGAGCTTTTGGCGAAGGAAGAGCCACTGTCTATGTTATAGCTTAGGAAAGAGAATCGAACCGGACCTCCCAATCATGAACCGAGCGCCTTACCACTAGGCCACCGCTATTGGTATGTTGTATTTGTAGGGGAGATATATTTATTAGTTAAAACCCTTAAGGAGGGATTCTTGTCTGGTTTCTGACTAAATGAAATACTCAAAGAATATATGCTTACATGTCTTTTATATTTAGATGTTAAGGATTTTAAAGATCATATTTTTCTTTCTTTTTCGTAATTGTACAATTGGAAACAGTAATTGTAAACTGACTTTGAAATCCAGCAGGGACTATATTTTTGGGCGGAATGGCAGTGTATGAAAATATCTCCTTCTCTGCTTCTCAAAATTACTGTAGAACAATGAATTTAAAAGGCATTTTTAAACAATCAAAGGCTTACGAAAGTTTTTGTAGTAACTGAAATGAATAATAATGGAATAAAGTTTTAAGATATACCAAAGAAATATGATTTTCTCAACAAATGACAATCTTATAGCTTTTGAAAGCTAAGGAGTCTAAGAACAGATTCGAGTAAAATTTCAGTTAAAAAATCTTTTTCTTTCTTATTAAACGGTCAAAACTTTTAGTTTTTGTATCATGTTGTACCTTTACATGACTACTTTACCATACGCAGCTTTGTTAAGGCTGTCCGAAGGCCTAATATGCTTTAGATATACATGTATACTATTTTATTTTAGCTATGTTTCGATTTAAATTTGTAATCTATCTTACATAACAGTTAAGTTGTAAAGAGAGTTGAAAAAGGTATCATAAAAAAGCAATTTTGTGATGTCACATGACTGTGTTGATCACGTGACGGACACCTTTAAATTTTTCTTAAATGTTGCACAAAAATCGCATCGGCACAAGTGAAAAACAAAAATATTGTGAACGGCTTGTTACATGAATCAATTAAACGTATTCTTGGGTATATTTAAAGTGCTGGGAGCAAGTCTGAATTTTATTTCGTAAGAAAATATTTCACGAGAAATTCAAATTATCCACATACAAGGGGTCATTTTCCACACTTCATCGCAATTTATAAAAAAAAAATGGGATAAATTACATGCAATCTCCCAGCAAAATTCAGTTAGAGGACATATTTCTCTAGTAGATTCACACAGAAAATCTTTAATTACAGTGCTGCTATCCCACAAGTTGACATGGGATGGGTTTGGATAGGATTCAGGATTGAGGATTCACGATAGAAACATATAGTAGTTAATCCAATCCTATCCTATCCTATCCTATCCTGTATCCTACAGCCAATCAGATTCGAGTAAAGGTTGATTCATATTTCAGAATTAATTACAAAAACGGAATATGTTTTAAAACGTTTACAAAAGAAATAATTACGATAGAAAATAAACATATTTTGTTTATTAAAGACAAATTAATAATTAACTTCGAGTGACATTGCGTATGATTTAACAGTGAACGATCACCGGAAGAGTCTTCGCATGTAAACAACGAAAAGTTCGGACATAAGAGATCATATTTTCTTCAGCATGTTTGGATGAATAAGCCAATTCCTACTTGTTTTAAAGTTCAATAACATGTAACTGTCTTAAATATGCTCTGTTTGTCTGGATAATTCTACACAAACCGCCAAAGGCGGACTTGAACAGATCGATATCGCAGTTGCTTGGTGCAAGAACATGTAAGCTGGTAAGTATACTACACACTGTACATGTGTGCATGTTTATACATCTCCCCCTTTAAACAATGTTATAATGACTTGAGCTATCAAAATTTTATTCTATTATAATATATACAAAATTCGGGTGTGGAAAAATAGGCAGTGTAGGGAGGGGAGGGGGTTAAAAATTTTCAAATACTATGTCATGATTCAATGTGTTCTAAAACAATAAGATGTATTATGCCTTTTTCAGTTTGTTAAATTATTACTATATTATTTCCCAACTGTGGTTTAAAAAAATGTTTTTTATTTGAGTGCAATTATAATAAAATATAGACAGCATCATTTCTTATGCTACTGTTTAAATTGTGTTATAAGCCAATTCAGCACTTACATGTACATTGTATGTATGACCTATTCTGGGTTATGAATTATAAATTAATCATTCATTATTCTTCATTGCAGAGAATGACACTTGGTTTTGCCTGCCCTCATCAAAATATTTTGTGAGGAAAAAAGGATTTTACATTTAAAAAGTAGGTATGATTATTAACAAGTTTATGCATGGGTATCAGTATAATACATACATATCATTATCTGAGTTAAGATGAAGTTTCTGTAGATTCTCTGAATAAGTGATTTTTCTTCTTTAAAAAAGGAGTAAAATTGAAACTGAAAAACAATGTGTTATTGTTCTGGTCATCATGGTCATCATCATGTTATAATGTATTTTCATAATTTTTTTTCTTATTCAAATTTTAAGCAAAGAAGAAAACAAACAAAAAACATAATTAGATTAATACAAGCAGAAAAATTCAAAATAGAGAAAAAAAACAAACAAATGTACTCATACTAGTTAACAAGTTGACGAGATGAAATGAATTTCAATTTACAAGTAAATGATGTTTGTTTTATTAAGATATGACCATGAAGTTGCAGTATAAAATTTGAGTTTGCTTGATTTCTTTAAATGCATTACTCTGGGAGAGAAAAAGGTAAAATTCAGTCAGTCGTACATGAAATGAGAAAGATAATCACAATTAAATACAGTTTTAATGTATAATTTATATGACAAAATTGCACAATCTACATGCATATATTGTTATAATCATGATAATAATTGTTTTTTTAGGACGATCCTGCATATTTGCTGCTGTACATATTGCAGTTCATCTCATCTGCTGCTGGAATAAATATAAAAGATGTTCAAACTACTGTACAAGAGCCCCCTAGAGTCTGAAATCATGATGTTTTATTAAGGAGATCAGTGTGTGAAGTATTTGTTTTCTGTGCATTGTTGACAATGTTGAAACTGTGCGGTTACTTATGATTAGCTCTTTGACACAAACTTTGACATTTGAAATTCAATTTGAGTGACGGACAAGCAGGCGAAATCATATGCATGTAAAACATCATATAATTGGAAAAAGACATTGATAAACTTAAATTTAAACAGATTTCATGTACATGCATCTGTGAGCTTGGCATTGAAATACATGTATACTTCTGATGAATTTGTCTCATAATGGAACATTCAATTGTTATACATTGTAGATAAAAAAATAAAATTGTAGATGAGATTTATTTGGCCAAAAATATATATATTTAACACTGAAGAGGCAGTTACCCTGAACAAATATTGTCAACTTGGTATAGCTCTTTTGTTCCTCATTTAGACCCTGAATAACATTCAAGATTAAATGTCAAGGTCAAAAACAAAATTTACTTAAATATGGCTTATAAATACTGAAACTACTGTGAATTAATATACATGTTTTATAAGAAAGAATTCGAAGGAATATGTGTGTGTTCCTGCAATAATTATTGATGTCAATCTATCTGACTATGAAGATTTATGATAATGTTTTCTGTTAAACATAAATTAAATTCTCACTCATAAAAATATGGTTATTGAAATAACATTTGAATGACACTGAACTGACCATAAACTAAAAACAAAGTGAAGTGAAATAAGAAAATTTAACATTTTGAATATCTTGATTTTTATTTAGCAAACATGATAAAGTTTTTGCATGTTTGTAAAATATTCAAATTCAAACAATGTTGAACTGAACATTTCAAACAAGAATAACTTTAAACAATGAATATAAAACAAATTTTAATCATACATTTAAATAATTTTTTATATGTTTAATAAATAAAAGTAAAGATATTCTAAATGTCTGTTCTCAATTTATGATCTTGTCATAAATGTATCTTCTTTCTGGATTTACATGAGTATGAATAAAATCTAAGTTAGGTATTCATACAATGTACATGTATTATTTTTCATGGTGCTCAGTTTACAGTTTAGGGAAAAATAGTGTTTTGCATAAATTTTACATGAAATATATAACTGTTAAAACATCCAACATTTCCTCCTTTTTTCATTATTTAGTATGTGTAGAGAAATTGTATTTTCAACGGGTACGGTTATTATACAGTGTTGTACCTTCCCCGCATGAAGGTATAGACATTAATAGTCTGATTCTCATAATTAAAGAGTCGCCGGTATATGGCTGAAATAGTGCCGATTCGGCGTAAAACATTAATCAATCAATCAATCAATCAATCATAATTAAAGAGCTTAAATTTTGTTTGTTTAGTCTACTTATTAATAATCATAACATTAGAAAAGTATCTGAAGTCTTAGTTGTTGTTTTCCCCCCTTTTTCCACGATTTTCCCTCTCTAACTTTAACCCCATTTATTTATCAAGGTGTATAAATTCGAAAAGAAATTGCAAATACCGTGACGTCTCTCGATCATCGTTAGTATGTGAAATTAAATCAAAATAAAGTAGGATTATAATTTTTTTTTCTATAATTATTTTGAAAGCTTACTTTCTTTACACGTTCGCTAGATCAGTACTTGCCTATGTTTTATTACAATCCTTTTGTTTACATTTTAACTGGGTACTCGAAAATTAATTCGTGAGGGGTGTCGGGAATTAATGGATGTCGATCTTGATTATTTTTTATCATTAAAACATATTAAATAAAATCATAATTATAACTGATTTTTATATGATGGTCATTTTATCATTATTATTATTTTTGTTTTGTCAAATTAACTCCTAAATATAAAAAAAAACTGAAAGTAGCAGGATAGGATTAGAGTGAAATCACAGGATAGGATTGTGGATGCAGGATTCACGATAGGATAGGATAGGATTGTCAACTTATAGGATAGCAGCACTGTAATCCTTATTATTCACTTGTGCCAGTCTAATATATATAAGATTTATAAATTCTAACTCTGTCTACCGACGTGTAAGGGGGAGCATTTCACATTCTTTTTTGTAATTGTTGGAATACGTACATGTTAGACAAGAAAAAAGGAATAACGATATTATACTGCAAATATTCACCATCATAACAGCCTTAAAACAACAATCCAGACACACTTTCCCCGTCATATCTGCTCAAATTTGCAGTAACTTGACGTCATATACCATTATGACGTCATATCTAGGTAGTTCAGAGAAGTTACTACGGCTGGTACACTGTGACATTCTTTGGACAGCCTTATCCTAGCCACTTATGTAAAAATAATAAAATTTTAAATATACAAAGCATATCAAAATAACTAATGTTCCCTAAAAAATGAAGAAAAAATAGCGGAAATTCGGGTTACCCAATATCTGTTTAGTTTAACTGTTTATCTCAATTTAATATAATGATCTGGTAGACCTTTTGTTGTATCATTTTTTTATGTAAAGGGAAAAAGATTTAAATCTAAAAATAAAAATAAGTATTACATGATTGGCAACAAACATTTCTGATTCTTAATGACAAGGAAAAAGATTATGACCTTAACATTCCCTCGACATTTTAATGATACGGTCAAATATAATGTAATTGATGTCATCACTTGGGGATATTGTCTTCTTGAATCTGTGAAAACTTGATTAGTTTTTAAATATGATAAACACGGGAAGAACCCCTCCTTAATTGACTGTATCTAAGAGGAGATGTTTTGAAAATATTTCACGGAGGAATATAAATCGAAAATATTTCAGAAAATCTTCCCAAGAATAGCTGGACCCCAAGTTAATCATATTAATGTTTGGATTTCATTATTGCGTAGGTCTTTTTTTTTTTTTTTTTTTTTTTTGTTGTTGTTGTTGTTGTTGTTGTTTTGCAATGAACCAAATGAATGGGGGATGTTAACGATTGAAAAGCTTATTTCACCCCGTATGTCATATTGTTTTTTTTATAATGGTCAATAAATCATTTGTTGAGGAGATTTTTTTTTAATGTTCTTCATAATAACATAAATACAGGCCTGCTAATAAAGAGGTACATTTATTTTCAATCGAATCCCAACAGATTGAAGGGAAAAACTACAAAAACTACATATAAGATATAACATATCTTTTTAGTATCAACTACAAAGTAAAAATGTGTACAATCAGAGTGATTAATGATTTAAAACGGTGTTATTTTGTTTAGATGATCAATCACAGAATGGTCTAAAGGAAATACATTTTGATGTTAATGATCTTTGAAAAAATTCGCGATTTAGAGTCCTTTGGAGTTTTTTAGTCCAGATTTGATTTACGCCATTCTTTGAATATGGTGTATATAGTACTTTTGAAGATTAACAGCGAGCTTTTACCAAAATAAAGCCTCAATATCTCCCTGATGACTTATCCAGGCAACAAATCTGAATGTATTATTAGATTGTGAATCTTTTCATATTTCGTCATCATCTTACATATATCAAACTGTTTGGATGAAGACAGTGAGTAATGGACCTTTTTTCAACATATGTAATACAAACCCTTCGGGGTTTTGTTTCCATATAAAGAAAAAAAATGTATATGCATTTAATATGTTTTAGAACAATAAACATTTCATATGCTATTTTTGTTTTGAAATATATAATGCAAATTTGGCCCTAGTTAAGGATTTTGAATTTCGTATCCTTGGGTTAAATTTCAGGTATTTGTGCGACTTAGGTTAGGAAGCACCTATTTTCGAAATATTTTTGCGGGTTTTTTCGTTTCTGTGTTGTTGTTCTTTAAACTAATACCACTTCAGGATTTTCTTTGAAAAACATTTTAAAAAAGAACTATATTTTCTTTACTTACCATACCCAAATGACCGTACAATTCCATACACTAATATCACAATTTTTAAATTTGCACTTGTAACAGAATCCATACCGTTTGCAATCCAGAACTAAATTATGGATCAGGAAGTCAAGTCATGCAATAAAACATACAAATTAAATATGGTGGATCGTTTCTGCTTTGCTTTTAAAAGATTTGCTAGTGCTCAAATGCAACTGTCATAGGGATGGTTCATCAGCTGAAATTTTCTTCTGGCATAATGAGAAATTCAAAAAATAAGTCGTACTTTTCTAAGTTTCAGGTTAAGCCAATCAGAAATGAATTAAATAGGATTAATTGTTTTGAGAAACTTTGACCTGTTAGAAGCTTATATACATTGTGCGATTCAATTCAATGTATTCATTGTAGGGTAAGGTAAGGTGTAATCAACAGATAACTTGTCTTTGTACATAAAAATACGACTTAATTTCAAGAGTTTGTAAACTTATTCATAAATGCATTATAGCTTACATATTGTCTTGGTCCCGTTTATTTCATCTACATTTGCAAAATCCAAATAATCGTGATTTTCTTCTTTATTCCTATTGACTTATCTTGAATTATTATGCAAGTATGAGTTCCGATTTTATATCGTGATTTTCTTCATACTTTAATTATCCTGACGTAGTGTAAAGTGTTATGTATGAGTATCAATGTTAGTTTGGAATTTCCAAAGACGTCAAATTTGTTCCTTTAATTAAGGTCTTCCGTCTTCAGCGGAAGACCTTCTTGTTATTCTTCGGTTTCTTTTCCACTGTTTTTCTTATTATTTTTTTCTTACCGATTTTGTGCACGCAATTTCTCGAAAACGGTTCGCTCGATTTTCATGAAACTTTCAGGCCTGATAGAACATTAAAAATCTTTATACATATCTTTTTATTTTTATGACGTCACTTCCGGTCCGAAGATTTTTGCGATTTAGTTATTTTTGGAGGGTCAGTTTGTCCGCAGGTTTTCTAAGAAACCACTCATCATAGGAACATGAAACTTTTAGGGAAGACAGAGCAATATATGTTGATCTGTAATACGTAGTTAACTTTCACCGAAAGTGCCACACGTCGACGCTCGCTACGGCTTGAAAAAAGTCGTATCGAAAGTTTCAAAATTTCGAACACTTTCTGTACGATATCTTTTTACGTAGAAATATTTTGTTAAAACATATATAACAAAATTTGTGCAGAATTATAAGATCTTTTAAATGATATCTCGAAAAAAGGGCTGGCCCCTAAAATAAGGAAGCTAAAGATGCCAAAATATTTTTCCTGATATCTCAAAAAGTATTTAGAATTTGTAATACTTCGAAGAAGCAAAGTTGTTGAAAATGACAAGTAGCAGCTTGCGAGATCATCAAAATACGTCGAATGACGTCACTTCCGGCCAAAACAGGAAGTAGTCGAAAAAAGCTTATTTTCACAGATATTGGTACAGTGCTGCTATCCCACAAGTTGACATGGGATGGGATTGGATAGGATTCAGGATTGAGGATTCACGATAGAAACATATAGTAGTTAATCCAATCCTAGCCTATCCTATCCTATCCTGTATCCTACAGCCTTCAGATTGGTGTAAAGGTTAATTCATATTTCAAAATAAATTACAAAAACGCAAAAGGACATAGAACGTTTAAAAAAGAAATATTTATAAAATCACAAAAGAAAATAAACATTTTTTTTCTTAACACACATTTATTCCATTTACCTTCGAGTAATATGGCGTACGATCTAACCGTGAACGATCACCGGAAGAAGTTTCGCATGTAAACAAAGAAGAGATCGGACATCAAAAGATCGTATTTCTTCAGCATGTTTGGATGATTAACTCGATTCCTACTTGTGTTACAGTTCAATAACATGTTTCTCTGTTAAATGTGCTCTGTTTGTCTGGATAATTCCACTTGAACCGTCAGCGGCGGACTATAACAGATCATAATCGCAGTTGTTTGGTGCAAGACCATGTAAGTATACTACACACTGTAAATGTGTGCATGTTTATACATATCTCTCCCTTTAAGCAATGTTTTAATGACTTGAACTATAAAAATTTTATTCTATTGTAATATACACAGAAATCGGATGCGGAAAAAAGAGGTTGTGTAGAAAGGGGACGGGTAGGGGGGTTAAATATTTACAAATACTTTGTCACATGATCAGATTTATTTTACCTTTTTCAGTTTGTTATTGCTATATAATCATTTCCCTACTGTGGCTAAAAAATATTTTTTCTTATCTGATCGCAATTTAAAATAATTAAATGCAGAATCATGATGATCATTTCTTATGCTACTGTCAGGTCTGGTACAATCACTAGATTTTGCTACATAGCTTGAATTACCTACATAGCTTTATTTACCTACCTGGAGTAGCTTTATTTACCTACTAAATCAAACTTATTTCTTAAAGAAGAATTTTTCCCAGAAAGTGCAGAAAATTGCACTTTGATGCAGTGATAATTTTCAGCTTTGAACTCATCTGAAAACAATTCATGTAAAAAATCACTCTTGGAGATGTGTCTTTTTTGCGCAATTGCAATCAAAGTTCTAAAAGTTTTGGGGCTACATACAACAGTTAATTTGTGACCTTACAATTACTTCTTGAGTGTAATAAGGAAGAAAACCAGTTTTGGTTAACATGAGCACAATGTGAAGTAATCATACTTATCCATCGCGCACAAGGTGTGTACAGTTACTCAAACAATGGGAATTACAGTAGATAATATGTATTTAGTCCAATATATGTAATTATATTTATATTCACTGAAAAAAGGAATTACCCTGAATAAATATTGTGAACTTGGTCAATTATTTTTATACCTCATTTAGACACTGAATAACATTCAAGATCAAATGTCAAGGTCAAAAACAAGATTTACTTAAATCCTTTGGGTTATAAATACTGTAACAACTGTGGACTCTTATGCATGTTTTATAAGATCTAAAGAATATGTGTGAGCTGACTACAATAATTATTGCTGTCAACCTGTCTGACTATGAAGATTTAGGAAAATGTTTTCTGTTAAACATAAATTGATTAATTTCTCACACATTAATATTTTTAGCTCACCTGAGCCGAAGGCTCAAGTGAGCTTTTCTGATCACTTTTTGTCCGGCATCCGTCTGTCTGTCTGTCTGTCTGTAAACTTTTAACATTTTCAACTTCTTCTCAAGAACCACTGGGCCAATTTCAACCAAGTTTGCCACAAAGTATCCTTGGGTGAAGGGGATTCAAGTTAGTTCAAATGAAGGGCCAAGCCCTCTTTCAAGGGGAGATAATAAATAATTAGTGAAAAATTAATAGCATCTTTTAAAAATCTTCTTCTGAAGAACCACAGGGCCAGGCGAGATGAAATTCATGTGGAAGCATCCTCTGGTAGTGTAGATTTAAGTTTGTTCAAATCATGACCCCCGGGGGTAGGGCAGGGCCACAATGGAGGATCAAAGTTTTACATAGAAATATATAGGAAAAATCTTTAAAAATCTTCTTCTCAGGAACAGTAAAGACCTGATTGGTCATATTTATATGGAAGCATCCTCAGGTAGTGTAGATTCAAATTTATTTAAATCATGACCCCCCGGGGTAGGGTGGGGCCACAATGGAGGATCAAAGTTTTACATAGATATATATAGGAAATTTTTTTTAAAATCTTCTTCTCAAGAACAGCAAAGCCATGATGAGTCATATTTATATGGAAGCATCCTCAGGTAGTGCAGGTTTAAATTTGTTCAAATCATGACCCCCGGGGGTAGGGTGGGGCCACAATGGAGGATCAAAGTTTTACATAGAAATATATAGGAAAAATCTTTAAAAATCTTCTTCTCAAGAACAGTAGAGCCATGATGAGTCATATTTATATGGAAGCATCCTCAGGTAGTGCAGGTTTAAATTTGTTCAAATCATGAACCCCGGGGGTAGGGTGGGGCCACGATGGAGGATCAAAGTTTTACATAGAAATATATAGGAAAAATCTTTAAAAATCTTCTTCTCAAGAACAGTAGAGCCATGATGAGTCATACTTATATGGAAGCATCCTCAGGTAGTGTAGATTCAAATTTGTTCAAATCATGACCCCGGGGGTAGGGCAGGGCCACAATGGAGGATCAAAGTTTTACGTAGAAATATATAGGAAAAATCTTTAAAAATCTCATCTCATCAGGAACAGCAAAGACCTGATTGGTCATATTTAGATGGAAGCATCCTCAGGTAGTGTAGATTCAAATTTATTCAAATCATGACCCCCAGGGGTATGGTGGGGCCACAATGGAGGATTAAAGTTTTACATAGAAATATATAGGAAAAATTTTAAAAATCTTCCCAGGAACAGCAAAGCCCTGATTGATCATATTTATATGGAAGCATTCCCAGGTAGTGTAGATTCTATTTTGTTCAAATCATGACCCCCGGGGGTAGGGTGGGGCCACAATGGAGGATCAGAGTTTTACATAGAAATATATAGGAAAATTTCTTCTGATGAAGAACTGCAAAGCCATGATTAGTCATTTTGATATGGAAGCATCCTCAGGTAGTGTAGATTTAAGTTTGTTCAAATGATGATGCCTGGGATAGGGAGGAGCCACAATGGGGAATCAAATTTTTAAAAAGGAATATATGGGAAAATGTTGTTAAAATCTTCTCAAGTACAACAAAGCCATTTGTTATGTTGGCATGGAAGCATCGTCAGGTAGTTTAAAAAACAACTCCCCCCCCCCACCACCACCCCACCCCTTCTCCCCCACTCCACCCTCGGTAATCTTTTCAATACTGAACCGATTTGTGCTTTTGCTTAGCCAATGTGCTCAGGTGAGCGATGTGGCCCATGGGCCTCTTGTTTTAATTAAGATACACTTGTACGGCACTGAACTGACCATAAATAGAGAACGAACTGAAGTGAAATAAGAAATTTTAACATTTTGAATATGTTGATTTTTATTTAGCAAACATGATGAAAATGTTGCATGTTTGTAAAATATTCACATACAAATAAATGATGAACTGAACATTTCAAACAAGAATAACTTTAATAATAAATATAAAACAAAGAGCTAGGTTCACTTTATGCATAAAATGGCCCTGTAGAAATACCGATTTATTGACTAACACCTTATGTTCCATTTCAAACATCAAGATAAAGTAGAGACTTAGTGCTTTCATTTCCTATTAAATTTTTTCTCCTTAAAGTCCAGGTCTTGGAAAACAAGCTTTATGGAATTGCAATGTTCTTGAATTTTAAGGAAAACAGGTATATTTAAATACTTTCAGAGAAGAAAAATAATATGAGCGCACCCTCTGATCTAAAAAATAAAATATGTCTTGTAATCCTCAGAAACGGTTCTATCAGTAAATAATTGCATATTTTAGATCAGAGACTGCGCTCTATATTAAATATCGAAAAATAGCTTTAAAAATTGGCTGTTTTGTGGAATTGTTCAGGATATGAGGAAAATGACGCATTTCATGACATCATAATGCATTGACTAGCCAGAAAATTACGTCATTTTTGGTAGAATCACAATCGACAAAGGTCTAAATGAAATGTAATGCATTGTCAACTAAAACTAAGCAGTTTCAGTTTTTCAGAAATTCACAGGGCCAAAAAAGGCCCTAAGTGAACCTTGTTCTTTTTATCATACATTTAAAATTGAATATAATATTAAAGACAATTTTAACTTGTTTAATAAATGAAGTCAACATATTCTAGATCTAAATTTTGACTTGTCTGTTCTCGGTTTATGGTCTCGTCATATCTTGAAGTTCTTATTTAAATTAGATTTACGTCAAAAGTAAAATCTAATATACAGCTGATATAGGTGCAGTTAGAGATATGTTATTTTCGTGATGCCCAGTTAAGGGAAAAATAAAGTTTTGCGTAAATTTTACATGAACAGATGAAACATACACTTGTTAAAACATCAAACAAATCCTACTTTTGTCATTATTTTCTATGTGTAGACATGATAGGGAAATTATTTCTTCAATGGGTACGGTTATAATTCAGTGTACCTACCCCGTATGAAAAATTTGGTATTCGTGGTCTGATTCTTATAAAGAGTTTAAATTTTGTTCCTTTTGTCTACTTTATCATAACATTAGAAAAGTGTCTGCAATCTTTATTGTTTCCCCCTTTTTCTCTCTCTAATTTTAACTCCATTTATTTTTCGTAGAGAACAAATTCGAAAAGAAATCACAAATACCTTGGCGTCTCCTGATCATTGTTAGTATGTAAATTTAAACACAAATAAGTTTAACTATATTTTTTCTTCAATTCTTCCGAAGTTCCAATTTCTTCACATGTTCGCTAGATCAAGTAGTACTTGCCTACGTTTTATGACAATCCTTTTGTTTACATTTTTACTGGTTACTCGCAAATTAATTCGTGAGAGGTGTCGGAAATTAATGGATGTCGATCTTGATTATTTTTTCTCCATTAAAGAATGGGTGGACTTAACTGGCCAGAAAAAATGCCGTAAATTAAAGTTTCATAAAATGTTTATTTCTTTCCATCATATAAATCCCCGATATCTTAACCGTGTATTCATGGTACAGATGTGAATTTAAAACGCTCTTTTCGAGGTAAACTAAATAAATATCGCAGGTATGCTGCCTGAAGATTTCTTGAATATCAATAGATAATAAGGGTCACGCGTTTTTCATCGTCTGAATACATAGTCAGCGCATGTTTGTCGGCTGTTCTTAAGAAAACTGTAGTTGTATATTGAACAAAATAATGTCATATTAAAAGGAGAAGAGCCAGGGACGTATTATAGGTTCCTGGAAGAGCCGACAAACGTGCGCTCACATTTAATTTAACAAAAAACATGTTCAAAACAAACTTCTCGTTTCCATTGTTATGACTGAGTTAACCTTGATTTGACTTCGATTGACCTGTTAAATATTACAATTCATCACGTGATGTCCACCTGCGAGTGTACTCGTGAAAACATTTACATTGTATTCTTCAACCTGACCTCGATCTAAATCACGTCTTTGAGCGTGTTTGGTTGCCGTTTTCAGAATTTAGCAAATTAAATGTTTTTTTAATGTTGCGTGTCCACACATTTCTTTTTAAATTTCATATTGACATCGCTGTAATATGCTATATACATATTCGAATTTCTAGAGAGAGAAAGAGGGAGAGAGAGAGATGTCAGCAATGACGCCGATCGATAGGCCCGCCTCCTATTAATATTGATTACGTGACTTAAAAACCACTCCGGGTACATGCCAAATTCTGGAAGACGACACTAATGTATCCTTGCTTCAATTTTGATTCATGACAACAGGGCATTGCTTTTGTACAAATGTTCTACCTAATGTAACCATGTCTACTCTTTTATCGCTTGTAATATATTTTGGATTCACTTCATTTACAGCTTGGTAGAGTAGTCGCAAAAAGATCCAAAATAGGGCGTTAAGTCCACCCATTCTTTATTACATTTAAATTAATTACATAACTTAAACTGATTTTCACTTGATGGTCATTTTATAATTTTTTTTCGTTTTGTCAAATTAACTCTTTAATATTAAAAAAAAACTGAGAGCAGCAGGATAGGATAGGATAGGATAGGATTAGACTGAAATCACAGGATAGGATTGTGGATGCAGGATTCACGATAGGATAGGATAGGATTGTCAACTTATAGGATAGCAGCACTGTATTGAATTGAATTATGCATGTCACAGAGGACGTCTGATTGTATTTCCTGTCGAGTATCGTCTCTTTTGTCAACTTCCGGCTAAACCGGAAGTAACTATAAATGATGTATTTCTGCAGATATCAACATAAAATCAAATGATTGAATTCAAAAAAGATTTTTGACCCAATTTTCTGTCGATTGGGGTCACTTCCGGTCAAACCGGAAGTAGTCTTGATTTGTTTTATTTAACGAAAAGCATAAAAATCATAAAAAAACTAAATACAGATGACATAATTTTTGGTCTGGAGGCCTTCTTTTTAACGAATACTTTACTTTCATTTATCCATCTTACAAGCAGTGCTTCTGAAAATCGGACGGAAGACCTACTCGTTGCTTTGCAACGAGCTTTGCTCTAGTTAGTATTATAACTCTGTATCGAACTTTTCCATATATTACTCGAGAGATATACTTCTGACAAATAAGTTGCATTTATAGGGTATTCAATTAAAATTGTCTAAAGACAACTTTTCGCAAATACTAAAGTCGTAATGATGTTTGAATGAATTCTCATATTTATATTGATATTTATATGAATTTTCAAAAAAAACATTTTTTTTTTTTGGAAAACAAAGAGAGAAAACTCTATAATTTTGATAAAACTTGTGTTTTTCACTACATAAATCAATGGAAAACGGAAAATATTTTTAAAATATCCCCATTTCTTTTTACAGGTAATATTGGTTGTTATTTCACAAATTTATACCAAAACTTTATAATTTTTGTGTTACACAGGGGGGGGGGGGGCATATGTTTACAGACAAAAACAGTAAAAATGGCAATTTGATAACCAATTTCGAATGAGATAGCAAGTTAAAAACAGTAATTTATTATCAATCTCATACTTTGAGTACATAATTGTAACATACGGAAAGGTCAGCGATTTTTTTTCAACAGATTGGCAAAGGACCCGGTACCGGTTCAATTGGGAAAAATAGCATCGTAGTAGAACAAAGGAGACTTTTCTGCCATTTTGAAAAAATGAAACGTATTTTGTATTTTTTTCCAACATCATTACGTATTACTCCGTGTTTTTAAGAATATACATATATAAGTATTTATTGCTTTTCATATCAATGTCCCTTGTTTTCGCATTATCATTCTTTGAATTTGTCAAAATGTATTACACTACGCTGTCTACACCACAGGTCCCGCCATATTACGTAATATCTACTTGCAATTTAAACAGAAGTGAAACAATTAGTCAACTTGTGCAATGTTTCGTACAAAAAGAAATACGATGTCATCTTGTACAATGTTTCATATAAAAAGAAATACTATGTCATCATAGTCTGTTGCTTGGCAGTTGAATTGGGAATTTTAAAATTGTCTCAAAATTGGGAAAAAATGACGTTTTTAGGCATTGGGAATGGTACCGTTTATCGGTACTAGTTATATAAGGAAAAAAACGCTGAAGGTTTAAGGGTAATTTATCCATTTCATGGGTGATGTTTTAAAACCTGATTTCAATGGATGAAATTTTCTATCCTCCTTATGAAAGGAGTTGTAAAGATGGGGACTGAACGTTTTGACGCTGGTTTTTAAATTATAAATCAATTACTAATGATACCTTTTTTGCAAACAAAAAGTTTTAATGGCCAAAATGACATTAATATTGAATAAGATGGGGGTAAAATGTAGGCAGGAATCGAGAGTTAGCGTGCGTAGTTCATTCTTGATTCATCCTGGCCTAGACCCTGATCCCACCTCTTTTGTTTCCTAATATATCAATATTTGCAGGAAGTTCGCAAGAACTATGAACAAGTCAAATCAGCAAAGGAAAAGCAGATTGTACTGAGGTAAACCCAGAACTCGCCATTTTCAAATGTTTGAATTGAAGTTGTATATGTTTCTGTATTTTGTTAGGAATATATACCATTTTGAATCATCACAAAAGCCTAATGTAGGTGTAATTTGGCATATACACAACATGTGATTGGTGAGATATTATTATTCTACTTCTATAGATTTGATTTTGTTTTTGTTTTTTTATATGAAACAATTATCTCTTAAAAGCATGATCAAGTAACTGATGAAGGTCAAATCTATTTATGGATTTCAATCTTTATTTTAATATTTCATATCACAATTGTATGCTTCATTAATATATTTAAAGGTTCTAAATCAATTATGATAAATGTCTGTTTCTTACATGAAACGGTTACTGTACATTTTAAAATTTCAAATATAAAGTAATGAGCAATGGTTCTTTGATTCTCTGTATTTGTCAGAAATAAACATTTTATATTACATTAGTATGAGAACATTGTCCCGTAAAATACGGACAGACTACCATACTTTAGAATCTTGCATCATTTGAAACACGTATGGTGGATTGCTGCTCATACACAAGAATGTGCTAAAACAATATAACTGAACATGTTTGCTGCAAGTTAGCAGCAATGTTTGCCGCAAGTTACAGTGGCTGCAACGTTATTGTTGACAACTTACACGTTACACGAACGATCCACAGGTACCTGTGGACAGGACCCCCCCCCCTCCCCGATATTCAACCCCAGGGCTTGTTGGCCTTTTTTTCACAAATTATATTTATTACACTTATTCATCACGTGTATTATAGGAAAAAATCGTGAAAACCCCAAAATAATCGTTCCACACAAAAATACCTCATTATACATTGTAAGAGAGAAAGGTATACCACTCCGGTTTGTTTACGTTGTACCCCCACTGGTCTTTCTGGGTTTAAAAACATGTATTTATTTCATTTTAACCTAAAATGTCGGTTCACACTGTCTCTACATATATTTCTGTCTTAGTTCATGCTATCGGATTGACTCTGCTTCTCGTAAGAATCCCACAATTTCTCCTTAAACAGCACTACAGTCAATGCGCTGAAAAATCCTTAGGTAAACGCAACGGAAGTGCATAGAGAATATATTACCTATTATGATAACACCCGAGAGAGATTATTACGTCAGGCCAAAACTCTCTCGGACGTTATCGTAATAAGTGATACATTCTTGGTGTACTTCCGTTGCGTTTACAAATAACATTCCGATAAAAACTTACAAAACGAAATTTACACGATCTCGCACGTTACACGAACGATTCAACACGATTGGTTTGTCAACAATAACGTTGCAGCAACAAGGTTTCATATTTGGAAAATTCAATGTTTGCTGTAGACTTGCAGAAAACCTCATTTGCATGGTAAAATGTATGCTATAAGCTTGCTGCATACTTGCTGCAATCACAAAGGCGTTGTGTAGGCTATCATGGTTTCTTAAGCTTCATTGCAGCATGTTTGCAGCAATATCTGCTGCAGACTTGCAGCAAATGTTTGCAGGGAGGCAATATTTTTGGTAAGGGTTCATAGTAGTGTTGTCAAATCGGACGATTTTTAGTAACCGGTTACTCGCTAACTTTTCAGATCGAGTAACCGATTACTCGGATGATTTTTCTTTAGATCTCTAAGCATGCTTGTTTGCGATGTACACACTCATTAGTAACTGTAATATACACTATATGTAACGTCATCTTTAGTCATTCCAAGTTCTATATTTATCTTATTTGTAAAACAGAAGTGCACTGCATGGGAATTTTATTTATAATTACAAACACACAATATCTTCTCAATAAATTTCTTCTCAAACACCCCGTTATAGTTGGCTATTTTGCGGAATGTCCTTAATATTTCGCAGGTTTCAGAGTTAAATTTCAGTCTGCAGTAATTTAGCATATTTGTTGTCCCACCTATATACATGTATCAATTTTACATAAATAATACCTCACGGATTTAAAATTAGCCATTTTTTTTTTTAAAAATATTTTCATGCTTTTGATACATGTGGCGGTATCGTCTTTAATGTTGTACTGCGGACTAGCTCAAACAGATTTATTTGAGATAATCATAATTAACTCAAGTTTTCAAAAAAGTGTATATTATATACCCATTGACAATCAAAGCCATCAATTATAATGTATTTAAACTGTGAAAAACTAACCAAAACAAATGGATCGTATTGGTGAAACGCTAGGCTGGCCTTCTTTAAATAGATCTAATGGTAAATAAAATGCGAGATATTTATGAACAAAATTACTTTTTTCCTACTGATTTACTTTATAAAAAGTCTATTTATCAGAGTAGCCGAGTAGCAGTTTTACTAACCGATACTCGAATCTTTCGGCGATTAACCGGTTAACCGGGTACTCGTTGACAACACTAGTTCATGGACTTCTTCATGCGATGTAGAAAAATAATTTTTGTGGCCATCAGCCAGACTTTTAGATATACTGACAACGTTTTATCAATTAATAATAGTTATTTCTTTTCATAAATATACATTATGTATCTACTCGATATATCCAATCGAACATAAAAAAGGACACCACAGAATCTGCCACATCCGGTTTTTTTTTTTATTTAAATGATTTATTGCCTATACATGTTAAGGCCAACTAACCACTAAATTCTTTGACAAAGATTACTTCAGCTTTTCCATCACAAACTTTCCATGTTTATGTAGTATTAAAACATTGCTGTGACGTCATGCCTTTGTTCTTGCTGTCTAAAAATTTACCTGTAGCCGTCCGATAATAATAATTAGCAGTCCAATAATATATTATCGGACGGCAGTGATAACAAAATCGGACAGTAGTTAAAAAACAACAACTAGAGTGAATCAAGGTTTAATTTGTCCATAAACCAAAAAAAGTTAGGGAGAAAAAATTCAGGGAAAGCGAACGCGAGGAAATTAAGTTGTTAAAAATAGCAAATCCAAGAAGAAACTGGAGTTTTAACCTTCCTCAAAAGTAACACTTTCCATGTGTTTTTTTGCAAAGCATTTTCCATACAGCACAGTGAATAAGCCAATTTAAATCCATTTCTGATAAAGAACCAGTCTGCGAATCTCTTCATTTAACGAGGTTTGTTCGCCAAATACCGCACTTTTAAAACCCAAGATTTTCATTATATCATCCAATCAAAGTTTTAGATAAAAATCCGCATTTTTACTTTAAATGCATTTTGAAGATATCATCCAACACTGTATCTGTATCAATGTCAAACGCCCTTAATAAAAAAAAAATATTCCGAATCATTAAAAAATCCTTCGTCACCTGACCACCGTCCATAGTTCCTGCTAAGCCAAACGACTGCCATTGAATGAATGAAATAAAAGAGTTCACTCACTGATTTTACTGTCTTAAAAAAAAATTCTCTTTTCTTTTGTCTACTTATTAGATGGTTTTAGGTAGAAAACTATTGGTGCCTGAACTCCTATTGTGTAATTATCAGACTCCTCCAGGTAACTTTTTGACATTTAAATAGCAATGTTTTGAGTAAGATATATATATGCTGAATACTGTTCTATATGTAAAATTATCAGACTGTTTTCGGCCCTAACGGGCCTCAAACAGTCTGATAATTTTACATATAGAACAGTATTCGGCATATATCCATTACATATTCAACTGAATATGTACATGTACATATTGGGTTTTGGTCTCCAAATTTATTCAGTACTCAAGAGGATGCTCGGAGTACAATCAAACTTTGAAACCGATGGAGGCTAATGACAGATGGTTTAATGAAGATTCAATGTATAAGGTGTGAAAATTAAGACATAAATGAGTACATTTCTTTGTCTAATCCATTTTAAAGGTCGTCCGTGCTTATTTGTAAACACTCTTTCGAGCCTAAATATGTCTTCAGAAGACGAACCCAAATTTCATGACTGTGGAAATAACCATATTCTATGCAGCAACGAACGGTAAAAATCCAGGCAAACAATGGACTGTGGCTTATTTTAAGTAAGAGTGAACTCAGTAAAAACGTGGCATATTTTTTTCTGTTGACTACTGTAAGAAAAAAAAGTGTTACCTGCAGTCACTCTAGCAAAATCGGGCCGGAAACAGCTGAAAATGGCCAGAGACAGTATTTTGCAAACCGGTTGTTTCATATACGTACCCATATAGGAAAAAAACTAATAATAATATAAAAAAAAATTAAAAAAAAAAAAAAACAAAAAAAAACCGTAGGTTAAACAGTAGTATAAGGATTGGAAGGGCACGGTCATTACACAAAGTGATAAAGGTTAGCATATGCCACGCAGCTAGATTAAGGACGCCCATGAAATATATGCCTAAATTAATATATGCAGATACAGTGAATACAATTTTTATATTTTTTTCAACGGCATTAGCTTTGATGAATGTGAATTGTGATGGTTGCACTTGTATATATCGGGTCTCTGCTGAACTTGGCAAAAGCGACATCAGTTGTTTGTCACGTGACTGGTTTAGAATTAGAACATCTATGCACTACTACAAAGATCGTAAAAGTTCAAATGTATACGGGTATCTTTTAGCTATAAAATGTATTATGTTTTATTTGAGACACATTCATCAACAAGATAAGTGCTGGGAGCAACTTCCTTATGCTAGAAATTATGTAAAATTTAGCCGTCGTTCTATAAACTCTAGACATAGATGTAATACGCACTGGAATAATATTACATTACGGAATAAATAAACATTGCAAAACCATCTCCCAGCACTTTTCAAAATAGAAGGTATAATAGCTTCACATGTTTAAAAGTTCGGAATTTATAGTGAAGCGGATATCGTTGAACTTTTGATATATTCGAGGGACTGGACCTGTCATTCTAGCACGTTACTGAATAAATGTGCTCCGTATGGCTATATAAAAAGTCTTCATATTATCGATTTAGTTTGACAATAAAATGTGGATTAATATATTTTAGAATATGTCTTTATTTTGGTCCAGTTAAGCTTGTTTTATATTTATTTTTATTTTTACAAACTACGATAGTAGCTTTATCCTCAAGTACAGAGAAACTGCGTGTCAAACTAAGAAATGACGTCATCTCAGTAAGTACAGCAAGATCAAGCTACCTTTCATTCTACATACTCTTAGTGATATTTTGGCAAGATAAGTTGCACATGAATTTATCTTTATAATATTTATGAAAAACCGAAGTATTTGAGTGTGTTTTTTAAAAAAAAAACGTTTAGTATTTATTCATCGAGATTTATCTGTATTGTTTTAACGTGACGTCATAATAGCTTTCCCGAACCTTTGCGTAGGCTGACGTAAATATGTATCCATGGTATTCGAGATATCCGTGTTCGAGATACCCACGTTCTACTGTAATTCCAATTTTTCTTCAAATACTTAGAATATGTTGACATGTGTATTATTATTCATGCAATAAACATCTGACCATACAAAAGTAACAGAAAGTCTTGCAATATTCACGTCAAAACATGGCTGAAGCAAAATAATTCCTGAATTTTCCTCTTCAAATTCGGGCATTTTTACATCGGAAACTTTGCTGCAGAAATGTAGCATTATGGTTTTTCATTACATTTTTAACAGTGAAATACTGTAATTTATTTACTGAATAAAAGTGATATTCTGACACGGTGTGAAAGGATATCAAAATGGTATTCTCACAGTGTGAGAATATCAGAAGTGCGGCAAAACTTTCCTTCCTTTCACGATTCTTCGTTTTTAAAAAAATCCCTGGCCTGTTACATGTGCCGTAAAAAATCCATGTTTACAACGTTTTTCAATCTCGCAGGCGCTTAGCTATTAATAACGTCTCAACCGCTAAACTGTGACGTCACAGCCTATGACACTGTGTTACGTAACGACAGCTCTAGGCAAAGGGAAAAATCTAAGAAAATGTAATAAACAGAAAATTCAATGTTTTGTAGATGAATATGGAATTTATTTCACTCGTGAGACAGAATTTTTTGATATCCTCTATATATATTAGTCTTTGACCATGGTCAAACACTAATATATAAAACCATAACGCTACAGTTCTGCAGCTAGGAGTATATAGTTTAATAAATGGAACATTTTTGTATTATTTATTTTGCGAAAAAAATATTTGCAGTTTAGGAGTTAAACTCTTCTTTTATTATTATCGACAAATATCTTTGAAAAAAAAACTTAATTTTTTTTCAAACTTTATTTTCTAAAAAGAAATTGAGTTGAAAGAATGGCAAATGTTCCATTTACTAGTATATCTGCTAAACATTTTGACTGAAATGAGTGAAAAATGTTTTAAAAACATTTAAAACCTTTTAGTTAGATGTACAAACATATATTTGAGAATAATGTTTTTTAAAAATAAATATTCTGATATCAATTGCCAATTTTTTTTGCTAGTCCTTATAAATTAATGTGGATTATATAACCATGTGATTAAAAAAAATCGAAAATATTATTATTTTGTTAATGTTTAACAAAAATAAATATGTGTATAAATCAATTTTGGAAAGGGGGAGGGCTTCACAGCAACAACAACAGAATATATTCTTTTATTTTTATGACAAACATATATTGCAACATATATGGCAATTTATACTTTTAAACTTAACTCTGTCTAAAACTCGAACTGTCTTGATTTCACAATACACAATCATTATTAAATACTGTTGGTTGAAAGAAATCATATAGTCTGTCGTTAATTCTTTAATTCAACCTTTCAATTGGCTAGATTAAGAAAGGATAAAGGACATCAAGATGCAGGCTTTCTTGAGTTTATTTTTGCAGAATATTGTTAACTACAAATATTTGCGATCGTTTGCCTATAAAGAGTATGAATCAGGAAATAAATAATAACAGGGGACAAATAAAGAATTTGCTACTTAGTATATGAAGTTATTTTATTAGTTAAGGGCTATTTTTCTTTTAAAATTTCACGAGTTGAAGCAATGCCCTCTGTTTTTTGTTTGTCCCTTTAAGCTGTGTCTTATTTGAAATTCAGCACAATACTGCGTCGTGAACATGAACTCATAAGAATGATGGGAAAAAATATAGAACACATCATGTTGAAAGAGAGAATAAATTTTACATTGATGGAGATTGATAACACTGAACGAGTACTACTGCTGTACCCTGCATTTGACATATTTCAAATTATACTTATTTTCACTCGATCTGTGTTAACACTTTTTCTCACACTGTAAAGTACATGTACTTACGACGCGTATTTACTGAAACACCTTTTAAAATGTAGGTTTTATTTATCAAATGTATTACAATATCTCACTATTAAAAATTTTGTTAATATATAACTTTAATATAAGCACATCAAATTCCATATACATGACAAGTTTAAGGCACCAATATCTAAGAAAAGCAAATTAATAGACTTTTTTGGTTAATGAAAACTAGAGTTCTGATGAAATAGTTGAACCGCTCTTGAAGTTTTGAAACGAATACAACAAAATGCAGCAGAAAAAGTCTTAACATAATCTTTCAGGATGCATTTATGAAATGTTTAATTTATGATAAATTTGCAACATTCTTGTTTAGAACATTAATTTCCACACATTGTAAATACCGTAAACACTATGATTGAGTAATTCCAGTTCAGGCAGCAAAAGGCTTGTTAACAAAAATATTGTTTTTATATGCATCACGTAGTCGAAATATTTTTTTTTAATTTGAATGTGCTTAAAAATATTGTGTTATTTACTCACGAAAGAATAAAAAAACATACTAGTTTTTACTTTCAATTTTAACAACCATTTTCATGTCATCTACTACATTTTTCTAATTTGTGACTAAATCAAGATTTTGATAAGCGTTAACCTTAACATGTATTTCCTGATATATACTCTTGTTTTCAAACACGCCCAGTTCTTGATATAAAGCTCTGTCTTTTTCTGCAGTTGCATTTGATTTCCCCTCATCTTTTTCGTCCATTTGTATTGATATGTTTTTATCGTTGACCTTTATACATGTGCTGAAAGTATGCGTTCTGCATAAAAGAAACAAATGATTAGTCCATTTGCAAAGATTAACATTTCCACAAAGGGAATAATCAGTTTTACTTGCAAAACTTCTTGAAAATAACTTCATGGATATACAATATGTCAATATAAATAATATAGAATTAATGAGTATGATACCGAAGAAAAAGCGATGGTTAAGGATTCAATTTTTCCCCTACTTTACCTAATTCAATAAACTTGTTATTTTTTGTAATAATGAAAATGCATCCACTAGTTCTTCGGAAAAGTCACTTATTCTAATGATGGTATAATAGTACTTTTTACATTTTCTGTGAATAATCATTGTTCGAGGTAGACCAATGTTTGTATTTTTCATTGGTCTTATTATATGCATTTTTTAATCCCCAACAATAATTTTGCAAATGAATATGTTCATTGAACTTTTTATTGGTAAGTTTTACCCATGAAATTACATCAACGCCATCCGGTAAAAATTTTAATTTGCCACAAACATTAAATCCAGCGAATAAAACTGATTCAGCGCCTAGCATTGTTAGTTAAAATGGACTGAATAAATCTAGCAAATTTTAAGAAAGAAGTGTAAACTCTAAGTACCTTAAAATAAATACAGCAAACATGACAATTGTAACGACGATGTAAACTCCAAAAATAGCACTCACTGTGTGATATTCCTTTGCAAATGAAACTATTGTACATTTTTCTCCACCTTGAAATGAACAAGAGGCCCATGGGCCACATCGCTCACCTGAGCACATTGGCTAGGCAAAAGCACAAATCAGTTCAGTATGAAAAAGACTACGGGGGGGGGGGAGGGGAATTTTTAACTATATGATGATGCTTTCATGTCAATATAACAAATGGCTTTGTAGTACTTGAGATAATTTTTTAAAAAAATTTCCCATATATTCCTTTGTAAAAATTTGATCCCCCATTGTGTCTCCTCCCTATCCCAGGGGTCATCATTTGAACAAAATTGAATTTACATTACCTGGGGATGCTTCCATATCAAAATGACTAATTAAAACATGATTTTCAGTTCTTGAGAAGAAGATATTTTCCTATATGTTCCTATGTAAAATTTTCGATCCCCATTGTAGCTCAACCATATCCCCGGGGGCCATCATTTTAACAAACTTGAATCTACATTACCCGAGGATGCATCCATATCAAAATGACTATTCATGGCTTTGCAGTTCTTTAGAAGAAGAAATTTTCCTATATATTTCTAGATTTTTAAAGATTTTTCCTTTATATTTCTAAGTAAAACGTTGATAGTCCATTGTGGCCCCGCCCTATCCCCGCGGGTCATGATTTGAACAAACTTGAATCTACACTACCTGAGGATGCTTCCATATAAATATGACTCATCATGGCTTTGCTGTTCTTGAGAAGAAGATTTTTAAAGATTATTTCCTATATATTTCTATGTAAAGCTTTGATCCTCCATTGTGGCTCCGCCCTACCCCCGGGGGTCATGATTTGAACAATTTGAATCTACACTACCTAAGGATGTTTCCATATAAATATGACTCATCATGGCTTTGCTGTTCTTAAGAAGAAGATTTTTAAAGATTTTTCCTACATATTTTTTTGTAAAACTTTGATCCTCCATTGTGGCCCGCCCTACCCCCGGGGTTATGATTTGAACAAACCTGAGTCTACACTACCTGAAGATGCTTTCATATAAATATGACTCATCATGGCTTTTCTTTCTGTTCATATAAATATGACTCATCATGGCTTTTCTGTTCTTGAGAAGAAGATTTTTAAAGATTTTCCCAGTATATTTCTATGTAAATCTTTCATCCTCCACTGTGGCCCCGCCCTACCCCCAGGGGTCATGATTTGAACAAACTCGAATCTACACTATCTGAGAATGCTTCCATATAAATATGACTCATCATGGCTTTGCTGTTATTGAGAAGAAGATTTTTAAAGATTTTTCCTATATATTTCTATGTAAAACTTTGATCCTCCATTGTGGCCCCACCCTACCCCCGAGGGTCATGATTTGAACAAACTTGAATCTACACTACCTGAGAATGCTTCCATATAAATATGACTCATCATGGCTTTGCTGTTATTGAGAAGAAGATTTTTAAAGATTTTTTCTGTATATTTCTATGTAAAACTTTGATCCCTCATTGTGACCCCACCCTACCCCCGGGGGTCATGATTTGAACAAACTTGAATCTACACTACCTGAGGATGCTCCCACTTGAGCCCTGTGGTTCTTGAGAAGAAGATTTTTTAAAGATGCAATTCATTTTTTACTAATTATTATCTCCCCTTGAAAGAGGGCGTGGCCCTTCATTTGAACAAACTTGAATCCCCTTCACCCAAGGATACTTTGTGGCAAGTTTGGTTAAAATTGGCCCAGTGGTTCTTGAGAAGAAGTCGAAAATGTTAAAAGTTTACAGACAGACAGACAGACGGACAGACAGACAGACGGACGTCGGACAAAAAGTGATCAGAAAAGCTCACTTGAGCCTTCGGCTCAGGTGAGCCAAAAATGTAATTATAATACTTTTTAAAGTCTACATTAATATAAGGCATATGTACTACACCATTATATTTTACGATAATTGTGGTAAAAACGAGAAATTATAGACAGTTCGTATTTTTTTACCTTGATCACATCTATCGCCATAATATGAAGGCTCACATCCAGCTAAACATCTTCCATTGCCCTTATCACAGGTCATGTTTTTACAATGACTGCTACAAGTTTTCAGACAATTTTCTCCGTAAAACCCGGCATCACACTCTGTAATAAAATAATGCCAGAATATTTAGAAATATATATATATATATATATATATATATATAAGGAATATATGAGGAAACGGTGCTTATGGCAATTTTTTTTTACACATTTTGAGTTTTTCATGGATTTTGATAGAGCAAGGTTAGGAGTTGTCAAATCTGAATTTTTATGGTCCTACGTCAATTCTAAGTATGTTATTTCCTCATTTATATCAATGATACTTCAACAGTGAAATCATGACGTCATGTTTCTTTTGCACCAACGTCAACAAACCTCAAACGTTTTCAGAGTGAACGTGACTATGATTTTTTTTTATTGTAACGTTACTAATATATGTATGTATAGAATCATTTTTTTTAATTCATTGTCTTGTAAATTTATAAATAGTTGTTATAAGTAGTTCCATCAACGGTATAGAATTATGTGAATGTTTGAGTTGTTTGTTGTACACTTCGTTTATGTTGGGACGACAGGAAATTTAGTCTCCTCAGAAGCGTGTGACTTCTCAACAAGAATTGTTTCGGAAATATATAGAAAATAGGAGAAACAGGATTAACTCGAAAGTCATTTTATTTCAAATATGGCTCTCGATGGGGCAAGATGTCAATTTTTTGTTGTTTGAAACAAGCCCGTAGGAAGCAATTTCAGTTGGGGGGGGCACATACAATACATTCTCATTGGGGGGGGGGGGCACATACAATACATTCTCATTGGGGGGGGGGGCTGTCAACTACCAAAAATTCCTTGACAAGCAAAAAATAAGGGGGGGTCATCAGGCATTATTATTGAGGGAACACAACTGGTATCTATGTTTTCTATAGTATTCTATATTCAGCACGCCACCCCCCCCCCCCCCCGACCCCCCTTTCCAACGGCCATGTGAAATAAGTAAATCTGATATATCTTCCCAAAGGTGAAAATAAACAAATGTCTTTGGGAACAATAGTAATCTAGAAGCTACCCGGTAGTGTAAAATATATTTGGCTTTTTCTTTATCTATAAATATAAACATGATAAAGACAGAAAATGTGAAATGTAATTATTTACAAATATTCAACAATTTAACTTGAACATTTAGTCGATACGCTGTAGATACATTGCATGTTAAGCAATATTCTACAAAATCTTTTCAAACAAAGACTCGGAAGGAATTCTGTCTTGCATAAGGTAATAAAATAATCATTGTTTTAATATCCCTTTTTTCAATTCCAGCATTGAACATTTTTTGATTATTTACTTGTAAAACAGACTAACAGACTATATGAGTTACAGTTCACATGCATGAATAAACTAAGGGGCAATTCCAGGATTTCCGGTGGTGATAACTTGATTATTTGAGGATGGGGTGGGGTGGTTTGGTTGGAGTTAAAAAGTTTAATGGCATACTTATAGTTTATATGAGCTTAATAGCTTTTTTCAAAAGCTTTCTTAAGGTGCGCAAGCCTACCCCCCCCCCCCCCCACACACACACACAGCGATTTAAACCACCTAGTTAGTTTAAAAATAATAATGGGAAATTATTCTTCAATTTATTTTTGCACCTTTATCTCTCTTCATATAATTACATGTATAAACATTGTCATTTTCATGAAAAATCAGCGATCATTGACCGGACTCCACATGCCCGGAGGTAGAAACTTGACTATTATCAATGAGTGAAATAGCACCGAAGAATAACAATTGAATTTCACTTTGCGAAAATGAAAATGATTTAGAAGTAGACAAATAATCGATTCAGGATATTTTCTTTATCATTTTAAACGAATTAATCCGAATTTCGTTCAACTGTTAAATCGATTTGTCGATCTATTCATTTACTTAAATCGAATAAATTATCCAAAAAATAAGTCAGAAAAAATTGAATATAAGTTGTTTTAATGAAACACGCTGTGTAATTTATAGTTTAATTTTAATTATATTCAATTGGAAATCAGACTTGTAATGTGCATGTCTAGTTAAGTGTGTCTGTTACATGTACGTAATATTTCCAGACTCAAAGGACGAGTTTTGAAATGACGGATTTTTGCAAAGTGGTACATGGAGGTATATTTGTTATTAATTGATGGTTTCAGAATTTCAACCCCCCCCCCCCCCTTCAGTTTCTTTCTCATATGAAATTCTGATGTGAGTTATGACGAAGCTTTATAAATAAAACAATCTGTTATCAATCCAAATGAAGTTTTAAAGAATTTCAGTCTGGCCCCATGCCAGAGACATGGATATGCTTAGCATTGTAAAGTTTTACATCTGTCAGAGTTAAGTCCCCGTAATACAAAATGTCCCCATCCCCCATGTCTGCCACCAAAATAAAAACCTTGCAAACATAATGTTCATGTTTTGTGCAGTATATTTGTAGTATTTTATTACATGCACAAAAATAAAACCTGAATTAAACTAATATAATTTAAAAGCATTATTTTACATATAAATTAAGAATAAAAAAATACGTTTACATAATTCTAAGGCAAGTTAAGCAATACTAAGCAATATTACGTGTAATGATATGACTGTAAAGACTTATACTGCGTAGATATTATGAATAACAAAGATCATATTGACTACAGTGAAAAAAAAATGCAGATGATACTTAAACCTTTGACCTTCATATAAACGCATTAAACGAGTACCAAAGAATTAAATTTTTGAGTTCCTGAAAATTTATAGGCATAGTTTAGAAAACAGGGATTTCATTTCATGTTTTGTTAATTAAATTGTTTTGAAAATCCATCTTCTCACCAAAGTTTCACATTTCTTTATACATATATTACATGTAATAAATTGGGTCCAATGTAACCCCCTTTTCTCTCTCTTTCTTTAGATCTCTCATATCAATTTTAAAACATAGACTTCTTTAAAGTAATATTTTATTTCGTATGGCAGTATGGCAGTTTTTGTTACATTTAAATGCTTAAAACAATATCGAAAGTGGATGTGAGAAACAAAAATATTCAGTCAAAACAAAATCAAAAACATAACACGACCAAACTGACTAAGAAACAAATAAAGTAAACATTTTAAATGTGCTGAAATTAATGATTATTAACTTTTTAAGATTCGGGCTTTTTTTTTTAAATTAAATAAAGATTGTTAAAAAAAAATTTAAAAAAAAAAATGGAGAGTATTAGTTTTATTTTGCTTTTTCTTCTTCTTTTTTTTTTCTAGAGGATTGCTCCAAAACAGTACAAAAATATTTATTTAAAAAAAAATCTAATAACAACTAAAACGTGTTTTGAGCTGTTGTCAAATAAACTATATTCTTTTAATAATCGGGGAGCAAACCCACGCGAGTTGAAATGTTTAGAAAAAACTATGTACACTTGCAACGAAATTCCCTCTTTGGTACCTCTCTAATACCTCGGATTATCTCTCTTGTTTTTATTTATTGAAAACTATTTATGTTCTCCTTCGTTTCACTCATCCGAACATAAAATATTTCTATTCTAAGTATCTTAGAGAATAAACAACAGAACACAGAATATAGAATGTGTTGAGCGCCTATCAACCAGTTTATTCGCCATATATGTACATAAACACGCGAATTTAATTAGCGATGCACTGGATGTAGAGCCCAAGTATATCCAATTTCAATCTACAAAATACAATGTAGCATGTCATAATTATACATCATTTTATCAATAATTCAAAAAAAAAAAAAAAACGTGTTCGAAACTGGTTGATTAAATGCTCGTCGATGACCAGTTCACACCTGACCAACACCATATATACTATGACCTAACAACCACCCTTCAATGTACTTGCGCGTATTAAAATAATTCAAACAAATACAACTAATAGAAATTGATTTATGTTCTCCTTCGTTTCACTCATCCGAACATAAAATATTTCTATTCTAAGTATCTTAGAGAATAAACAACAGAATATAGAATGTGTTGAGCGCCTATCAACCAGTTCGACAACAAAGGTTTTGAATATATTAACCTGCAAAAGAAATTAAAGACATCATAATCCAAGATTCAAAGTAACAGCAAGTTTATTGTTTAAGCTATCCGAAACATATCCATCTTTTGCGTTCTCCGAACGCCATCTGCCGTGAGCCTTAAAAAGTCTATCTGGAATATTATTATTAGCTGCTGCAGTTGCTCCCCCACTTCTTAAACTATGTAAACCGTACTCTTTGAAATCCACACAGACACTTTTAAGAGCATCTAAAAGAAGCTCTCTAGCTCTAGTATAAGTCAAAGGTTTATTTGATTTACATAACTTGTAAACATTGTCCTTTTTGAAAAAGGTAACCGCTCTAAAAATAAACTCATTAGACTGAAAAACAAGACCAGCAAATGATATGTATTTTTCAAGATAAGAAACTGGACAAAGCTTGTTACTTGTTCTCGCAATAACAACAATATTACCTTGTCTGAAAATATCCGTTTTGCTTTTTTCAACTCTTATTTCAACATGTGAACCTGATTCATGAAAATTTATGTCACACATTCTAATGTGAACAAGTTCATCATATCTTAAAAAACCAGCGTAACCTATTAACAACATACATACCAGTCTTGAATGATATAGATTTTCTAACTGCGGAAATTTATCCATAATTTTACCTAAAATTTCAGGTGTAATAGGCTTCTTCTTAACTACAGGTTTTGATAACAGTCTCTTCCCTCCTTCTAAAATCAAATGTACAAGACTGCCTGAACAAGGATTATTACAAAGATTAATATGATGTGTCCATTGAATACTATAATATGCCGCATTAATGACTGCAACTGAGGATTGCTTTTGTATTAAGTAAGATAAATAAACTGCAACAGTAGAGGGTGTAGCAGGCAACGCATGAAATTGAAATTTTCCACACCAGGACTTAAACTGTAAAAAATAATTTTTGTATTTTTATACGTGTTTTCACTCTTACTATTCAATACTATATCATTCATTTGAGTACCGTGTCCTTGAGTCTAGGATCTTGGATCTCTTTAATTTCTTTCCAATGCGAAAAACTACATTTAAGCTGAAATTAAAAAAAAATTAAAGTTACTTTATAAGTATCATATATACATGACTATTTAATGAAAACGAAAAACCAAACAACTTTCAGTCCGTTCTTAATCAAAACTAATGAACACATCCTTAATCATATTGCTTTATAAAAAATTAATTTACAATACCATTATGGATTATGAAACTTATTCACAATGCCCAATTAAGGCTAAATTACACAATGTCCCTAAGGGCTAAGTCACAATTGCCCCATTAGGGCTAAGTCACAATTGCCCCATCAAGGCTAAATTACAAAAGCCCCATTAAGGCTTCATCATACATGCCCCATCAAGGCTAATTAACAAAGCCTCATTAAGGCTTGATCACAAATGCCCCATCAAGGCTAAATTACAAAAGCCCCACTTAGGCTTAATCACAAATGCCCCATCTAGGCTAAATTACAAAGCCCCATTAAGGCTTTATCACAAATGCCCCATCAAGGCAAACTGCGCTGTTCAAAATTATTTACACAATTTCCAATAAACTAAAGCATCATCATGATCATTGTCTATTAAAGCCTTGTAATAACGCAAACTTCAAAATTCGGAACAGTCTATATAAAGCACAATAACATTACTCTGAAACTGCGGCTCAGCAAACACACTCTCTGCATGAGATCCTTTCCTGAAAAAATTACGAGGCTTGTGATATTCAAGCCATTCTTTGACAAAATTTTGAAAATTTCCAGAAAATGACTTAACTAATAAAGGCCAGAAAGGTGCAGACTGCCATCTAGGAATGATAAGAGTACCTCTTGCTTTACACAAAATCAAATGTTTAATCACTTTTACAATCAAATTTACAGGAGGTACTATCCAGTTATTACCTGTTGACCAGTCAAACCCAAAAGCATCTACACCTGATGTTCCAGGATTCCAAAATCTGGAATAAAATTTTTCTACTTTCTTATTTTTACAGTCTGCAAATAGATCGCAATCGTATGGCCCCCATTTTTTGCTAAGAAACTGGAAAATGTGATCACCCACTGACCAATCATCAAAATCAAAAATCTTACTGTACGCATCTGCAATTTCATTCTCAGATCTTGGAATCCATTCGGTCTCTAACTTATTTTGTTCTGCAAACAAATCGAATAAATTGATATTGATAAACTCTGCAATTCTTGGTTCATACTGCCTTTTTCAACGATCTTAACTACATTTTTGTTATCGGTATACAATTTAACCAACCTATCACATAAAATTTCTTTGAGACTCTCTACAGTAATTTGTACTTCTTTAAGTTCTCTCCATGTGGAACTTTGACATCTCTGTTCAGGTGTCCACATGTAATGAACCAATGAATTATTTGTCTTAACAGAATAACCTGCTCCTGCATTGCCACTAGCATCTGTATATAAAATCTGCTCGGGACGTTTGTCACTTTCAAAATAACACACTGGCTAAAGATCTACAATTATGTAACCAAAAGCTAATTTCAGTATTGATATTTTCATTAAATAAAATAATCTGATTCCATGATACACATTCTGCAATGGCTATATGTAAATATCTAGACATAATGTTACAGATGTTACCTAGGCTAAAAGAAAATGAAATAATTTTCCCTGTAATTTTAGCTAGCTGCCTTGCTGAAACATTACTTTTGTTTTTGATAATGAACTCAATATCATTCTGAAATTTCAAAAGTTTATCATCAGGTACTGAAAGAGTTCCAAAATTAGTATCCCATAAAAAACCTAACCACTTAATGACTTGTTTGGGTTGAAACTCACTCTTTTCTTCATTGATTACAAAACCTGCATCAATTAAATCCTTTTTAACTTCACAAGAAATTTTTGCGCAAGTATGATAATCATCGGCAATACCCCATCCATCATCTAGATAAACAATGGATTTAAAACCTTTGCTTCTCCAGAATTTAACTAAAGGTCTAAGTAACTTTGTAAATAAATATGGGGCACTTGACAAACCAAAAGGTAAGCATTTAAAAATGAAGTACCTGTTTTGATCTCCAAATTTCCATGAAAAACCAAGATATTTTTGATGCAAGTCATGAATTTCTACATGGTGGTACCCTGACTTTAAATCAAATTTGTACATAAATCCATTCTTTACCACCAATTGTAATGCGTTACCAACTCCTTCAATTTTGATTTTTTTCTTTTCAATAAATTGATTAACAGGCCTAAGGTCTAATATCAATCTGCATTTACCAGTGGAATTAACCGACACAGATAAAGGATTGACTACATAAGGCTTAGTCTTCTGTTCCTCTACTATTCCTGAAACTAAGAGCTCATTAATAGCGCATTCAACAAATTGTTTGTGCTGAAATGCAGATTTGGTATTATTGAGACATGCTGTTGGAGGTAACTTTAAAAATGGAATGAAATAGCCATATTCTATAACATTCAGGATAAAATCCGTGGCACCTACATGATATTTCCAAAATTCTACCCGTTTCTTTAAATTGCCTTTAACCCTAACTGAACTAGGATTTTCAAATTCACATACATTAGCATACAAAGAACAAGTGCTCGCCAAGTCATTATTTGATGTCTGTTGTTGCGGAAGTTGTAGTGGAAATTCCGCTTCCTCTCTCTGGACATTTGTTGGCCCAGTGTCCGAATTTATTGCAGTAGAAGCAGATGTTCTTAGCTGCTGCTCCGCTGTTACTTGTAGTAGCTGAGGTTGTCTTTCTGTACCCTTGTTGAGATTGTGTGAAAGGCTGATAGAACGACTGTCTTCCGTACTCTGTTCTGGGGAAACTCTGTCCAAGATCCTGCCCATACGAACGAAAAAACTGTCCCGGAAAGGGCTGCACTTCCTGACCAGGATATACACGTGTTGTTCTCTCGTAAGGTTTCTTGTTGCTTCTTTTCTTTGCTCTGAAAATAGCTTGTCGAAGCCTAGTAGCATCGTCAGGATCATCAGTGATAGGATCATCTTGATATTCTTGTACAACATCCCAACCATATTTATCAGCAATACGAACAATTTTGTTTCTTTTATTCAAGAGATTAAACCGTAGAATTCAAAATTTCATTAGCAGCTTCTATTCTGTTATTTTCCAACAAGTTTATTGCTTTTTTAATGTCATTTTCTCTATCTGCGTTGAATTCAAACTGAATTTTATTGCTTTGATATTTAAAGTCAGGTACCTTTTTCTCCGTTGTCCTCTGAGCTAAATTCAATTTGCTGACAATTTCTTGTTTTTGTCTTCTTAACGCCCTCTCTAATTTGTCAGAGAAAATGTCCAGTGCATCTTCAGTTGTAAATTCGTCTCTAGAACTCTGTGTTAAGCCGGGTCGTTCACTTTGAGGTACAGCATGAATAACCCGCTCCTCGCCCACGTGGCTAGAATTTAACTCATTCATAAGTGCTACAGATAAAAACGTGTTCGGTTGATTAAATGCTCGTCGATGACCAGTTCACACCTGACCAACACTATATATACTATGACCTAACAACCACCCTTCAATGTACTTGCGCGTATTAAAATAATTCAAACAAATACAACTAATAGAAATTGATATCTCGTCTACTATCGTCGCAATCTCCCTTGCAGAGTTGTCGTTCGTTTCTCTCTCAGACACCTCCGCGATGGGCTCAAGTCAAGATTTTTGAAATAACGTAAAAACATGGCTTTCCAAGGATTATTTCAAATTAAACTAATAGTTATAGATATATATGTATTAGTAAATACCTACCTTAAAAGAGAAACATTAGTGCAGACATTTAATTATAATGAATTTAAACAAACGCACTATTTCTCGTGTTTATCACTGTGATATACGCGAGCCAACGACAGAGGTGAATGCATGAGCCGATGGTAGAGAGTGCTATCGTCGTTCTTGTGTATTTTTCTAGATTTGAGACTTATTCAGAAGAACTATGCTTTTCCTTTCTGTTAAAAGCTAGCCGAGCTTCAATTTTAGACCAAATACAATAAAATCGCATAAAAACAATTTACAACAAAAGTTTATGCAACATTCACCGATGATTCAATGCATGTTGTGAATGGTGGAGCGGATCAATATCCTTTGCGATAATATAATGATGTCCGTGTCTAGCATGTATCCTCAACTGGTCCACATATATAAAATCGCATTCATTCGTCCATATATTCAACACGCCAGTCAATCACCTTGTCTGAAGCTTCTGACAGAAATGAATTATAGATCAGAGACTATATACTAGCTGTACCTGCATAACTCGATCTTTACTAGTAAAGAAACCGATCTCGAATAAAATGCTGTCATACCTTTATTAAAACCGGTGGACATAGATATTCAGACAAGAATTAAATATACGACTGAAAAATAATTTTAATTATCAATATTCACATTTAGTTAAAGTTAGAGTCAAAATGTAAACACGTGGTAAAAAAAAATCTGCGTTGACGTTCACCGTCACTCAGCAACGTCACATCTTTATGACGTTATTTCTCTGTTTTAGTAAAAATGCCATAAGCACCCTTTTCTCATGGGCGCAATCATATATATATATATATATATATATATATATATATATATATATATATATATATATATATATACACGTACATATATAGAGAGAGAGAAAGAGAGAGAGAGAGCACTAAAACCAACAACACTGTGTCGGATCTACTAATTAGATACAAGGTCAAGAATGGAAATTTATATAAATTTGATAGAAAATATTATATAAAAATAATATAAAGCACTAAAAATGACCAACGACACGAACAATAAAGATTGTCAAATTATCAGGACGCCCTGTCCCTTCCTCAGGACAAAGGAAAAATTTTAGAAGTCATGGTGGTCGCAACTTTTCTAAACCTAAAATGTACTTAGATATGACATTATAATGGAATAAGACGTCGTCACTGCAAGTTTAAGCTGTCATGTCGTGGAGAGTTAAATAAATCCTACTCATTATTTTAGATTGCATGTGAAATTTGAGAAAGAAATTTATAAAATTTGTTTGCCATATTTGTAATCTTAACCTTAAAGATGCAGTTATAATACTGAGTCACTTTGGTCATGTAGTACTATTATGCTTCATATTATCTTCCCAGTATACATGAATTCCTGTGAAAAATTTTGATCATCTTTTGAGGCCCCACCCTAGGCACAGGGGTCATGATTTGAGCAAAAATGAATCAACAAGAGCTGATGCTTCCACATTGATATGAATAATCATAGCTTGCTGATCTTGAGTATACAATTTATTCCCTATGCAATCCCTATTGTGGCTCCACCCCCGGGGCCATGATTTGAACAATTTAGAATTTATACCACATCAGGAAGCTTTAATTTACGTTTTAGCTTTTCTGACCCAGAAGCTCTTGAAAAAAAGACATTTTCAAAGATTCTTCCTATATGTCTCAATATAAAACTTTAATTTCGAACTGTGGCCCCGCCCAACCCTCGGGGCCAAGATGTAAACAAATAAGAATCTACACTACCTCAGAAAGCTTTCACATAAGTTTCAGCTTTTGTGGCCCAGTGGTAATTGAAAAAAAAAGATTTTTTTTAATTTAATCCCACCCTATTTTTGTCTTTCTAGATCATCTCTTGGAATGGGACTTGTCCCTTTATTTGAATATATATATACGAGGGTTGATCCAAAAGTACATGTAATGTCACAGTGTCAATATCTTTTATATTTGGCGTCATATTATCGAATACAGTATACCAAAAAATACACATATATAAATCTTATTAACATTGAAATTTTGTTTTATAAATATTAAATTGAAATCATTTTATGAATGTTTAAAACATAAAGCATAGGGGGTGTCGCTGGGTCACAACTAAACGTCAGGTTTTAAAGAGTATTTTTTTAGGATGAAAAAGATAAACACATTATTAAAAGCATCAAAAATGCGCATAATCGCCCAATAATTTGAAAAGACAAAATTTACATCATTTTCTAATCATCAGTTGAAAATTAAATGACGCCATTGCTATTTTTGACTATAAACATTCGTGTTTAATTCTGATATATTGAACAAAGGAAGTGTCGAAATGGGTAAAAAAAAAAAAAACGCCGCAACGAGCTGTAATGCATTTTGCATTTTTACTTCAAAATGGGGAAATTACCAGTATAGACAGTTACGATGATTAATCAGACTCACAGTGAAATTTAAATAAGAGTCTTGTTTATAGATGATTTCAGCGATTTTGGGGTCATTGAATGACAGAGGACAGGAAGACCGAAAGATGAGAGGTCGGACGGATACGTTTAACTGGTGTCTGATGTTTTCAAAAGACATGCGTGTATCTGTTATGTAAATGGATATGAACACTTTGTCTTACGGTACTGTTAAAAAAATTGAAACAGGATTTAAATATGAAAAGAATGAGTGTACGATGGGAATTCATAAAGAACAAAAAATTGTGAACGTGTTCCTGAATTTTCAATTTTTTTGAGCGTGGGGTGGGGGTAGTAAATGTTTGAACGTATGACGGTGCATATCTCTACTATATGACATTATTTAGATGCGGCGACTTCCAACATCGCACTTTGTATAAAATCCAATATTTTTGAAAGTATAAATCATATTGAGTTAAAAATTTTAGGTCTGATTTGAAATAAATGTCACTTCAATCATTTATAGTTTGGTTGGTTTACGTCGACTAGTATCGATTTTATTGAAGTTGTGACATTACTTTTGGATCAACCTTCGTATATATATATATATATATATATATATATATATATATATATATATATATATATATATATATGAAGCACTGAAAATGAAAATGACCAATTATAATTGTCAAATTTTTGGGACGACCTGTCCCTTCCTCATAACAAAGGAAAAAGTTAAGAAGTCATAAAAACAAAGGAAAGAGAGAAACAAAACAACTAGCACTACAACTAAACTACAAAACACTAAATATTTACATTGTTACATGTTTAATTTGAAAGTTTATAAACAGTTGTGAACAAACAAATCCGGAGCGCTATGAATTGCGACCCAGGGGTTCTTGAAAAGAATGTTCAAAATGTGAAAATTTTAAGATGGTCATTTTTTAGTGCTTTATATAAATTTCCATCCGTGACCTTGTATCTACTTAATTAGTAGATCCGACACTTAGGATATAAAGTGTTGTTGATTTTTAGTGCTTATATATATATATATATATATATATATATATATATATATATATATATATATATATATATATATATATATATTTATATATATATTCCTCTTAACATGGGGATGCTTTTACCAACTTTGGTTAAAATTGACCATGGGGTTCTTGAAAAGAATGTTCAAATTGTGAAAATTTAAAGATGGACACCGGATAACGGTGATCAGAAATTTTCGCTTGAGCTTTCAGCTCAGGTGAGCTAAATCCATTTTTTTTCATTATGATTGAAATTAAGCGCATTGAATACAACAGCATTTTCCTTTTTTCTTTTTTTTTTTTTGGTCTTTGGCTCGATATAGAAGTTAAAATATGTGTGCAAAGAATAGACTTCTGCAGATGATTAAAAAAGGATTAAATTCAGATTTTATTGTAATCCCAATGAGGTGTAAGTTTTGCTTGGGAAGAATTATAAATACTGCTGTTTCATATAAATAATGACACAGAGTGTATGGATAAAAACTTCAAATATGCAGGTATGGTGAACTTTTGGTGAACATATAAAAAAATGTCTGTCACGTAATCAACCAATTCTTGTGACAACACAACAAATGTTTCATGTTTAGCTGAAAGACCGTTCAATTGAAAATGACGGCAGTTATATATCTACTATTTACAATAGAAACTGAGTTTACAATATAATGAGACGATTAAAATGTACACTTAAGGTAGGAGGTCAATTAATAAATATTGATTTCGTAAGGCTAACTCACCCTTCTCAAGCTTATTTCCTGTAATGTGTCCAGCAATACAACTACCATTAGTTCTATAACATGTAGCATTGACACAGTAATTTCTACAGTGATTCTGACAGTTTTCTCCGTAAAATCCCTGATCACATTCTGAAGATGAAAAGAGCATGTTTAAAAATATACGGAACACTGAAATCAAAAGCAGGACTAAACCATAGCAAAAAACTAAGATTGTGAATTTTAATCTAAGGAAATTTTTGGCATGTATGTATTTCTCTTAATTGCATTGTGATTTATGAGAGCAAATACAAATACATAGTATATTAACTCTACAAGACATGAAAAAGGTGATCAGGTGAGCGATGAGCAATACTTTATTTCATTATGACTGAAATAAAGAGCATTGAATCAGTCACATTTTCCTTGCATTTTTGTTTGTCTTTGGTTCGAGTTGGAAGTTAAAATGTGTGCAAAGAAGACACTTGCGCAGATGATTGGTAAGGGTTAATTTCAGGTTTTTGTTTATTGTTATCCCACGGAGGTGTAAGTTTTGCTTGGGAAAAATGTATAAATAACCAATTGTTGTGACAGCACAACAAATGTTTTCATGTTTAGCTGAAAGACCGTTCAATTGAAAATGACGGCAGTTATATATCGTGATTACTATTTACAATAGAAACTGAGTTTTCAATATAATGAGACGAATGTATTTCAAAGGTTCGAAAAACCTTAACAATGCTTCTTTTAGTATTTACATTGTCTTTGACAATTAAGACCAAAAGTATAATATCTTCCAATAAGATTTACCTTTGCTGCAAATTCGTCCAGTCCACCCCGGAGAACAAGGACATGACCCATCTCTTTTATTACATTTTTGAGACTGCTGGCAATGTAATGAGCATTTCTTAGAGCAATTTAAACCAAAGAAGCCATCCTGACATGCTGAAACAAATTCAAGGTACTATTTTTAAAACCAGCTTCTCTCTAGAACTCATTTTTTTTTATTCGTCAGTGTCATTCTTAATCAACAAACCTATAAAAATAACTTCTTATGAAAATAAAAATAAAATACCCTCATGAACTTCTTACGTCTGTCACACTTATCTCCTGTATATCCATTGTCACAGCCGCTGTTGCAGTTTCCATCTACATGATTGCATTTTATGCGATTTAGACAGTGTCCACTGCAAGTTTCTTTACATTGAAATCCGAATTTTCCATCTGTGCACGCTGTTCAAAAACGTTCTCGAAATTATTATCTAACGGATGAAGAAATCAACAGATGTGAAATGATTCAAATGAAATATTTTAGTCATACCATGATGATGTACATACTCGTGTTGCAAAAAGGCTCTGTATACCCAGGTTTACAACCCAAGTCACACCTGCCTATAGTTTTATTGCAGTGAGATCCATTCAAACAATTTTCACTGCATTTATGAATACAACCCGTGCCAAAGTATCCATCTTCACACTCTGTAAATAAAAATCCTAATGCATGTATCAGTATATTAATATTTAAAACCGTCATTTTCATTTTATTTCTGTTTGAAAGTTTTTCGCATCCTGCAGATCAAACACTACACATGTATTGATGTATTTTTACCCTATTCTCCTCCCATAAGCCCCCCTCCCAAAAAAAATTGTATTTTCTATTACATGGAAATTTAAAATAGGGTAGGTAGTTGCAACTAATTATCATTATTATTTTTGTAGGTGTAATTTTTTAAACATTTGTTGCATGGGTGGAGCTTGGAGATTCGATGTCTGTTGAACATAATGAACAATATATAAATTTAGGTTCAGTCAAGGTCTAACCTAGATCTAAAATTCAGGAAGTCTTCACGTATCCCTAAAAGCAAATTAGTTGGTTGTTTTGAAAAGTAAGGGGAACTTGATACACCTATGAGATACAACTTTAACTTCCCCCAGTTTAAACACAAAACCCCTTTACGCAGGATTGTTAAGACACTACCCGGATCATGATTTGGCGAATTTATCCTATTTTAGTAAGGTGTAACATTGATGAAGCGGAAAAGCCAAAGATAAAATATTTACTATTATGATCTATTGTATAGACGTCTTTAAGTCTTAGGCTTGAAGAAGCAATTCACTACGACGTCATCACCTCAGAGAAAAAAAAATTGCCTTACCAATTTTTTTTTTTACATTATGTAGATACGATCGAGGATTTTTTTATCAATTCATATTAACCACACGATTCTAGCAGCACTTTCCAAGTACTGTTGAATTCAGCTTTCTATATAAACAAAAATTGTGATTTAGATATGCGGCGTAGTGTTAAACTTTTGCATCTGTGTTGTTAGAAACGACAGAGGAAAGGCTGATCGGGATTTATTCATTATAAGAATATGATAAGAGTATATCAGCGTACCTGATTCTTGATCTTTAATTGCATATGCAACATACATGAGATTCGCGATTTATACTTTTAAACTCATATTTCATGCATATGTTTACATTAATTCTCATTAGGTTCATTTCACTCTGCAAATATTTGGTCAACATTCGGTATTTAACCCCTGTGACAATGCTATTTATGTCATTCCAAAAATAACAAGATTTGGTTTATATTATGTTTTACATGTGTTTAACCATTTCTTGAACCTGATATGAAACTTTCAACTTTATATATTAAGAAATTATTCTCCCTAAAATTCACGTCATACAGCTTACTATGACTTCATAATGTATAGGCAAGTAGAAAAAAAAATGGCTGTAGCATTAACATTCTCAAGAATTTCTTAATCGATATGAATTCAAATTTAGTAATTAAATTTTTATTCAAATCTGCCCAGTAAATAAAACAGAATATGCGGCAAACCATTTGGTTTAACAATCTTTATTTTAGTACCAAAAAGTCTAGCAAACATGTTTTTATTAGGGAAATAATTGTATTATTTCATGTTAATGTTTCTTAATATTACATAAAACAATGGAATAATATATTTTCCTCGCTAAAGTTATGGTATTAATATTTTTTAAAGTTTAGATACGTTGGAGTTCAGGTTTATTAATTATAATTATTGTCAGCAGCTGAACTGTGCTGCTATGATGGTAAATATTTGTAAGAATATCGTGATCCTTTCATTTGTCGTATATACAGGATATTAAAACACCTACAAAAGGTAAAATGAAATATGAAGATAACGAAAAGTAATAGATCTCAAAAGTCCACTGAAACAATACAAATTATTTTTGAGCAGAGCAAACAAGGACCTCTAAAAACATCATAGATTGGTTCAGGTGCCATGGAGGAGCAAATATCCAATGCCGATCGGTGACACACGTCGTGTGCTCATTATCATGATAGGACAAAGGAAAAATCCCTACGTAGACAATTCAGTGTTTAAATAATGGCCTAATAATTAGTAAGAAAAACATCACCCAGCATTCGACTTAATGATAGATTGACAAAGTAATCATATCGACCATAGAACTTGCGTAATGATTACTTTAAAGGAGACTCTTGATATCCTTATTTCATCAACTTGTTTGTCAATAGCGTGCCTCGTTCAAGAATTGGTTATAACATGGAGCATGCTTTTTCGTATCGAATCAACTGGGATATATAAACCCCATATGCATGAAAATTAAAGAAAGTTGACAATATAAAAGTTGAAGTCCCCACATTTATTATAAAGTTCTGTAGTAAGACTACAACTAACGCTCTTCTCTAGTAAAATATCCGAATATGAAGCAGATGTGTCAGACTATGTGTTATATTTTATTTCAAGTTTACTGGGATATATGGAGTCGATATATGAATGGAAGTAACTACTGTTAATTCATAATATGTCGTCGATATATCTAAATGTCGATTTGAAGACCACAGCAAGTGTCTTATTCTTCTCATGCAGAAGTTTTTTCAATATATATTCTACTTCATTTGAATACAAAAGTAGTTCTGCTAATAAAGGGGCGCGTTTAGAACCCATGGAAATTCCAACAGATGTTGACTGTGCCTATTTGAGGTATTGATTAACATTAAGCAGATTCATTTTGGTAACATGTAAGAATGAAGCAACAGGATAACACTTGGAGGTTTCACATTTTACACAAATAACTTGTTTTGCTTTAAAACAATTGTGATAAACATTTAAAAACAGAGATATTAATTCTTATAAAAAATTGTATCCTCAAAAGAAATTTACCTAAAAGTTTCAAACAAAAAAGCAATATTACCTTTGGTACACATGCTCCACATCCACCCCGAAGCACAACCCCATGTACAATTACCAAACTCATGATGGCAGGAACTGTTGTCTTTGCAATGTCCAACACATTTGTTTTCACAACCAAGTCCATACAATCCATGAGGGCATGCTGAAAAGTTCTTTGAACGTCTAATAACACATTAATCAAAGCGTCATATGACCAAAACAAATTATATAGTCCAGTTAACTTACGACATTTTTCTGATTCTGGGTGATTACTAAGCTTTAAAAATTAAAATACATGTTAAGATATTTTCAATTTCAATTTATACCATTTTAAATTTTTCTTTGAAGTTAAAAGCCTACGTAACACAGTCACAAATTCTTCAGATATGTTAAAAATATAAACCCCTACTGCTTTGCTTATCATTTAAAAATTATAATTTTCTATCTTGAACCTGTAAAAAAGAATAGGTAGACTTTTATTTAACAGTTTTTCTGTTCATACATGTTTCACATTTGTCTCCGGTGTACCCTGGCTTACATAGACAATTTCCATTATCTATGTGACATCTCTGCTCTTGACAGTTTATGGGGCAGGGTTGGTCACAGTTAACTCCATAAACTCCCTTTTTGGCACAACCTGTACAAGTATAAGAACTTGACGACAGAAACCAGTTACTTTGATTTTTCAACGTTTTATTTTTTATACATTGTCATGATGAATAATTATGAAATAACCACTTACTGATCAAATGACATATAATGTAGAATTACTGGAATCAATGACTTCCTCTACTTGAATCTCTTTTCATCACATATTGGTTATTTACCCCTTCTTGTAAATGTGGAAGACAGACGCACATGTGACAAACATTAACTATGGTTATTATAAAACTCGAATGCACTTTTCAAGAATGGATGACTGATTCAAATATAGTACGAATTCTTTGATCCTTAAAAATATAAATGAGGACCCTATATTCATGTTAACGTTAAACCGAGATTGTTTTAAGATATATTATTTGTTTTTTCTTTCAAACCGTTTCTAAATAAAAGACTTTGCTTCCAGAAGTTTTATTTTTCTTTATCAAGACTGCTCCTTCTTAGGCATGCAATGCGATTTTCATGTAAAGTGTAACACATGCTTATAGAGAGCAAAGAGTTTGTTCATCATGTATGCATCTTTTTTACTATATACACATGTTTACAAAAAGTATTTAAATATACACATAATAGAATTGAACAAAGGACAGATTGATGCTTACCATCTACTATCACTTCACACAAGGTTGTGGAACTTGTTGTTTCGGGATAAGTAACTCCCTTCAATCTTTCGTTATAGTAAATAATATATCTTCCATATATCATGCAAGTTGTGTTAAAATCCAAAGGTGGTAGCTCTGGTCCGTCCTTGTAACAAAGAATCCAATCCTCTTTTTTGGTGGAGTTTGAAAGAAAAATGGAAAATCCCGCAAATCGTCCTCTTTGTCTCGTAACTGGAAAGGACACTTCTAACATAATTCGTTTATTTTTATTTGCTTTCTGATAAGATTTTATGATGTTCTTTTACAATCAACCCTAGAATAGGCTACTTTAAGAATCGGAAAATACATATTGCGGCCATCATTTATTGAAGTCACATTTAATTTAGAATGACTCTTGAACTACATACAATGTAGCTGCCCACAGTGAAGAAACATTAATACATGTATAGAAAGCACAACGAAATTTGCTACAAGGTTATATAGAGTTAAAGTAAGATAGAGTCTAGTTTAAAATTCCTTTGTGATCTCTCTCTCTCTCTCTCGATGTTTTAAAATACTTTTGTACGTACATTATTCTATTGACTGTTTACCAACTTCTATATAACTCACCGAAGTTTTTTTTCTGAGTTTGGAATGAACCACACAAGATTATCACGTGTAAGTCTTCGCAATGCGTATTTAAAAGATTAACTATAAGAATACAATTTATGACATAAATAATGTACCGTATTGTGGGCCATAGTCCTTGAATAAAATCCTGATACTGTGGATACTGTAGATGCCACCAAGATCAACTCTCCACCACACACTTGTGTATTTAGAGGATGTTCCTATGGGTTCAGTCCCTGTACACGTTGATGGGTTTCTGTCAACAGCGTTGCTTGCTAAATTCACAGTTTGATCATTTGGAAGAAGAGGAGGAGGAAGTGTTAATATCTGACTGGAAGCTTTACCATATGACAAGTCATCTTTGTCAGAAAAAAAATATTTTGTTAGTATTTAATACCTCAAAAGGAAAATACTTTAGCATTAGACTGTAGCTGTAGACACTTTAGCCCTCCTGCTCAAAAGGATACTGTTATCTTTTCTAGTATTTTTTTTTCGTCATAATTTTATCGTCAGTCATTATCTGATACATAAATTTGAGTTTCAAGAACCCAGGCGAAATAAACTTCATTTTCAGTCAAAATCTGAATATTAAGCTTAACTAATGTAGAAATCAGCCTGTTCCAAATTTAAAAAAAAAGCTCACATCAATTTGTAGTACCCGTAGAAGTTATCTAACACTGTTAAGCGTGATTGAATTTCATTAGATTAATTTCCACCTACAATTTGATTAATTTTGCACTATACGTGCTTCCATGACTTTATATGAAGTGTTGCTCTGGATGTCAAGTAGTTGCTTGTATAATATTTGTGTTGTGATTACCTAGATAAATATTTGTAGCTAAAGAACAACAAACTTCCTATGTTTATCGAAGGAAAATAACAATGGTTACCATTACCTGCATATTTTGAATTAACATTTGATATATTACTGGAATTCTTCATTGTACCTTATCCTACCTCTGGTCTTTTAAGGACATACGCAACGTACCTTACCTACTGATAATTTTCAAGATATTCTTAATTTAAGATTATAGTGCATCAGATGTTCGTAGACAAAAAATCAGCATGTATTACCAGGGGTTTTGAAAAGATATCAATTGATGAAAATTCTTGTATAATTCAAAGAAAAATATACAGAAATTGCTAAACATATATTGTAGATGATTTGTTTATCCAAACTTATTTTAGAAGAAGTGTGCAGCAGCATTAAAATGTAGCACACAGTTCCTTTAAGTATTGGAACTCTTCAACTCCAGGGAAAAAGACAATAAAGTTCAAACTACATTGCGTAAGTCCTTAACAGATCTTTGCGTGGTCTGCTCGAAATTTGTATTAATTGGATTTTTGAGCAATTTTATTTTTAAAAAAAAATTTGTGGAAAGACAATATATTTAAAAGTTTAGTTAGGATAATATAACAATCGCAGTTTTAAAGTTAGAATGATTCATATATTTATGCACAGTATCTTAGCAAAGTGTGAATCTATGACATAGCGAGGATTTGTCCACAATTATTGTAAAATCGTTTCCACATATAGTGTAAGGGATTTAAAAAAAATAAACTATACGTATATTTGTAAGACATATGCATACTTTAGTATAAGGTAGGGGAGCAACTGCAATTCACGTCATGTTCATAGAAAATGTACCGTTTTCTCTTTCGTAAAGAATGTAAGGAAATATAGTGATGAATGTTATATTCAAATTTATTGACCCCTTGCAGCTCCACTGGCTGATTTTCACCTTGACATTGAGACACAGCATCTAAACACGTTTGATTCCAGAAAGGTGTTATTATTCAACATACTAATATTACTGACAACTTTATTAATGAACAATGCGTCATGAATAGCAATCGCTTTGCTAGCATATTTCTAAACTCATCAGAATGTGTGAATGACTGTGTTTTCTTAGGAGAACAACAGGACCGCAGTTAGTCAAAATTGATACTCAAGCATCTTCCTGCAGTGAAAAGTCATATATTTTTAAGGGGATGAAGGACACATGGTCACATGACTCTGTTTAACTACGTCATAGTCTCCGTTTATATAAGTGCAAAACTTGTATAGCATTAGTTCTTCTTTAATTTTTTGACAATTTTTTAACTTTAATTACCATCTTATATAAAAAAAAATTTAAAAGTTTTAACATTCTTGCAAACATTAACAAATTATGAAAAAGATTGATCCACTCCTCTGTTTCCCTAAACTGCGCGTCCAACAAGTCGGTGACGTCATACACGATCTGTTAGTACAGCAGGATCATACTCGGTGAACACAGGGGTGGTATTATTATGCAAAAACAGGTCATAATGAGTATATGATGAAATATTTTGAGAAACGGGGAACAAAAAAATTAATTTTGCATGGCTGATGACGGAAATCTTATGTAGGTATATCTTATTTCGCTTATTTAGCCTACGTGTGACGTCATAGTTGATTTTTCCCGTACTCGAGAAATGTAACATGACCCGTTTTTGTCATGCTTATGTCCTCTTTAACGATGTCCTGTGAAATAATGAGGTCAGCTTCATCATTCGAAATTTTTACAGTTAATCAATAATTTGAAGGATTTGCATTTCAACATAAATTAAAAAATATTGAATGATAGAATTTTTTGTAAATTACGTTTTTTATTGTTTAAGTTGTCTTAAAAAGTGCGTAATTTTCCCTATCCAGATGCAGTGTGATAGACAAAACTTGCCTTTTCGAATTTTAAATCCTAGTTATACTCTGAAATATTTTAAAAGATACATGTCCACTCTGATGATTTTTATATATGCTTTAAAAATTCCATTATGGACAGAGTAATGAGCCCGGAACATGGAGAATTAAAACTCCACTTAGATACGGTAGGGCATAGTATTTGTCAATCAATATCTCCAGAATAAGGTAAGAAACCTAATGATATAACTACTTTAAGACATGTGGGACATACTTAATTAGAAACATACAAAATATGAAAAAAATTGAATGACAAGTATTTTTTCAGCCCAAGGTCCTTCCCCTCCTTAAACGATAAAAACGTTTCTTTGGTTGTATGGGAATCATAATGTTGCAGCTGTTGCAGAAAAAAATAGCCGCCCATACTTACAAACAAAGAAAGACTTTTGAATGTTTATGTCTGTACAAATAATCATAAAAATGTGAATTAAAAAGATTAAATATTGTTTTATTGACATGTACATCATTGTGCGTTTAATTGATGGAAGAGCCACTGCCTAAAAATCTGTACAGGTGATAAGCTTAGCGGTGTTTACTGACTGATAAACGACAATGATTTTTCTTCAAATATAAAAGAGAAATTATTCAGTGAATGTAAATATTAAAAGATAGTCCTCTGGAAATAAGGTTTAACGTTTGCAAAGTTGAATTATAGTTTTCAAAAATATTTTGTTTTGTAAAGAACACCAGGGCCGCAATAGGTTACAGTAAAGCTCGATTATATAGGAACTCCTTCTATATGGGCCACAGTTAATTGTACATGTATTTAAATGCAAGCATTTTCCAGGTGGATTCTAATGTTGTTAACACATTTTTAAAAACCGGCATACTTTGATCATAGTACAGGGATATTTGTAAGGCATTTTGTTTCCTTTAAAAGTATTTCCTCTTTCTCCTGTCTTGTGCTAAAAAATAACTTTTAGCAATATGGCAAATGCAAAAAGTATTAAAGCTATGACGACTCGCTAGTTATAATATTGAATTACAAACAGTCTACACAGATAAGTACAGCTCTGATAGTAACATAGTGCTTATTTCACTGAATTTACAAACACATAGACTATGTACATACTTAAATTAATTTACTTAATTCAGAATTTCTAAATAAATATGTAATATAAAGAAGATCTTAACAGAAGGGAAAATAATGATGTCGATCTACTTACCATAAGCAAATGTCCATCGAAATCTTGATGACAGTATCATTGATTTTAGCATTACTCGGATGAGGTAATCCATATTTCTTACACTCCTTTTTCGTGAAAATAAGGCCAGGAAGTCAAAATCAGGTTTTATATGGTGTGTCTCTTAAATAATATTTACAATTGCTTGAATCCGATTTTTGTAAGTAGTTTTCTCGTTAGCTTTTAGCTCAGATTAGCTTAAAAACTCAAGAGAGCTTTTCTGATCACATCTCGACGTTTGTGCGGGCTTTTTTTTTTTTTTTTTTTAATTTTTTTCCGAGAACCATTTGTATAATTTCCTACACATTTGCACAAAGCATCCTTAATTGAAAGAGATTTAAATTTGCTGAAATTAAGTGCCATGCATTCTTTCAAGGGTTTCAAATACTAAACTTAATACAGTAATAACTAGAACAGTTTCTTTTACATCTATAAGAAAATGAAACTATTAGTCTGAGACAACATTTCTTGGGGCTATTATATTAAGAGTTTCAAATGAAAGACACCCGAAGAACAGCATTGTAATAGGAGTTACTTCTGTTGGCATATGACAGATGAATACATGTGTATATTTGTCAACGAAAGGAACATATAAAATACTTATTTTCATTAAGGTATTTGTATTTTTACAAAATATGCAAATTTATATTTCTTGCTTTTATTTAGTCTGAAATATAAAACACATGAGTTTATATTTTGTTGAAATTAATTCGACTGTACAATGAGTGATAAATCCCTGAAAATAAAATGAAAATATGTGGCAAAACGTTCTCCTTGCGCAGATCGATTCAAAATTCCCAGTTTCAAAATCCGTGTCCGCACTCTTTCCGAAGACAAGTATATCTTCCATAAAAGTTGGAGTCAATTCATTTTGAAAATACGTAGCGCAATGACATAATAAGGAAATTGAGTCAAATGATTATATATATTAAGTTCTTTAGAACATAATTTGCTACAAAATTGTCCTTAAAATATAATGATCTGTTTAGTTCATGTAAGACAAGTAAAGCGATTTGTTGTTAAGATAAACCAAAGAACGTATAAGGAAACATGTCCTCTTAAATTGAGGAAGAATTTAGAAGGAAGGTGCACCCAGGGAAATGATTTATGTAAAGAAATTTAATTTACATTTTAACTGACTTGATAAACAGCTCTTTGTATTGAAATTACCGACTCAATAAAGCAATGCTCTTGTTTGCTGTTTTAGGCTAAGAATTTTTTTTCTCAGTACGAACAAAACTAACACGGTATGTTTTAATATATTTTGCACCCGTTTTCAACCAAATACCACTATTATACCATCCTAAGGACACTTATTAAAACTTAGATTGTCTTGTACCATATAATTCGAACATTTCAATATTTACCATTTAGTCCTTGCTCTCGTGGGTCCTAAGTATTTGTGTAATAGGGATGAGCCTTTCAACCTCACGTCATAACTCGTTCATTACGCTAGTCCTTCGTAACACGATTGTATGAAAAGTATTTTTTAGCTCTAAAAGAGGAGAGAGATTTGAATAAATCAGTTCAATACATCCTGCATTGTATCAGAGTGCATTCCCCTAAGTTATGGGAATACAATGTATGTGAGGACCTTTTCATTACGTGTCGCCGTAACGGTAGCTCAGTCGGTAGAGCGATCGCTCCTTGATCACAAGGTCGTGTGTTCGAATCACGACTCGGACTGACCTAAGTCGATAAAAAATAGGTAGCAACTGTTTTTCGCCATGCGCTCGGCACTTTGAAGTGAAAGTTGAAGCCCTTCACCGGCATATGGTGACGTCTTTAAATGAGTGAAAAATTCTCGAATGGGAGGTAAAACAACATACAATCAATCAATTAATCATCACCTGTCCATGGAAAACAATAAGATTTAGTGAATCATGGACTCCATGCATGATCTGGTTATCTTTTCATAATCTTCAAAATGATGTTGATTTTGAGTGACTTTTTCAGGACATCTTACCTTCAATTAGGAGGTATAAATCAGTAGACATAATTTACAACTAATTTCAAAAGAGTCACTATTTTTTAAATTGTCCAGGGTTTGACAAACGATCTTTTGGTGACGAGTTCACTAATATCAAAAGAGTCACTTTTTTTTAAAAAATTGTTTCGGGTTTGAGTCATATGAATTTGTTTATAACAAAAAATTCCAAGAGAAATAATGGAATCAGAATTTCCTGGTGATATGCACATCTACACATTGTGTCCTAAAAACATGTATCTGCAAAGTTTGACCAAATTCTGTGCAGCGGTTTAAGAGGAGTTGCGCTTACAAACTGTTCATCTCTTTATTCAAGATATGGCCAAAATCTAAGTTCAAAAGTGCCGAAATTCCCAGAAAAAAATAAAGGAATCGGAATTTCCTGGAAATATGCAGATCTACACATTGTGTGCTAAATATCTGCAAAGTATGACAAAATTCTGTGATGCGGTTTATGAGGAGTTGCGCTAACAAACTGTTCATCTCTATATTCAAGATATGGCAAAAAATCTAAGTTGAAAAGTGCCGAAATTCCGAGAAAAAATAAAGGAATCGGAATTTCCTGGTAATATGCACATCTACACATTGTGTGCTAAATATCTGCAAAGTTTAATGAAATTTGTGCAGCAGTTTATGAGGAGTTGCACTGACAAAAAAAAAAAAACAACCCAGGACTGACGGACTGACTGACTGACACACTGACTGACTGATGATAGACGGGTCAAAAACATTATACCTCACGCAACGTGTTGCAAGGGTATACTAATAATATTTCTATGTTCTTCTTTGGGCGAATAAAATTGCATATAACTACTAACTGACATCAATTTCCTTATTTTCTTTCCATGGAAGGAGTAGTTTTTTGGAACATAAAGATATGAATTTAACTGCAAAATATGCCGCTAAATGAATTTTAAACATTTAAAACAATAAACTGATACATGAACACACATGTTTTTACCTATTTATAAAATAAAGAGCAGGAAAGAAGTAGAATTTTAAAGTAAAAAGACCAACGTTTTGTTATAAATTAAGTAAGGTTTTCATACGAATATATTCATGTATCTGTGGCAAAGTCTCAAATGAGTATCTGCCAGCCTGGAACCCATAAGAACCAAGTACAAGAAGCCACAACAGACACTTCACTGCTAGTACCAATTTTTAAATCCTCGTGCATTGCCTGTTGAGGCTTTTTGCACTTGGCTTATTATGGGTTCAAAACTGGTAAAGGAGGAAGAAAGAACAAATATTAATACAGTGTATAATTTTCTCATTATTGTCACAGATGTTGTGTTTTAATTTATACATAAAATTGGCGCGCATTGCCAATCGAATGCGTTCGCTGCGTTTGTTTGTGTTGTGTGTCTAGTGTGAATGTTTTGGGAGATCATGTGACATTGTTTATTTTTGTATTTCCACGTGTTTCCGGTTAGGCGAACTAATATGACCTTACAGCTGACCAATAACCGACTGTTTTTATCTTGTTAATATGCATGTTTTAATTTCTGCACCGAGTATATAAGCGTAGTACCCGCCAATTTTCGAACCCCCCCCCCCCCACGCGTTTTGCCTTTACGGTAGAAGTTTGTACATGTATTTGAAACATAGAAGTATTCTGTAAAGTATTAGTTGGAGTTAATTTAACTGGATTCCTGGTAAGCTTTCTGTTTACCTTTATTATAATTATAATAATAAAAGTATTTTATAATTTACTTTTATTAATTAATCCCGACAGCAAACAATCATATAATTTATGTGTTGTTAATGTCTGATGTTAAACGTAAAGTATTCGTTTTGTGTGTGTATTGTGTTGTGAGAGTGTGTTTAATTTATACTTTGTAGGTTTTTTGTTCTAAGCACAGTAAATAAATATAGTTTGTGCCGAATCCAGTTTTGGATTTTTATCCTACAAAAGACCCGGTGACAATGGCGCCCAACGTCGGTTTGTGCTGAAAACTAGGATCCAGGACTAGCTGCCAACGCCCAGGACCAAGCCAGTGTTTCTGTGACGTTTGATACAGCTACAATCTTCAAGAATGGAATTCCGTCCAATTCAAGTAGGCCTACATATCTTTTTTCTTGCTCTTCACTAGAGTACTTTAATTATCAGAAGTGAATACCGCTTGTTAAACAGTGCGGAGAAAACCGTTCACTAAATTGGTGGGAATCATAATATGCGTGTGTGGTGAACTGTACTCAGTCACCTAACCGAACAATACCGCCTGTCCATTGTTTTGACCTATACTGTGAAGCGCAGCGCATGTATATCTAAGTAGACGTTAGTGTGGTGGACCATTATCTCTGCAGATCGATTGTCATTTGAGCTCATCAACGTCAACATTTAATAAAAAACAAAATCAAGTGTGCACATCATTGTTTTGTGTTTGACTATGTTTTTGTTCATATGTTTGTCTTTATGTATTAGTTCTGTTTTGTAATGCGTGTGAGTATACCGATCGGGCTCGATATTCCTATAATTGTGACGTCACGGTTTGTTTCGTTTTGTACTTTCGTAATACAGAAAAACGTGTTTTGTCAGGTGTTTCTGTTTGATCCATTTTTTTTTTGGTTTATTTATTGGCTGTCATTTTGAACGCGCTGTCGATTTCATCGTGCATTGTGGTGTTCATTACTATGTGTTGTCTACTGTCAATGTGTTTTCCGATTTTTTGTTGAATGTTGTACATGTTTGTGTTCAACTTGCCTCCCTCTCCCCATCCCATTTTTTCCCCTGCGCACAGCTACAATCACTTTACAGGTATTACTAATCCATCAACTGCACGACATGGACTCTTGGACAGCTTGGACTGACAATCAGGTATTTGTGTTCTCAATTATCAATGTCACTATGTACGTGTATATATTTTGAGTCTGCATGTGGGTGATAGTATGTATTTGCATCTTGTTGATAAATGGGCAACGCGTTATTTGCTTTTATTTTGCTGGAAGTTAGTTTTCATTATTTGCAATTTGAAATCAAAATGTCAAATACTGCAGGAGCAAAAGATGATAAGGGTAAGAAGGAATTGCAAGATCTCATTGATCAAATTAACAGTGAACAACATTTGAGAGTTTTGACAAAAGAAGAGTATGACAGATTACTCAATAAGGAACCCCCTACAGGTGCTACATTTCAACATCCCAAGGTTCAACTCAACTTTGGTGAAGGAGCTATTCCTAAATTTAGATCCAAAGAATCTTTACTTTCACAAAGGTATTTTAGCCCATCTGCTCTGTATCAGAACCCAAATTCTACTCTGTGTCAAATCCTCAACCCTAACTCTGTTAAACTTCCCACATTTAGTGGAAGTGAACCACTGCAAAAAGGTAAAGTAAGTTTTGATGTGTGGTCTTATGAAGTTAGGTGTTTGAAAAATCAATTACCTGAACATGTTCTGTTACATTCTGTTAGAAGTTCTTTAAAAGGGTTAACCAGAGAGATGCTAATTCCTCTCGGAGAGTTTGCTAGTGTCGACAACATCCTAATGAAGATGGAAGACTTTTATGGAAATGTCAGCACAGCAGAGAACATCATGCAAAACTTCTACAGTGATCATCAAAAAGAAGGTGAGACCATTGTTGCTTATGGTTCAAGATTAGAACAAACTGTTTCAAAAGCTGTTAGACTTGGACATGTAGATGTAGTAGCAAAAGATTCAATGTTAAGATCAAAATTTTGGTCTGGATTGAGAAATCCCCAGTTGAGAAATGCTACTAGAAATAAATATGAAACTGTCAAAGAATTTCAGACACTGTTAAGGGAAGTTAGACAGATAGAACAAGAAGAATTGAACTTAACTGTTGCTAAGCCAGTTCAGAATAGTGTTGTATCAAAATGTCGAGGCACTAAATGTATCAAACTCTGATTAGCAAAAACAGCTCAGTGAACTACTCAGTCAAATGAAAAAGCTTGATGCTCGAATGAGTAAAATAGAACAAGATCAAAAGAATTTAACTAATGCAGAATCTTTTCAGAGATATACTCCTCAAGACAATTCCAAAGGCAACTTCAGAAACAGTTACCAAGGCAACAGGGGAAACTACCGGTACCAGAATTCAAGAGGAAGAGGAAATTTCTCACAACAATATGGTAATAGAGGTTATGGTAAAGGCCAGAGGTAATGATTTAAACTAGCAGCATCTTCTGTTGCAGGGCGAACAGAAGATCAATTTACTAAAAGCCCTACTATACCTCCTAATCAAGATTTATTGACCAGACTTGTAGGTACTCCTAATGAAGCAGACATTACTGTGTTTGGTACCAAGACCAAGGCACTTATTGACTCGGGGTCTATGGTCACGTGCATTTCAGAATCTTTCTATGAATCTCTGAAACCTATGCCTGAACTGTTCAGTTTAACAAATTTTGGACTTAGCGTCCGAAGTGCCAATGGCAGCGAATTACCTTACAAAGGTTATATAGAGTTATAAATCAGTGTTCCTTCTATAAGTAACTTCTCATGCCACATCCCTGCCCTTGTTGTACCTGAAACAAATTATTCAAAGAGTGTCCCAGTTATCATAGGTACTAACTTTATTCGTCTTTGCAGACAAAACTGTGAGATGATGGCACAGTCGTCAGACATACCAGACGAGTGGCAGTTGGCTTTCGAGAGCATGAATGATGAGATGCCAGACAGGACAACAAATAAGCATACCATAACAGTTGCTCCAAATGAGACCAAAGTCATTAGAGTTATTGTAAAAAATGTAAATGATATTGACTCTGCATTAACAGAGCAAACCAATACTAGTCTGTCTGGAGATCTTGTCATATGTCCTAGAGTTATTCCCCATACCAAGGGTAAGCACACAGTTACCATTCCTGTCAGGGTGTGTAATCTTTCTGTCAAATCTGTTCAGATACCTCCCAAATCACTTTTAAGTTCTATTAATGGTGTAAAGGTAGTAGATTCTTGGTCTCCCGAATCTCAGAACTCAGGTAAGAAGCCCAGAAAAATCTTTGGAGGATTTGAATTTACAGATTACTGAGGAAAACCTTACTCCAGATCAGGTAAGTGTAGCTAAAGACTTTCTAGGAAAATGGACACACTTATTTTCTGATGGCCCGACAGACATTGGCAAGACCAACCTATTAAAGCATGAGATCAAGTTGACTGAAGAAACCCCATTTAAAGATGCCTACAGACGCATACCGCCAGGAATGTTGGAAGAAGTTCGACAACACATCAAGGAGATGTTGGATATTGGTGCCATAAGACCATCCCAGAGTCCATTCTCATCTTACATTGTCCTGGTCAGGAAGAAAGATGGCAGTCTTAGATTTTGTATTGATTATCGGAAGCTCAACGCACGTACCATCAAAGATGTTTACAACCAAGAATAGATAACACCATAGACAGACTTATCGGATCCAAATACTTCTCAAAATTAGACTTAACAAGTTCCTATTGGCAAGTGGAAATTGGAGAAAAAGACAAGGAAAAGACAGCGTTTTCAGTTAGTGGAATAGGCCATTTCGAATGCAACAGAATGGGATTTGGCCTAACGAATGCCCCAGCCACATTCCAACGGCTGACGGAACGTTGTATGGGTGAGTTAAATTTAAGAGACTGTTTAGTGTTTTTGGACGACATCTTAATATTCTCACAAAATTTTGACGAACATCTTGACAGACTGACTCCAATGTTCAAAAGACTGGAAAAAAATTGTTTAAAACTTAAGGCTAAGAAGTGTGAGTTCTTTAAGCACAGCGTGACATATTTAGGCCATGTGGTAAGTGAGGAAGGTGTAGCCACCGATCCTGAGAAGACCAAGGCAATTTCAACCTGGCCGAGACCTCACAACATAAAGACTCTCAGGACATTCCTCGGTTTTGCAGGTTACTACAGGAGATATGTCCAGAACTATTCCAAAGTGGTGAAACCATTAAATGACTAACTGAAAGGACATCCTACAAATAAACAGAATAAAGGTAAGACAAAGAACAAACCAACTCCATGGAAATGGGAAGACCGGGAAGAGAGAGCTTTTCACGCGGGTATGTTCAGGCTACACCCAGAGATATCCTACTTGCCTTCACAATATGACGTCATAGTAAGCTGTATGACGTGAACTATAGAAATAATGATTTCTTAATATCTATCTTTAAAGTTTAATTTCAGGTCCAAGAAAAGAATGGAATCATTCAAAACATAACATAAACTAAATCTTGTCGTTTTTGGGTGGTATAAATAGCTAATTATTTAGCACGGGGGTTAAATACCAAACCCATGACGTCATAACTATTGATCAAATATTTGCCGAGTGAAATGAGAATTCATGTAAACAAATATATGAAATGGGAGTTTTAAGGCATATACCATGAATGTTATGTGTGATTCATAAGGAATTAAAGATTAAGAATCAGGTACGCTGATATATTCTTATCATGTTTTCTTATAATGAACATAGTCAGTGCTTTGAAATCCCGATCAGCCGTTCCTCTGTCGTTCTATAACAACAAAGATGCAAAAGTTCAACACTACGCCGCATACTTTGAAATATAATTTTTGTTTGTATCGAAAGCTTGTATTCTATAGTACTTGGAAAGTGCTGCTAGAATCGTGTGGTTAACATGAATTGATAAAAATTCCTTGATCGTATGTATAAAATGTAAAAATTTTGGTAAGGTTTCATGCGAAACTTTGGAATATTTTTTTCTGTGTCAGGAGAGTAGGATTCTAGCAGCACTTTTCATGGCCCCGTGATGTTTTTGCATAATTATTTTCACTAAAAGAAATGAATTATCTCCGGGGTAGTGTTGAACTTTTCACTTTTTCATTAAGGCAATTTTTCTTTTTATAGACGTCACGTGATGACGTCGTAGTAGAGTGCTTCTTTTAGCCTAAGACTCAATGACGTCTATACAATGGATAATAATACTAAACGTTTTATCTATGGTTTTTCCGATTTATCAATGTTACATTTTACGAAAAAAGTCTAAATTCGCCGAAATATGATCTGGGTACTGCCTTAACATACCTGCGCAGGACATTAAAGATAAGTTAACATCCCCACCGATCCTTGCATTTGCAAATTTTGAAGCACCATTCATTCTCCACACCGACGCATCAACAACAGGACTTAGAGCTGTCCTCTACCAAGACCAGAATGGACAGAAGAGAGTGATTGCATACGGCAGCAGGGGACTCAAAAACAGCGAAAAACATTACCCAGCCCATGCACAAGTTGGAATTTCTCTCCTTGAAGTGGGCAGTTACGGAAAAGTTCCACGATTACCTTTATGGGAATACCTTCCAGGTTGTAACGGACAATAATCCCCTGACTTATATTCTTACCTCTGCAAAGCTGGATGCAACAGGTCATATATGGCTAGCTGCATTGAACAACTACAACTTTTCTTTACACTATCGAAAAGGAGCCAATAACAGTGATGCAGATGGTTTACCGAGAAGACCCCAGGACACTGAAGAGATAGTTCCAGAAATGGTGAAGACAATTTGTAATTCCTACACTATTCAGAGAGACAATTGTCCACTGGTGGAAAATGTACTTCTACCCGTCAACATTCCAACATGTATATCAGTGAGTTTACAAGACATTGGGGATCCAGGTAACATTTCAAATATATCAAAATCCCTCACCCCTATCCATGACTCCATTCAAATAGATGATTCATGTGTATTCAGTAATGTTGATTGGGCAAAAGAACAGTTATCTGACAAAGCCATTAAAAAAGTTATAGAATTATTGCAAGGTGACTTTATTCCATCAAGTACCGCCTTAAAAGCAGAATCTCCAGAAGTGAGTAAATTTATGAGAGAATCAAGAAAATTGTGTCTAATTAGGGGTATTTTATACCGAAACGCTATATTAAATAATGAAAATGTAAAACAACTAGGTTTACCAGCTTCTTTCAGAGAAATAGCATTCCATCTACTACATAGCAATTTAGGGCACCATGGCCGAGACAGAACTCTGCAACTGATGAGAGAAAGATTTTACTGGCCTGGTCTCAAGCACGATATTACAGAAAGCATCAAAACCTGTGACAGGTGTATAAAATTTAAAACCCCAGAGAAAGTCTCAACAGAACTTGTCAACATCAAATCATACCAACCTTTTGATCTATTATGCATTGATTATTTAACTCTCAAAAAAAGCAAAGGTGGTTATGAAAACATCCTAGTAATCACTGATCATTTTACCAGATACGCCCAAGCTTTTCCCACTCGTAATCAAACTGCTAAGACCACTGTTAGAATTCTATTTGAAAATTTTATTGTACACTATGGCTTTCCCAACAGACTTCACAGCGACCAGGGTCGGAATTTTACCAGCCATGTCACCAGAGAGCTGTGTAAACTAGCTGGAGTACAACAGTCACGTACCACGCCCTACCACCCTATGGGTAATGGGATGGTAGAACAGTTCAATCAAACTTAAATCACTACTTAAAATGCTCGGTACGCTGAACGACAAACAGAAAGAGGATTGGAAGGCATATGTAAGTACCTTAGTTCATGCGTACAATGTAACCAAACATGACAGCACGGGTTTTCCTCATGTTTGGGCGACATCCGCGCCTGTCTATGACGCATATTTAGGCTTGGATACCGATTCTACCAAGAAGCCTAACAGTCGTGACATTTACTCTAAGAAGCTTCATAAACGATTAGAATATGCATACAAAATTGCTTCTCGGGATGCTGAAAAGAGTAGTGCACGATACAAATCTAACTATGATACAAGAGTAAGACATTCAAAAATACAGGTCGGTGACCGTATTTTGGTAAGAAATATTGGGTTGAAAGGAAAGAACAAACTGGTAGATAAGTGGGCCAAAGACACTTACATTGTAGTAGGTCAACCCAACATTGATATTCCAGTTTACAGAGTTAAAAAAGAGTTTGGGTCAGAAAAGGTGAAAACATTGCATAGAAATATGTTATTACCGATCTCATATCTCCCCAGGGTAGCTGATACAGAGCAAACCATTCCTAAGAGTAGGACTACCCCTGCCCCTGAGCAAACCATTCCTAAGGATATGACTACCCCTACCCCTGATAAAACCATTCCTAGGAGTAGTTATAGGACTACCCCTGCCCCTGAGCAGACCACCCCTAATCAGATCATTCCTGATCAAGGTTTTAAGACTACTCCTGATATGACACTCCCCAAGGTGAGTCCCACTTCTGATATTGTTGATACATTGTCTGACTCGTCAACTTCTGATTCAGAATCATCAGATAGTTCCCAGGTATATGTGATTCCTCAGAGGAGGGTAAGGTCTGGCATTATTCGTTTGAAAACTCCTAGTACAATAAAGGGTTCTCATGCTTTTCAGGACACTATGTCTACAACTGATCCCAGTGCTGCATTTACAGGTAATTCAACTTTGAATCATAATGCAACATTTAGTGATACTAGTTCCTTTGTAAATAGTCCAGCTGCTGTACCCCCTCGTAGATTAGCCAGACAGGTAAGACCCCCAGACAAGTATGGTGAGTGGGTTTCACATCAGATTAATCCAGTGGTCTATTTTGTGCGAGTAACTTTTCCATTGTTCAGGGGAGAATGTCACATGAAATGATATTCTTCAATTTGGTTTTTATGACGTTTCTTGAGTATATAGGATGATAGTCTTCATTTTGGTTTTTGTGACGATTGTTTTGTATATAGGAATTTGCATATTTTTGTGTTTTATTAACGTTAATCTGATATTTATAAAATGTCAGGAGCCATTTTCCCAAGCAGGGGAGAATGTCACAGATGTTGTGTTTTAATTTGTACATAAAATTAGCGCATTGCCAATCGAATGCGTTCGCTGCGTTTGTTTGTGTTGTGTGTCTTGTGTGAATGTTTTGGGAGATTGTTTATATTTGTATTTCCACGTGTTTCCGGTTAGGTGACCTAATATGACCTTACAGCTGACTAATAACCGACTTTTTTTATCTTATTAATATGCATGTTTTAATTTCTGCACCAAGTATATAAGCGTAGTACCCGCCAATTCTCAACCCCCACGCTTTTTGCCTTTACGATAGAAGTTTGTACATGTATTTGAAACAGAAGTATTCTGTAAAGTATTACTTGGAGTTAATTTAACTGAATTCCTGATAAGCTTTCTGTTTACCTTTATTATAATTATTATATAAATGTATTTTATAATTTACTTTTATTAATTAATCCCGACAGCGAACAATCATATAATTTATGTGTTGTTAATGTCTGATGTTAAATGTAAAGTATTCGTTTTGTGTGTGTATTGTGTTGTGAGAGTGTGTTTAATTTATACTCTGTAGGTTTTTTGTTCTAAATACAGTAAATAAATATAGTTTGTGCCGAATCCAGTGTTGGATTTTTATCCTACAAAAGAGCCGGTGACATTATTATACCCGCTTTTTTTAAAAAGAAAGTTCGGGTATATTGCTGTTACATGTAGCTTAGTCCGTCCTTCTGTCATTTTCAATAACGGATTCCGATGGAGCCGTTTGAATGTGATGTCAAAAATTTACGGAGTCACACGCTGTAACAGTTGTGAGATAATTTCAAACATTTTTTGTTTAAATTGAAGGGGGTCATTAAAAAAACAGCATATGAACCTCTCGTTAAAATAGTCGTAAAAAATTCTTTCCAAGTACAGTGTATTTGCCATGTTGATTGTTTACACTTTGCAAGAATAAATATTTTAAGAAGTTTAAAAGTAAATTTTGGATTTAAATGTATATAAATACTGTGTAAGTGCTTGACTTCTGCATCTCCAAGGGTCAAGGCTTTTACCGTTTGTGAGATTGTGTTTGTGAACTTTGAACCTGGATTTGAATATATGATGATGTAATCTTTACTTTGTTGTGTTGCCAGAGACACCAGTAGCTTTTGATAATTTGTGGACTATGATATAGCAAAACTGAAGTAGGGGTTAACTCAACAATTGATGGTTCAAACTTGTAGTCTTGAAGATAGCGAAAATGACAATGGCGATTGACGTCTTTAGCGTTGTTAGTGTACAGTGCTAAAATACAACTCTTTTTTGTACTAGGTGTTAGTGGGTAGTTAGTATTACAAACTACTGATTTGTCCTGTTTACAGTTTATCAAATCTTTTTCTTTTAATGAAATATATTTATCCTGATGCTGAGTTATAGCAAAATAATCTGGTAAAGACAATAGTTGGGTTGCTTGACCTTTAGTAGCATTGCTTGACATAGGAACAGGCATGGCGATAACTTTATACATTTGCACGCTATTTCGCTGTGAAGAGATAGGAAATTTAATGGTAACATACAGTGTTGTTCCTTGCCTGGCATAAACAAATTGACCTTCTGAATAAAGGTAAGAAGGGTCAGAGTGTACCAAATGAAATCCTTTGTAGGATTTATCTAACAAATGAGAAATTTCTTTAATTGTATGTCTCAACAAATGTTTTGAAATCAGAAAGGGTGAAAGTTTTCCTTCAACCAGAGTTTGGATAGCTGTCTCTAATTTATCAAGTCTGCTTTTGAAAACAGTGACTTTGTTGACCTGACTGACTAGTATTTCTGAAAAGTTTGTTACTGTGGACACTAACTGATCAATGTTTGAGAGCTTGTTTGCTAAAAGTGATATAGCTTGAGCGTTGTTTTTAATACCATTTTTCAAGTTAGTAATTCTTGAGTCTGTTAGTTGCATAAAAGATGATAAATGATCACTGTGTTGAACTAAAAGTTTAGCCATTTGGTTAGAGTGCCTTGTCAACATGTTAATGTGGGACGCAAGGATATTCACATCATCCATTGTAGCTGTACCAAAAAGACTTTTGGACAATGAACCTACAAATGGTAATAATGACCTTGTCTGTCTCTTTTGTTGAACATTTAGGTCTACACTAGGAATCAAAACCCGAATTGATTGCATTGTTTCATTGTAATGACTCATAACTTCAACATGTAAATTGTGAATAAATCTAGCCATGTTATTATATGTCATACAATATTGTTCAGATTTTTGACATTTCAGGATTTGTTGGGGAATGGCAAACCTCTTTGGAAGTGGTATACGAAAAGTGTTCAACCAGTATTCTTGTGCAAGTATGATGTTTGGTTCCTCCTTGAATAGAACACCATAGTTAATCCTTTGAATAATCTTTTCTTTAGACTTAATCGACGTTGTAGATGCAGGGTGAAGTACTAGTAAGGCCACCAAAAGGAACACAAAGTTTTGCAGGATCCCCCATAATGGTGCTATAAAATACCAAAAAGGAAAAAAAAATAGAGAGGATGTAGAAAAATCGGTGGTAGATTGAGTCGTCACCCAAACTATCTAGCACTATATTAACTGTAACATACTTAAAAATATGTACAAAAAGTTTGATTTCTCTAACATCAATTTTGGTAAAAGATGAATTTAGAAAGAGAAAAATGTCAAAATATAGGAAATGTGCACTGTATATCTGCAGAATTATACATAATTACAGAGGATTGCAACTTTGGTACCTAACTAGTGTTTACCATATAGGTTTCTGCCCTAGTAACTATCAACCTGTTTTGTTTATTTGTTAATTTAAGGCCTTTAAAACATGTGAGCTTGATTTTTTTTTAAACTCAATAAATTTAAGATATTTATGTTATATTGGGGCATTGATATTAAGTTTAATATTTATGCTTAAAGCAAGTTTTCCTACGCTTTCCATGTTTTGTATACTTCCTGTCAATTTCTTCCAGCATATCTTTGTCAAAACAACTATCAGGTTCCCATGTTTTTGAACCATTTTCCCACTCAACTCTGACTTCCCGTCTACCATGTTTGTATCTCCCAGCTAACAATCTTCTCAATTTCCACTTTTAATTAGGGTCATGGGGAGTTGATGTTGTGGGCGGGGCAGGGGGTGTATGTGTACCTGCAGTTTGACCTTGCTGAATAGGTGGGGGAGGGGGAGGTTGGTGATCAGTGGAAGGATGAGTTTGATTGGTAGGGAGTGGATTTTCTGGCTCCTGATCATCTGCATTTGCTTGTTCATGATGCATATGTGTTGGCTGTGGATCATGATTTTGAACTGTTGTGTCTTGTGATGGTTCAGCAGGGACTTGTTGATTTTGTGCATCATTTTGTAAGTGTGCTCTGTCAATGTCAGGGTCATGATAAAGTTTGAGATTTGTAGCATTCATGTATGAAGAACTCACCTTGTTGTCACTGCACCTTTCAAGTTTGTAAGTGAAGTTTGGCCCTAATTCAATAATGCGATAAGGACCATCGGCTTTGTCATACAATTTGCTTGAAAGACCTTTGGTTACTTTGTTGACCTTTATCAAAACTTTGTCAAAAAGCTTAAAGTTTGGGAGTTTGACTTTATGATCATGGCGCTCTTTATTCTGTTGTTGATGCCATTGAATATTGTTCTGTACTATTTCATTTGTGACCTTTAGGCGATCTATTAAGTCATGAATGTGCTCTTTTGCATCTCTGTTAAGATTGTCTTTGGGCTCTAGAGCTACATCAAATGGCAATCTCATCTCCTCACCAAATAACAAATAGTATGGAGAGTATTCAGTGGAGTGAAGAGAAGGAGACTTACGATAACCCATCAAAACTCCAGGTAAAGTTTGAGTCCATTTTTCTTGGTTCTTACCACAGTATGTTCTAAGAGAAGCAGCTACAGTGCTGTTTTGTCTCTCAACTAGACCATTTGTATTTGGGTGGTATGCAGAGGTATGATGTTGCTTAATGTCAAATAACTCGCACAATGCATTGACTAATTTTGACATGAAATTTCTACCTCTGTCAGAGAACAAGACCTTGGGAGCACCATAGCGAGAAAATATCTCACGATAAAGAACATTGGCAGTTTCCACTGCTGATTGTGTTTGCAATGGAAATGCTTCGACCCACCTTGTACCAGCATCAACACATAGCAAAATGTATTCAAACCCTTCTTTTGTTTTATATAGTGGCCCTAGAATGTCAATGTGCCAGCGTTCAAAGCGCTTAGCTGGGGGTAGGGGATTCATTGGAGGGTTTGAGGGATTGTAGTCACGTTTTGCACGCTGACACCTATCACATGACCTGACATAATCTATAACATCCTGATACATCTTTGGCCAATAATATTTCAGTACCAAAGCATGTCTGACCTTCTCTATGCCTAAGTGGGCACCTCCTGCAAGGCTATCATGATATGCAAATAAAGCTCTTGCCGTAGGACTCTTGGGAGGGCTATTTGTCTGACATGTTTTACCTCATCATCTACTGCTTTCTTTACCCTTCTCTGGTACCAATGGTAAAGAATTCCATTAACTAAGTCAAAGTGTCTAACTTCTGCTACTGTTACCTGTTTGGTTTTGGCATCGTCTGGAAGTATATTGTCTTTTAGATATGCATAAATATGCTGAAAATCTGGGCACTCTTGCTGCAGTTTTGGAAGGTCTGTCAAATTGACTGATGGGGGTTCTGTATCACTTACCTCTTCTGTGGAAAGTACATTTATTTCTTTGGGATCATCAGAGTATCCTAGGTAAACAAAAAGAGGACATCTTTCTTCTTCAGTGTCTTCTGATGAACTCACTACTGCTGTATTTTCTTCAGAGGTGAGTGTGGCAATGTTTTCAAGTGAACTGATTGTTTGACTACTTACCTCAGTGTCTGGATACGGTCGTCTACTTAGCGCATCTGCAACACAATTACTTTTGCCGGGACGATGTACCATTTGAAAACAGTATTCTTGTAATTTTAGCGCCCATCTTTCTAACCTACCTGTATGCTTTGCTGTTTGTAACCATACTAGTGCCTTGTGGTCTGTCACAACTGTAAACTTACCATGAACTAAGTATGGTCGATATGCCTCTATGCCAGTTAAAACTGCTAAACATTCCTTTTCAGTTGTTGTGAATTTGCGTTGATCTGGAGAAAGTGACTTACCTCCATATGCCACAACATATTCTTTGTTTTCGTCATTCAATTGACCTAACACATAACCAACTGAGGTGTCTGAGGCGTCACATGTAAGAATAAATGGCCTGTTTGGATCAGGGTAGGAAAGGATTGGAGCACTTACCAATTTGTTTTTAAGTGTTAAGAAAGCTTCTTGACAAGCTTCTGTCCATTCCCACCTTTTCTCTTTGGACAATAGGGCATTTAAGGGCGTTGCAATTTTTGCAAAGTTAGGAATGAAACGACGGTAGTAATTTGCCATTCCTAAAAAACTACGGATCTGTTTTTGTGTTTTGGGAGTGGGAAATTCACTCATGGCTTTGGTTTTTTCTGGGTCTACCTGAATACCATTTTTAGAAATAATGTGACCTAAAAATTTGAGCTTTTTCACAGCAAAGTGGCATTTTGTGGGCTGTAATTTTAAATTTGCTTCTTTTAGACGTTCAAAAACATGGCCTAAATGTTTGAGATGTTCATCGAAAGAGCTAGAAAAAATCAAAATGTCGTCTACATAAACGAGCACGGATTTCCAATTCAAACCTCTGAGAACATTTGCCATTAATGTTTGGAAAGAAATTGGAGAATTTTGTAATCCAAAAGGCATTCTTTTCCACTCATAAACACCACTTTGTGTGATGAAAGCTGCTTTTTGCCTACTACCTTCATCTAACTCCATCTGCCAGAATCCTGACATCAAATCGAGATTGGTAAAGTATGTTGCTTTAGCTTCACCTATGGCATCAAACACACTCTCAATATGTGGCAAGGGAAATGACATGGGAATTGTGATCTTGTTTAATGCACGATAGTCACATGCAAACCTGTATGTATTGTTTTTCTTTTTGACAAGAACCACTGGTGAGTGCCATTCAGAGTTAGATGGCTGAATAATGTCATTGTCAAGCATCTCTTGTATTTGTCTATCAATTTCCCTAGATGAATGTGGAGATGTTCTGTAAAAGGGTAATCGAACAGGTCGTGAGCCAGGTTTGGTTTCTATGTGGTGTTTGTGTATACCTGTTTTGCCTAATTCTGTTAAATCAAGAGCAAAATTGTCCCTGTGTTTAGCCAAAAAGTCTAACAGAATTTGCTTTTGAGAAGAATCCAAATCTGCATTGTCAAGATTGAAATGAATTTCAGTTTGTTTTTGAATTTCTGGAGTGATCTGATTGACCTGAGGAATATTGCATTTGCCATTATGATGTTTTGATGTTGAGTCTAAAGGAAAAATGTGATTTTCTTCTATTTCCATAACATGAGCAACAACATAATTTTGGGGCAAGCAAATTTCGTAGCAGTGAGGATTCATAATTCTGATGACACCCTTTTGTTTGTGAACCTTAACAAGGCATTTTGCAGCACCTAACTTTTTAGCTAAAAGTTTATCATGTGGCTCAAGTAGCACTTCTCTGTCTTGTTGTTGGCGTGAAATTTTGACCTGAACAATCAATTCTGACCTAGCTGGTAACTCTACTGGGTGAGTAAGTCTGGCTAACCCTGCATTAGTGTTAATTACACAAACATTTGGTGCACCATTTTTGTCTGGAATGTGCATTGTGTTAGTATCAGCAAAGGTTAGTGTGGTGTTAGAAGCACACAAAAAGTCAATTCCTAAAATAAAGGAGTGATGTAAACCATCAACAATATGGGCACAAAAGGTGTATCTAGTACCATTAATTGCAAATTCAATATTTGTTTTGCCTAGCACTTTTAAATGTCGACCACTAGCACCTATCACATGAGGGAAATCTGGAGTTTGCAACTTTGACCCACAATAAGCGGTTTTTTCAAAGAACACCTTACTTAAAATTGTCACTGCAGCACCTGAATCTACAAGAGCACTAGTTGTTTGTCCCTTAATGCTAACTTTGACTGTGTTTTTGGACATATGTGTCACCACATTTACCCTAGGACATTTGTCATTGTGCCCATCTTTAGAAACTTTCCTAAAGACAGGCTCGAATCCCTATGCAGAATTATTAGTAGTCAAGGACTGTATGTCAGTACGTGGAACTCTACCATTTTTAAGGTCATTTTCTAATCTACGACAGCATCCCCATAAATGATTAAATCTACCACAATACATGCATTTTTGATTTCTGGCTCTACAATTATAAAATGAATCACAAGACTCACCACATCTGTAGCAACGCTGGGAGGACCTCTGTTTGGGACTCTGGTTCTTCGGCTCAGGCTCCCTGTACCCATGGCGCTGAGGACCCCTCTGTGACTGGCCTTGGGCGTTGTTAAAGGAGGGCTTCTGTGGGGTTGAGTTGTTGAAACGTCTGGCCTGCTGGAGCATGTTGATATTCGACGTCTCCAGAGCACTCATCCGTTCCTCCAGGGATGTCATTGCACTGCATACTGCGGCACTGGTTGCAGACTGTACATTGTCGTCATTACTAATGGTTTGGGCCATCTCTGCAAGCATAGCATGAGTTCGAAGTTCCTCCATGGTTTTAGGGTTGACTTTTACCATATCTGCTTTTATTTTTGGTTTTAAGCCTCTGATTATTTTACCCATGGTCTGATTGGTGTCCATTTTCAAGTCCGTTGCTTTTTCTGTTACCCTATGTATAAATTCCTCAACACTCTCTGCAAGTCCTTGGTGCATGTCTAGAAGATCAAAGGCATGGTTTGATGGTGGCTTGAAACGGTTGATGAAGGCTTCTTGAATTGAACTTAATGTTAATTTTTTTACCATTTCCAATGAATTAAACCACGTCTCTGCTGCTCCAATTAAGAAGAAGGGTAAGTGGAGGATGGCTGTCTGTTCTGAAAGACCTTGTATGGAAATAAAAGCCATAAATTTCATCCACCACTGAACAGCAGATGTTTTTCCATCAAATTTCTCCAGCTTGATGTTGGACAGTTTTGTTGTAGCTGGCACTAGGCTAGGACTGGCTTGCTGTTGCATTTGTGGTGGGGGTGTTGGTACTTGCTGCTGTTGCTGCTGTTGTTGCTGCTGTTGTTGTTGCTTGAGCACCAGTAACTGCTGTCTCATTGAGGCCAGCTCCTGCTCCTTCTGCTCTTGTCGTTGCTTTTCTGCCTCCACTCTTTGTTTAAGTACTTCGATTTCCTCATTTTTCTCATGGACCCTAGCCATGATTTCTGCCTGAAGATTAGCTGGTTCTGCCTGTGTGGAAGTCGAGGCATTCTCGGGCGTTCCGGTTGACATGTTTCGTCTTTTCCTTAAGTTGTACTTGGGCATACGAGATTGGGGATCTCAAGGAAGGTCTCCACCAGTTGTCACGTTGTTCTTTTGGGGTTATACGTGAACTTGTTATATATATATTAATTTGGGGAATCATTCGCTTTGTAAATTCTTTACTCCGTATTTGGATTTGCTCTACTCGTGGGCAGTATTTGGTTTGTCCTCTACGGTGGCTGTAAATATCCAAAGAATAAAGAAAATATATTTTTAATTAACTGAAGTTTATTTCTCGGAATCGTCGATGAAAGTGCAATGTAATGCTTTTAAACAAACAGTCACCAGTTACACAATTAATTCAAAATATTATAAAAATACGTTTTAAAGTTAGATCAGGTGACTGTACAGAGGGTTAAACAATTTGAGAAAAATCCCTCTGTGACGTGACATTTTAACACAACGTAGATACCAAAAATAAACCTAAACTACACATCAGTACAGCTGACAGTCTCAAGGTTCTAATTCATACACAGAGAAAATTCGAAACGATCCTTATCAACGCTACACGCATCTCTTGACTTTGATCAATAAAGAACTAAAATTACAAATAGACTGAACTAGAAAGTATTTAAATCTAACATTAATCTTAACAATCAAAAGCTTGTTTACTTACGATTTTAACTCTAAAGTCATTTTACTTTTCCAGCGTTTTTAAACATAAACAAATAACATTTTTACCTCCTTACATTAAAGAACGCAAAATGAATATAATGGCGCTAAATTACAAATAACTTTTCTAAGAACAATGCACTTTACTTGAGACTGTCGCTAAACCCATTTATTACAATAAAACATGCAACTATAAACTATAAAAGACTAAATGAGGTCACTATGCATAAAGATTATGCAACAATAAAATCTTTAAAGGAAACTTAATTCAAAGCTCAAATTTAGAAAAAAAAGAAATAAATAAAAATACTTAATCAATAGAATACTTAATATTTTTCAAAATTATTTATGAAATAGACAGAATTGCTTTAATGGAAAATGAATCAATTAACTGAAAAATATATGATTTACATACCTGTAAATATCCAAAGAATAAAGAAAATATATTTTTAATTAACTGAAGTTTATTTCTCGGAATCGTCGATGAAAGTGACCGAGCTAGGGTGCATTTTCACCTACGATTCCGCGTCTTTGGATTACAGGATTTCAGCCAATCAAAATTTAGTATTTCTTTAGTGAATAGCCAAAAGTTGTGAAAATTTTCCGAATAAAGAATATTAATTAAACGGAGTGATCATGTGACATAAAAAATGACCGCCACAGTAATTGAGTAAATTTGAACACCTGTGCTTGACCTCAGACCCTTAGGCCTTCTTAACCAAAAAGACAAAATCACAAAAGAGATTAACACTATTACGTAATTATTTGATTATCATGCTTATTGAACATCTGACTCTAAAAGCTCATAGGAAAATTATTTACTAAAATACAATAGGAATCCATTAGTTGGACATGTCAATGTTTGTAAAAGAAAGTCTTTTTTTTCACCTGTACAAAAACTGTTTAACATTGAATAAAGAAGAAAATCTTGGGTGACAAATTGATTCTTTCACTGTAACAATACATGTATTTTGTGCTAAATTCTGACACTAAATACTCAAACACAATTTATGTTTTTCTCCATAAAAGTTACTTTTTAAAAATACATATCTTTCCAAAAGTATTACATTCTCAAAACAAAAGATGAATTTATTATAATATTGCATTATATACAATGTATCAGTCATAACACCAAATTTTCTATTTTAATAAAAATTTGTGGGAAGACAATACATTTCAGAAATATCCATTGGAAAACTTTTTAAAAGTAAACGCCACTACAATGTGGTAGTTAGTTGATCAATAGCCGTTATCCACACTTACTACT